>NC_053391.1:168222494-168533389 GCF_905171765.1 Bufo bufo | reverse complement strand
GAACACCCGCCGCCAAGAGACTCCGCCTGCTACTGACCGCCGCAGCTTCAAGGAGTTCCCTGGCATGGCACTTCTTCAAACAATGTGCTGACGACAAGACCCGAGTGGTTTGCACGCTGTGCCATCAGAGCCTGAAGCGAGGCATTAACGTTCTGAACCTTAGCACAACCTGCATGACCAGGCACCTGCATGCAAAGCATGAACTGCAGTGGAGTAAACACCTTAAAAACAAGGAAGTCACTCAGGCTCCCCCTGCTGCCTCTTCTGCTGCTGCCGCCTCAGCCTCTTCTGCTGCTGCCGCCGCCTCGGCCTCTTCTGCTACTGCTGCCGCCGCCTCGGCCTCTTCCTCTGCCTCTGGAGGAACGTTGGCACCTGCCGCCCAGCAAACATGGGATGTACCACCAACACCACCACCTGCGTCACCAAGCATCTCAACCATGTCACACGGCAGCGTTCAGCTCTTCATCTCACAAACATTTGAGAGAAAGCGTAAATTCCCACCTAGCCACCCTCGATCCCTGGCCCTCAATGTCAGCATTTCAAAATTACTGGCCTATGAAATGCTGTCATTTAGGCTGGTGGACACACACAGCTTCAAACAGCTCATGTCACTTGCTGTCCCACAGTATGTTGTTCCCAGCCGCCACTACTTCTCCAAGAGAGCCGTGCCTTCCCTGCACAAACAAGTGTCCGATAAAATCAAGTGTGCACTGCGCAACGCCATCTGTGGCAAGGTCCACCTAACCACAGATACGTGGACCAGTAAGCACGGCCAGGGACGCTATATCTCCCTAACTGCACACTGGGTAAATGTAGTGGCGGCTGGGCCCCAGGCGGAGAGCTGTTTGGCGCACGTCCTTCCGCCGCCAAGGATCGCAGGACAACATTCTTTGCCTCCTGTCTCCTCCTCCTCCTACTCAGCTTCCTCCTCCTCTTCTTCCACCTGCTCATCCAGTCAGCCACACACCTTCACCTCCAACTTCAGCACAGCCCGGGGTAAACGTCAGCAGGCCATTCTGAAACTCATATGTTTGGGGGACAGGCCCCACACCGCACAGGAGTTGTGGCGGGGTATAGAACAACAGACCGACGAGTGGTTGCTGCCGGTGAGCCTCAAGCCCGGCCTGGTGGTGTGCGATAATGGGCGAAATCTCGTTGCAGCTCTGGGACTAGCCGGTTTAACGCACATCCCTTGCCTGGCGCATGTGCTGAATTTGGTGGTGCAGAAGTTCATTCGCAACTACCCCGACATGTCAGAGCTGCTGCATAAAGTGCGGGCCGTCTGTCCGCGCTTCCGGCGTTCACACCCTGCCGCTGCTCGCCTGTCTGCGCTACAGCATAACTTCCGCCTTCCCGCTCACCGCCTCATATGCGACGTACCCACCAGGTGGAACTCCACCTTGCACATGCTGGACAGACTGTGCGAGCAGCAGCAGGCCATAGTGGAGTTTCAGCTGCAGCACGCACGGGTCAGTCGCACTGTGGATCTGACACACTTCACCACCAATGACTGGGCCTCCATGCGAGACCTGTGTGCCCTGTTGCGCTGTTTCGAGTACTCCACCAACATGGCCAGTGGCGATGACGCCGTTATCAGCGTTACAATACCACTTCTATGTCTCCTTGAGAAAACACTTAGGGCGATGATGGAAGAGGAGGTGGCCCAGGAGGAAGAGGGGTCATTTTTAGCACTTTCAGGCCAGTCTCTTTGAAGTGACTCAGAGGGAGGTTTTTTGCAACACCAGAGGCCAGGTACAAATGTGGCCAGACAGGGCCCACTACTGGAGGACGAGGAGGACGAGGATGAGGAGGAGGTGGAGGAGGATGAGGATGAAGCATGTTCACAGCGGGGTGGCACCCAAAGCAGCTCGGGCCCATCACTGGTGCGTGGCTGGGGGGAAACACAGGACGATGAGGATACGCCTCCCACAGAGGACAGCTTGTCCTTAACTCTGGGCAGCCTGGCACACATGAGCGACTACATGCTGCAGTGCCTGCGCAACGACAGCAGAGTTGCCCACATTTTAACGTGTGCGGACTACTGGGTTGCCACCCTGCTGGATCCCCGGTACAAAGACAATGTGCCCACCTTACTTCCTACACTGGAGCGTGATAGGAAGATGCGCGAGTACAAGCGCACGTTGGTAGACGCGCTACTGAGAGCATTCCCAAATGTCACAGGGGAACCAGTGGAAGCCCAAGGCGAAAGCAGAGGAGGAGCAAGAGGTCGCCAACGCAGCTGTGTCACGCCCAGCTCCTCTGAGGGCAGGGTTAGCATGGCAGAGATGTATAAAGGTTTTGTCAACACGCCACAGCTAAGTGCACCACCACCTGATACGGAACGTGTTAGCAGGAGGCAACATTTCACTAACATGGTGGAACAGTACCTGTGCACACCCCTCCACGTACTGACTGATGGTTCGGCCCCATTCAACTTCTGGGTCTCCAAATTGTCCACGTGGCCAGAGCTAGCCATTTATGCCTTGGAGGTGCTGGCCTGCCCGGCGGCCAGCGTTTTGTCTGAACGTGTATTCAGCACGGCAGGGGGCGTCATTACAGACAAACCAGCCGCCTGTCTACAGCCAATGTGGACAAGCTGATGTTCATAAAAATGAACCAGGCATGGATCCCACAGGACCTGTCCATCCCTTGTGCAGATTAGATATTAACTACCTCCCCTTAACAATATATTATTCTACTCCAGGGCACTTCCTCATTCAATACTATTTTTAATTTCATTTTACCATTATATTGCGGGGCAACCCAAAGTTGAATGAACCTCTCCTCTGTCTGGGTGCCGGGGCCTAAATGTGTGACAGTGGCCTATTCCAGTGGTGGGTGACGTGAAGCCTGATTCTCTGCTATGACATGAAGACTTATTCTGTGCTGACATAAGGCCAGATTCTCTGTTATGGGACCTCTCTCCTCTGCCTGGGTGCCTGGGCCTAAATGTATGACAGTGGCCTGTTCCAGTGGTGGGTGACGTGAAGCCTGATTCTCTGCTATGACATGAAGACTGATTCTGCGCTGACATAAGGCCAGATTCTCTGTTACGGGACCTCTCTCCTCTGCCTGGGTGCCTGGGCCTAAATGTGTGACAGTGGCCTGTTCCAGTGGTGGGTGACGTGATGCCTGATTCTCTGCTATGACATGAAGACTTATTCTGTGCTGACATGAAGCCAGATTCTCTGTTACGCGACCTCTCTCCTCTGCCTGGGTGCCTGGGCCTAAATGTGTGACAGTGGCCTGTTCCAGTGGTGGGTGACGTGAAGCCTGATTCTCTGCTATGACATGAAGACTGATTCTGCGCTGACATAAGGCCAGATTCTCTGTTACGGGACCTCTCTCCTCTGCCTGGGTGCCTGGGCCTAAATGTGTGACAGTGGCCTGTTCCAGTGGTGGGTGACGTGATGCCTGATTCTCTGCTATGACATGAAGACAGATTCTGTGCTGACATAAGGCCAGATTCTCTGTTACAGGGCCTCTCTCCTCTGTCTGGGTGCCAGGGCCTAAATGTGTGACAGTGGCCTGTTCCAGTGGTGGGTGACGTGATGCCTGATTCTCTGCTATGACATGAAGACAGATTCTGTGCTGACATAAGGCCAGATTCTCTGTTACAGGACCTCTCTCCTCTGTCTGGGTGCCGGGGGCTAAATGTGTGACAGTGGCCTGTTCCAGTGGTGGGTGACGTGATGCCTGATTCTCTGCTATGACATGAAGACTTATTCTGTGCTGAAATGAAGCCAGATTCTCTGTTACGGGACCTCTCTCCTCTGCCTGGGTGCCTGGGCCTAAATGTGTGACAGTGGCCTGTTCCAGTGGTGGGTGACGTGAAGCCTGATTCTCTGCTATGACATGAAGACTGATTCTGCGCTGACATAAGGCCAGATTCTCTGTTACAGGACCTCTCTCCTCTGCCTGGGTGCCTGGGCCTAAATGTGTGACAGTGGCCTGTTCCAGTGGTGGGTGACGTGATGCCTGATTCTCTGCTATGACATGAAGACTTATTCTGTGCTGACATGAAGCCAGATTCTCTGTTACGCGACCTCTCTCCTCTGCCTGGGTGCCTGGGCCTAAATATGTGACAGTGGCCTGTTCCAGTGGTGGGTGACGTGAAGCCTGATTCTCTGCTATGACATGAAGACAGATTCTGCGCTGACATAAGGCCAGATTTTCTGTTACGGGACCGCTCTCCTCTGTCTGGGTGCCGGGGCCTAAATGTGTGACAGTGGCCTGTTCCAGTGGTGGGTGACGTGAAGCCTGATTCTCTGCTATGACATGAAGACTGATTCTGCGCTGACATAAGGCCAGATTCTCTGTTACGGGACCTCTCTCCTCTGCCTGGGTGCCTGGGCCTAAATGTGTGACAGTGGCCTGTTCCAGTGGTGGGTGACGTGATGCCTGATTCTCTGCTATGACATGAAGACATATTCTGTGCTGACATAAGGCCAGATTCTCTGTTACAGGACCTCTCTCCTCTGTCTGGGTGCCGGGGCCTAAATGTGTGACAGTGGCCTGTTCCAGTGGTGGGTGACGTGATGCCTGATTCTCTGCTATGACATGAAGACTGATTCTGTGCTGACATAAGGCAAGATTCTCTGTTACGGGACCTCTCTCCTCTGCCTGGGTGCCTGGGCCTAAATGTGTGACAGTGGCCTGTTCCAGTGGTGGGTGACGTGATGCCTGATTCTCTGCTTTGACATGAAGACAGATTCTGTGCTGACATAAGGCCAGATTCTCTGTTACAGGACCTCTCTCCTCTGTCTGGGTGCCGGGGCCTAAATGTGTGACAGTGGCCTGTTCCAGTGGTGGGTGACGTGATGCCTGATTCTCTGCTATGACATGAAGACTTATTCTGTGCTGACATAAGGCCAGATTCTCTGTTATGGGACCTCTCTTCTCTGCCTGGGTGCCTGGGCCTAAATGTATGACAGTGGCCTGTTCCAGTGGTGGGTGACGTGAAGCCTGATTCTCTGCTATGACATGAAGACTGATTCTGCGCTGACATAAGGCCAGATTCTCTGTTACGGGACCTCTCTCCTCTGCCTGGGTGCCTGGGCCTAAATGTGTGACAGTGGCCTGTTCCAGTGGTGGGTGACGTGATGCCTGATTCTCTGCTATGACATGAAGACTTATTCTGTGCTGACATGAAGCCAGATTCTCTGTTACGCGACCTCTCTCCTCTGCCTGGGTGCCTGGGCCTAAATGTGTGACAGTGGCCTGTTCCAGTGGTGGGTGACGTGAAGCCTGATTCTCTGCTATGACATGAAGACTGATTCTGCGCTGACATAAGGCCAGATTCTCTGTTACGGGACCTCTCTCCTCTGCCTGGGTGCCTGGGCCTAAATGTGTGACAGTGGCCTGTTCCAGTGGTGGGTGACGTGATGCCTGATTCTCTGCTATGACATGAAGACAGATTCTGTGCTGACATAAGGCCAGATTCTCTGTTACAGGACCTCTCTCCTCTGTCTGGGTGCCAGGGCCTAAATATGTGACAGTGGCCTGTTCCAGTGGTGGGTGACGTGATGCCTGATTCTCTGCTATGACATGAAGACAGATTCTGTGCTGACATAAGGCCAGATTCTCTGTTACAGGACCTCTCTCCTCTGTCTGGGTGCCGGGGGCTAAATGTGTGACAGTGGCCTGTTCCAGTGGTGGGTGACGTGATGCCTGATTCTCTGCTATGACATGAAGACTTATTCTGTGCTGAAATGAAGCCAGATTCTCTGTTACGGGACCTCTCTCCTCTGCCTGGGTGCCTGGGCCTAAATGTGTGACAGTGGCCTGTTCCAGTGGTGGGTGACGTGAAGCCTGATTCTCTGCTATGACATGAAGACTGATTCTGCGCTGACATAAGGCCAGATTCTCTGTTACGGGACCTCTCTCCTCTGCCTGGGTGCCTGGGCCTAAATGTGTGACAGTGGCCTGTTCCAGTGGTGGGTGACGTGATGCCTGATTCTCTGCTATGACATGAAGACTTATTCTGTGCTGACATGAAGCCAGATTCTCTGTTACGCGACCTCTCTCCTCTGCCTGGGTGCCTGGGCCTAAATATGTGACAGTGGCCTGTTCCAGTGGTGGGTGACGTGAAGCCTGATTCTCTGCTATGACATGAAGACAGATTCTGCGCTGACATAAGGCCAGATTTTCTGTTACGGGACCGCTCTCCTCTGTCTGGGTGCCGGGGCCTAAATGTGTGACAGTGGCCTGTTCCAGTGGTGGGTGACGTGAAGCCTGATTCTCTGCTATGACATGAAGACTGATTCTGCGCTGACATAAGGCCAGATTCTCTGTTACGGGACCTCTCTCCTCTGCCTGGGTGCCTGGGCCTAAATGTGTGACAGTGGCCTGTTCCAGTGGTGGGTGACGTGATGCCTGATTCTCTGCTATGACATGAAGACATATTCTGTGCTGACATAAGGCCAGATTCTCTGTTACAGGACCTCTCTCCTCTGTCTGGGTGCCGGGGCCTAAATGTGTGACAGTGGCCTGTTCCAGTGGTGGATGACGTGATGCCTGATTCTCTGCTATGACATGAAGACTGATTCTGTGCTGACATAAGGCAAGATTCTCTGTTACGGGACCTCTCTCCTCTGCCTGGGTGCCTGGGCCTAAATGTGTGACAGTGGCCTGTTCCAGTGGTGGGTGACGTGATGCCTGATTCTCTGCTTTGACATGAAGACAGATTCTGTGTTGACATAAGGCCAGATTCTCTGTTACAGGACCTCTCTCCTCTGTCTGGGTGCCGGGGCCTAAATGTGTGACAGTGGCCTGTTCCAGTGGTGGGTGACGTGATGCCTGATTCTCTGCTATGACATGAAGACTTATTCTGTGCTGACATGAAGCCAGATTCTCTGTTACGCGACCTCTCTCCTCTGCCTGGGTGCCTGGGCCTAAATATGTGACAGTGGCCTGTTCCATTGGTGGGTGACGTGAAGCCTGATTCTCTGCTATGACATGAAGACAGATTCTGCGCTGACATAAGGCCAGATTCTCTGTTACGGGACCGCTCTCCTCTGTCTGGGTGCCGGGGCCTAAATGTGTGACAGTGGCCTGTTCCAGTGGTGGGTGACGTGAAGCCTGATTCTCTGCTATGACATGAAGACTGATTCTGCGCTGACATAAGGCCAGATTCTCTGTTACGGGACCTCTCTCCTCTGCCTGGGTGCCTGGGCCTAAATGTGTGACAGTGGCCTGTTCCAGTGGTGGGTGACGTGATGCCTGATTCTCTGCTATGACATGAAGACATATTCTGTGCTGACATAAGGCCAGATTCTCTGTTACAGGACCTCTCTCCTCTGTCTGGGTGCCGGGGCCTAAATGTGTGACAGTGGCCTGTTCCAGTGGTGGGTGACGTGATGCCTGATTCTCTGCTATGACATGAAGACTGATTCTGTGCTGACATAAGGCCAGATTCTCTGTTACAGGACCTCTCTCCTCTGTCTGGGTGCCGGGGCCTAAATGTGTGACAGTGGCCTGTTCCAGTGGTGGGTGACGTGAAGCCTGATTCTCTGCTATGACATGAAGACTGATTCTGCGCTGACATAAGGCCAGATTCTCTGTTACGGGACCTCTCTCCTCTGCCTGGGTGCCTGGGCCTAAATGTGTGACAGTGGCCTGTTCCAGTGGTGGGTGACGTGATGCCTGATTCTCTGCTATGACATGAAGACAGATTCTGTGCGGACATCAGGCCAGATTCTCTGTTACGGGACCTCTCTCCTCTGCCTGGGTGCCTGGGCCTAAATGTGTGACAGTGGCCTGTTCCAGTGGTGGGTGACGTGATGCCTGATTCTCTCCTATGACATGAAGACAGATTCTGTGCTGACATAAGGCCAGATTCTCTGTTACAGGACCTCTCTCCTCTGTCTGGGTGCCGGGGCCTAAATGTGTGACAGTGGCCTGTTTCAGTGATGGGTGACGTGAAGCCTGATTCTCTGCTATGACATGAAGACAGATTCTGCGCTGACATAAGGCCAGATTCTCTGTTACGGGACCGCTCTCCTCTGTCTGGGTGCCGGGGCCTAAATGTGTGACAGTGGCCTGTTCCAGTGGTGGGTGACGTGAAGCCTGATTCTCTGCTATGACATGAAGACTGATTCTGTGCTGACATGAAGCCAGATTCTCTGCTATGGCATGAAGAGACTGATTCTGTGCTGACATGAAGCCAGATTCTTTGCTATGGCATGAAGAGACTGATTCTCTGCTGACGTGAAGCCAGATTCTCTGCTATGGGACCTCTGTCCAATTGATATTGGGTCATTTTTATTTTTTTTATTTTAATTTTAATTCATTTCCCTATCCACATTTGTTTGCAGGGGATTTACCTACATGTTGCTGCCTTTTGCAGCCCTCTAGCTCTTTCCTGGGCTGTTTTACAGCCTTTTTAGTACCCAAAAGTTCGGGTCCCCATTGACTTCAATGGGGTTCGGGTTCGGGACGAAGTTCGGTTCGGATCCTGAACCCGAACATTTCCGTTAAGTTCGGCCGAACTTCTCGAACCCGAACATCCAGGTGTTCGCTCAACTCTATTTGTAATGTAATGTCCTACTATTTTGCTTCTGTAGAGAAAATGTAAGTCCTTCACCTAGCTGCTTGTGTTGTTTAGGGTCCATTCACACGTCCGTTTTTTCTTTCCTGATCTGTTCCGTTTTTTGTGGAACAGATCTGGACCAGATCTGGACCTATTCATTTTCAATGGGCCCTGGAAAAAAACGGACAGCACAATGTGTGCTGTCCGTTTCCGTTGTTCCGTTCCGCATGTCCGTTTAAATATAAAACATGAAATTCCAGCAATATCAATATACATGGATATATAATGGGGTAAATAGTTGTAAACAATTCCAGCATATAGAGTAACCCCTAAAACAATAATTTTATTAGTATACCTTAAAAAGGATCCCACTTGGGTCCACTTATTATAAAGCAAATAATATGAAAACAGAATAGTGTATCCTATAATTGCATCCAGTATACTTGTTAACCTGGGGTATGGGGATATTTGTCCCTATAGCTACCCCTGTCCTATAACCTCAGCCCAGGGAGAGCTCCTAATGGTGGAGGCCCCCTGTCCACGTACCTAGACTTCTACCCCTCACAGGTCCCTATGTGGGTACAGCAGGGATATTCCTAGTTTACCAAGAAATAAGGCGAGGATGTAAAACACTAATGGATATACATATATATATATCGACTGGATGCAAAAAGAAAGAAAAGAAAAAAACAATAATAACGTGGTACAGACATATACAAAAATACAATCAGTCAGGGTTGACTATATAGTCATACACCTAAACTACCTCGACGCGTTTCCCCCATAAACAGTGCCATGGGATCATCAGGAGGTATAATATAACATTGGTCTATACAAAGTAGATGCAGCCATATAGATACTGGCATATAGCCAGGTCACATAGAAAAGTGCTACACAATGTACACCAGCATAAAGCCAGGTCGCACATATGAGAAAAGATAGTCGCTCTACATAAATTGATTGAGGGGGAACGTAATCAGGCCAGTAGATATGTTTGATAGCATCATATCCGGCTAGTTACGTGCACATTTTGATGATCGTGCCTGCAGCGGACTCCTTCAGAGGTAGACAGTATATTCCGCATCCTATAGGGCAGAAAATAATCATATACCTAAGTCAGTTTGACGTTTATCATCCAGATATATATAGGTGCAAAGATCAGTGTGGACTCAGATGGTAGGGAAGATCCCAGTAAGAGATTATTCCTGTTGTCCCCCTATCATGAAGTCCTAGTGAGACCCACACTAGAATCCAAAAATCATAGTCACAAATAATGCTCATGTTGAATAAGAGCTAGATAATCCAAAGCCTTGGAGTCCTAGTGACAAGATGTATAAAACTTACATGCTGGAGTCCTTCCCTGTGTTCATGTTCCCCCTGGTAGGCAGTTTGTTACTGATGCTGCAGCTGTATTTAAAGTGCTGCCACTTGGCGCCCTATAGCCCTATTGGTAGTCTGCATGACTTCCTGGTTAATGTCACTTCCTGTTGCTGGAACGCATATGTGCTCCACAGGACGGATTCGTTAATTTCTAACGATAATTTGTTTTCCCTTAGTCCTAACAGTGGCGCAAATGGGGTATTCTGCCCCTGTGGACTGGTTAGGACAGGTGGAATTTTAATGAAACAATCAAACAAAAAATACTGGCAGGCACACACCCTCCCTGGCCCCAATAAAGAGGGGTGTGACCCTCCAACCCATGTGTAATTACAAGTAGACAACCACAATCTCAATTAATAAATATAGGGGGGGAAAATTGTGTGCCACTGTTAAGACTAAGGGAAAACAAATTATCGTTAGAAATTAACGATTCCCTTACGTCCTAACCAGTGGCACAAATGGGGATTTAGCAAGTAGAAACCCCCATGGGAGGGTCCTCATGCCTGGCGGAAGATAACACTGTCCGGCCAAATGAGGAATAACTATGTATTCTGGTATCCACTCTATAGTGTGAGATAAAAGTGGAGTGAGAACTCCAAGAAGCTGACTTACAGATCACATCCAATGGGATCGAGCTTCTCTCTGCAAAAGAAGTGGCCACTGCTCGAGTAGAGTGGGCCCTTACAAATTCAGGGGGCTCCGAGCCCTGAGACATATAAGACTCCCGAATTGCCTCTTTAATCCAACGACTGATGGAGGGTTTAGAGGCTTTCCTCCCCTTATGGGTACCGGAAAAAAGGATAAGGAGGTTTTCATCCTTCCTAAATACCTTGGAGCGTTCCAGGTAAATCCTAAGACATCTCGCAATATCGAGGGTATGGAGCCCTCTTTCCTCAGAGGAGGGGGGTGGAGCCAAAGTTGGTAGGGAGATCACCTGATTGATATTGTCAAAGGAAGGAACCTTTGGGATGAAGGTAGGTAAAATTTTTAGAAGTACCCGATCCTGTAGGAACTTTGTATATGGCTCAAAGGCAGAAAAAGCCTGGAGTTCCCCAACTCGCTTTGCAGAGGTAACAGCTAACAAGAAGGTGATTTTCCAGGTCAGGAACCTGAATCCCGCCTCCTCTAGGGGCTCAAAGGGGGGAGATGATAACCCCCTGAGCACGACCGACAAATCCCAGGCCGGGATAGGTCTGATTACTGTAGGCTTTAATCTTGAGGCTCCCTTCAGGAATCTCTTGATAAGGGGGTCTTGAGAAATAGCTCTGTTGAGACAAGCAGAGATAGCTGAAATCTGCACTTTAAGGGTAGCTGGTGATAGCCCCCTGTCCAGACAGTCCTGAAGAAATTGGAGGATCATCGGGATGGAAGCTTCAGCGGATCTTTGCTGATGTCTTGTACACCAGGATGAAAAGATCTTCCAGATTCTGGAGTAGGCTTTATTAGTAGCTTCTGATCTGGAGTGCTCCAGGGTTCTCAAGACAGACCCCGATAGCCCTTCTATCCCTGGAAGGGACTGATCAACCTCCAGGGGGTCAGGTTGAACATTTGAAGATTTGAGGAGACCTGGGTGCCCCCCGACACCAGTACTCTCTCTGGGGGAAGCCTCAGAAATTGACCCCGACTCATCTGTAAGAGTTGGGTAAACCAAGCTCTTTTCGGCCAGTATGGGATAATGGCGATAACTGACGCTTGGTCCTGCCTGATCTTCATCAAGACCCTTGGTATCAAGGAAATTGGAGGGAAGATGTAGGCCAGCCTGAACCTCCATGGGATTGACAGTGCATCTATTGCCACCGGGTTGTCCTCCCTGTAAAGGGAGCAATACTTCTCCACCTTGGTGTTGAACCTCATTGCCATGAGATCGATCTCTGGCATGCCCCACCTGAGCGTTATCTCCTTGAAGACCTCTGTATGGAGTGACCATTCTCCGGTTGGAAGACCTCGGCTCAGACGATCCGCAATCACATTGTGAACTCCGCGAATGTGAACGGCTGATAAGTGGGTGAGGTTCAGTTCTGCCCAATCCAAAATCACACCTATCTCTCTCAGGAGACTTTGTGACCTCGTGCCTCCCTGCTTGTTGATATACAGTACAGCGGTCATGCTGTCTGACTGTACCTTTACTGCTTTCCCTCGAATGATGGGAGCAAAATGAAGAAGAGCTAGTCTGATTGCTCTGATCTCCAGGAGATTCGATGACAATAACCTCTCCTGAGGTGTCCAAGTTCCCTGGACTGTCATGTCCTGAAGATGCGCACCCCAGCCTACTAGGGATGCGTCTGAAGTAAGTATGATCCAAGAGGGTTGGATCAGGGACTTGCCGTCCGTGAGGTGGGACCACCACCTCAGAGAGGATCGGACTTTGTAAGGCAGGGAGAGCACGGAATTGAGTCCCACCGGACTGTGATTCCACTTGGCTAATACCTCCGACTGGAGCGGACGTAGGTGCCATAATGCCCAAGGTACCGCCTCTGCGGTTGAAGACATTAGTCCCAACATTCTCATCCATGTTCGAATCGTTACCTGTCTTGGTACAGAGAGAGAACGGGCTGTTTGTTGCACGGATTGCCTTCTTTCGGGAGTGAGATGAATTGTCATCCTGATTGAATCCACCATGAACCCCAGGAACCTTACCGAGGTGGCTGGTTGAAGTTGGGATTTGTCCCAATTGATTATCCATCCTAACTGATGTAGGAATGTAACAGCCAGTTGGATGTGTTGGGACAGGATCGCTTGGGAAGGAGCTCTGAGGAGCCAGTCGTCCAGGTATGGAACTATGCTCAGGCCCTGAAGCCTTAGAGCGGCCACCACAGAGACCACTACTTTGGTGAAAGTGTGTGGGGCTGAAGAAATCCCAAATGGGAGGGCCACAAACTGAAAATGTTTTAGGACCCCCCCGATATTTACCGCGATCCTTAAGAATCTTCTGGACCCAGGATGGATGGGAATATGGAGATAAGCATCCTTGAGGTCTAAGGTTGCCAAGAAATCTCCCGGCATAAGAAGATTGGTCACTGACTGGATAGTTTCCATACGGAACTTCTTCTGTTTTATGAAACGGTTGAAGAACCTCAGATCTATAATCATCCTCCAACCACCGGTACTCTTGGGTACCAGGAAAACTGGGGAGTAGATACCTGTTCCCCTCTCTTGGAGAGGAACCTCCTCTAGGGCCCCCTTCTGGAAGTATTCTAGCACGTAGCTTTCTAGAATCTTCTGCTTGTTGCTGGGAAGAAGCCTTGTCTGGACAAACTTGTCCAGAGGCAAACTGCTCAGGTCTACAAGGTAGCCCTGAGAAATTACACGCAGGACCCAATTGTCCTGGATATGATTCTGCCAACAAGGTAGAAAGTGCTGTAGGCGGCCGCCTACGGGAATGTGGGGAGAAGGGAGCCCGAGATCTCCAGTCAGACCGGCTAAATACCAAGAGCCTCGAGGAGGCCCGCAATCAGAGCGCCGAGGACTTCTTGGGGGGTCTAGAACCCCGAGAGGATCTTCCTCCTCTACGGGAACCCCAATTCCTCTGGGGTCTGGGTTGCGGTTCCGCTCTGGAACTATACCCCCTGCCCCGACCACGAAAAGACTGCTGGGGAAGGGACTTGCCCTTCTTGTCCGACAGCCCCTCCATTATGTGGTCAAGCTCTGCACCAAAAAGTTTGCCGGGTTCATATGCCATGGCACAGAGGTTATGCTTTGAGGTCGTATCGGCCTTCCAGGGCTTCAACCAAAGCGGACGCCTGCCCGCGGTTGAAAGCGCCATGGTCTTGGATGCCAGCTTCAGTTGTTGTGGAGCTGCGTCACACAAGAAGTCAATGGCTAGGCTGGCCGTCTTACATGAGGCCAGAATGTCATCCCTAGAGACCCCTTGGTCCAGGTCAGACTGGATCTGAGCAAATCTAGACTTTAGAAAATTCGCCACTTCGGACGAGGAAATGGCGACTGAGGCGGAAGCGGAGGCTGAGGAGTAAGCGCGCCTAAGGGCGCAGTCCGCCTTCCGGTCCATCGGGTCCAGCAAACTTGACCCGTCGTCTGAGGGGATCAGGGTCCTTCTGGATAATTTTGCTATTGCCATGTCCACTTTGGGGACAGGCCCCCAGGACGATACCTGATCCTCTTTAACCGGGAACACCGCCTTGAACCTTCTGGTCAACACTGGACCCTTCTCTGGCTTTCTCCACTCTGTTTTCATCAGAGACAGGAGAGAATCATCCGCTTTAAAGGCCCTAGGCCCCCTAGAGGCAGAGGATGAGGCTTCCCCCGGATCAACGTCCTGGTCCCCCGACCGGACGGATTTTAGTAGTCGCTGGGCCTTCTCCAGCGGAAAAAAATATGCAAAACCATCCTCCTCATCCGAGGAGGAAGAGGCTGAACCCTCTCTCGCCTCCTGACCCCCCGAGACCTCCATAGCACGATGGGGGGAGGAGGGACGATGACGCTTGGAGACCAGGGCACTCTTCAATTCCTGAATGGAGGCGTTGACCTGGGTCATGTTGGACTCCATGTACCCCTTCACCCAATCGACCACGTCGTGGACAGATGGCTCCAGCTGGGGGAGGGTCTTGGCCCTGCAGGATGGGCACCGGGAGAAATCATAAGAGTCCTCCAGGACAATCTGACAGTCATGGCACTGCAGGTGGCGCCTCTTGCCCGCGGACTTCCTGCTGGGCTCTCGCTCACCGTCACCGGTAGACGACATGGCTGAAAATTAAAAAGAGACATGAATTTAGCAAAATTCAAGAAAACAGTGCTTAATCGCAAGCTTCAGGACCTTTACCCAGAAGATCCTAGCAAGCTCTATATAAATCAGCACACAAAGAAGTTTTTCAGCACAGAGGTAACAACACTCTAGCACCAAACCACACTCAAGGTTGACAGCAAGCTGCGCTCCAGGAGACTGAACCTGGAGCTTCATCCAGTTTAAATAGGGTTTGTTGGCGCCAAAAAAATGAAGCCCCGCCCACAAAGGGGCGGGGTAAACCTCTGAGTTTATATCTTAACTAAAAGAAAAAACTAAAAGACAAAACTCTATATTTAGGATCCAAAGAGGGACCCTGAAGCATTTAAAGGCCCCCCACGGCCTCATAACGTAAAAATACACCTCCGGCCGACGACACAATCGGCCGGAGCGAAAACCCGGAAGTGACGTCACCCGACGTCACTTCCGCCGGAAGGCGGCGCCCGGCCGAACATGCGGGACGCCGCCACCGCCGCTCCGGCACCCAGCTCAGAGAAGGTAGGAGAAGCAGGGCTATCAACAAGGGCGGCAAAGAGCGGCATAAACCGGAGGACATCCTCCGCCGCACCGGGGGAGCGGAGCCGCTCCCAAGGGAACAAAATAAGACCCCCGAGATGATCAAAAAAAGGGGAAAAAACAAACACTCTCTCCACCGCAGGGATGGAGGAGTGCACCACCCGTCCCGTCCTGTCCGCAGGACAGAAAAAAACACATGGGTTGGAGGGTCACACCCCTCTTTATTGGGGCCAGGGAGGGCGTGTGCCTGCCAGTATTTTTTGTTTGATTGTTTCATTAAAATTCCACCTGTCCTAACCAGTCCACAGGGGCAGAATACCCCATTTGTGCCACTGGTTAGGACGTAAGGGAAGTTCAGGATATTCACAGAGCTGCATTACTTCCTGATTAATGTCACTTCCTGTTGCTGGAACTCATATGCGTTCCACAGGGCGGATGTTCAGGTTATTCACAGGGCTGGACAGCACAGTTAATGCTGCGCTGTCCTTCCGGTCAATGGAACGCATATGCGCCCCACAGGGCGGATGTTCCGGTTATTGACACAGCAGACTCACACTCTCAGTGCTGCGCTGTCCTTCCGGTCACTGGAGCGCAAAAGCGTTCCAAATCGCGGCCTCCCATCTCTAAATCACTTCCTGGTTCCTGTATGTATCGTCATGTGATATATTATTACATTTCACACGATTCAGGGCATACCCATCACAGGTATATATTTAAATGCCTCATAAATCATACCCGGGAAGAGATTTATAAAGGGATAGGATATAGAAAAAAATATATATATATAAATTCTATTGATGGAACAGACGCCGACACAGTAGTTATGGAACATAATTAGTCTACCATATAGGTGGTTATATAGATGCCAAGGTGGTGCACCACAATAAAAGAAAACATTGCAGCATAGTTACACTCAATCCTGATGCATATTACTTTCACGAAGAAATAACCGCAGTACGTGGTCAATCTCAGGACAGTGACTTGATATTGAGTCACCAAGGTCCAACAATCATATAACATAATATTTCATGCTTTTACGCATGTGCTCTAATTTTCGTACACCGTAAACAATCACTAAAGGCTCGGCTTTTTAAAGAAAGACAGGGATGTCCCGAACCTGGCCACAGCTCAAAGGAAACATAAAACATGTCCTATTCTTTTCCTGAAAAATCGGATCCTGGTACAATACAAAGTCAATGGATCCGCAAAAAACGGAAGACATACGGATGTCATTCCGTATGTCATCTGTTTTATACGGAATCTGTTCCTGGAAATTACATTTTAATTTTATTTATTTTATTTTTTTTTCAAGAAATCCAAACAACTTTATTTGCTTATTGAAATTTATACATGTTTCCGTTTTTTGCGGATCCGCAAAAAACGGATGACATACGGATGACATACGGAAACATTTTCAGGAACAACGGATCCGCAAAAAACGGACAGAAAATCGGATTATAGAAAAATACTGACGTGTGAATGTAGCCTAAATCTGACATAAATGCTATAGCACCTCTTTTCTTTTCTTTCTTTCTCTCTTTTCTTTCTTTCCTTTCCACACCCTTCTCTCCTCCTGAACACACAAACTTCTGAATCTGAGAAGTTAAACTAGAGTGAATTGTTGCCAGGGTAAGAGATACTGATGTGGTATAACAAAAATCTGCTGCAGAGTAGTCACTGTGATTCAATAATGATTAGCTGAGATATGATTTATTAAGTGAGGTTATGAGGTTTCATATGGGAGACTGTGTTTCCCTATGGCCTCTTTCCTCTTTCTTTGCTGTGCAGTAGGAAAAGGACCTTTGATGACATCACTGCACTCATCACATGGTCCATCACATGATCCATCACCATGGTGATGGATCATGTGATGACCATGTGATGAGAGCAGTGACGTCACCACAGGTCCTTTTCCTACTGCACAGCAAAGATGAAGACAGAAGAGAAGCTGGGCTGCGCGAACAAGTAGATTAAGGGGAGTTAAATTTATTTTATTTTTTTAACCCCTCCAGCCCTATTTTACTATGCATTCTGTAATAAGAATGCTATTATTTCCCCTTATAACCATGTTATAAGGGAAAATAATAAAGATCGGGTCCCCATCCCGATCGTCTCCTAGCAACCGTGCGTGAAAATCGCACCGCATCCGCACTTGCTTGCGGATGCTTGCGATTTTCACGCAGCCTTATTCACTTCTATGGGGCCTGCGTTGCGTGAAAAATGCACAAAGTAGAGCATGCTGCGATTTTCACGCAACACACAAGTGATGCGTGAAAACCACCGCTCATGTGCACAGCCCCATAGAAATGAATGGGTCCTGATTCAGTGCGGGTGCAATGCGTTCACCTCACGCATTGCACCCGTGCGGAAATATTGCCTGTGTGAAAGATGCCTATGAGGCAAGCAATGGGGCAGGTAAAGTATACTGGTGACTAACAGTGGACTGGCCTGAATTGTATTGCACTCGATTTCAGTTGTATTGGACTGGATTTCAGTTGTATTGGACTGGATTTCAGACTCATTGGTTGATTCTGACTTCAAGTCCGTGCAAAAACTTCCTTCTCATGTAACTGAATTAAGGGCTAAAATTAGCAAAAAAGAAGTGAAAGGAAAAAAAGTGAGGGATAGCCTATGCACTACTACACAAAATATATATATATATTTTTTTTTTTAAATCCAGTTTTCTTATTTTCATTTTACCTATAATTTTACCTATAAGAAGTAAATATTTTAAAATTCACCTATTTTTAGAGAAAAGTAAAAATTTCAAATATGATTGCTTCACTTTTTTTTTCTATATAGAGCAATAGCCTGTTTCTCCCCTCTTTCCAAAGCTCTCTTAACACAGCTGAAACTCATATTGGTGTGGCTAAGAAGTGTCAAACAGTCCTTTATCCCTAGTTGTTTGCATTGTTTTATCACTGACATTTGTAGGGATTTAAATTTTTTTGTTTCATGGACCAAATATATTTTTCGAGATGCTTGTAAAGTGGTTACCTTTCATATTCACAGTGTTCACCACTTCAACAAAGAATCAGACTTCTATTTAAGGTTTTCAGTTAGTAATACAAATTATATATATTTTTAAAAATCCCTAACTTCCCTATTAGGAATGAAAAGTTCGTATTAGAAATAAGTGAACCTTTTAAATTTTGGTTCATTTCAGGAGAGAGACAGAGAGAAAGAGAACCTAGTACACTACTCTGGGTCTATCATCAATATATATGCTTTGTCTGGGGGTAATTTTTCACATTATAGAGCGCTCCTAACGTAGTAAAAAATAGAGAACATTGTAGGCCAGGCAATGACCCTCTGGGTTTCTGGTAGAATATATAAAAAATTTGCTTTCCGAAGCCTATTTGATGACAGCTGATATAAGATGCACTAATTTTCATGTCTTTTTTCCAGAAAGCCAAAATACTCCTCATGCATACTCGGTGCTCTCCGTAAGTAGTAATATTAGCCTGACCGAGACATCTCAGGCAGCCAAACAAATTAGCTTTTCTCAGCTCTGTTAAACAGTAGATACCTAGAAAGAGCTGGGTTCCGGTTATGAGACATTCTGTTTTCCTTTTCTTTAAAAAAAAAAAAATGAGAATCTTGCATAGCAATAACTTAAAAAAAAAAAACGTTTTTAAGTATGAAAAAGCAGTGATTGAACAGTTTGAGGGATGAACAGTTTGAGGGGTTCGGCCAAATTTTGTTTCAAAGTTCTATTCGGCTTCCAAACTTGACCCCGAACAGTGAGCCTCATTGATGTCAATGGGGACCCGTACTTTTTGGCACTAAAATGGCTCTAAAAAAGTAATAAAAAGGGCTAGAGGGCTGCAAAAGGCTCCAAAGTGTGCGTAAAAGCAGTACAATTGTCCTGCAAACATAAGTGTTTAGGGAAGTGACTTAAAATGACATAAAATACATAACAATAAAAAATTACAATCTTGAACCAAGAGGCGGAGGTCCAGAAGGGGTAGGACATTTAGGAGGCTGTGTACATGTACAGTAGGTGTAATAAGCAGTGGAGGCGGGGGAGGAAGCCAAGTCTCTTTCTGTTTTTTTTTTCCATGTGTCTGTCAATTCTGTGTCAGGTTGCTAAGGGCCCCAGGGTGACAGTTTGGTGCTTGTATGTCCTGGGTTAAAACTGGGTAAGACATTTTGTCTCAGTTATAGATCTCACACGTCCCCGATCTGGGGACTATATATTAAAATAATTTTTCTACTACAGTAAGAAGTATGCCAAAGGGGTGTTTGGCCAGTGTCCCAGACACACTTCACAGAAGAATTTACTCTCCTATAACAGTTAGACAGATGAAGGGGGTGTTCCAATTTTTTTTTAATAATTCATGTCTTTCACGCACACACTACATAGAAGAATTTCCTCTACTACAATAGTTAAGACGGATGTCACGAGGGTGTCAAGAGCCACGCCTGACGCCGTTATACCCGGGGTCAGGAAGTCGCAGCGGGTGGCTGCGCGCTCTATGTAGTAAGATTGTGCTGTTTCTTTATGGTAGCTTTCTGGGTTTGCCTTGCAACCCTTTTTGGCTCACTCAGGGATCCGTAGCTCCTTCTCCTCAGCTGTTTCTTGTCCAGCACTCCCAACCTCCTTATATTCCCCTCTCACACTTCTCTGGTTGCCAGATATAGAGCTTTCTGCCTGGACTTCTATACTGACCCACTGGAGCTGTGTAACTGTGTTCCCTGGTTGTTGTTCCAGAACGTTACCCTCCGGATCCCTGTTGGGCCTTGGTGGTCTTCTGTTGTCACCCGCCTGGGATTATATGTTTGTCTGTATTGTCTGTCCTCTCCGTGGTGTTTTCCTCTTAGTGTCAGTGGTGCGGACTAGTGATCCCACCGCCCCGTTCACTACATAGGGCTCATCTTAGGGAAAGCCAGGGTTTAGGCACGTGATCGGCGTACGGGTGAGGAACCCGTCTAGGGACGTCAGGGCAGTCAGGTGCCAGCCGCAAGGTGAGTCAGGGGTCACCACCTTTCCCTCTCCCTTGGACAGGGCCTTCCCATTTCCCTCCCTTTGCGTGACGCCGGTCATTACATTATATCTGGCCCTTATTTTGTGTAGGTAAAAAAAAAAATATAATAATAATTTTCTTTCTACCTACTTAGAATCCAGTATGAATCCAATTGCTGCTTTGTCAAAGCAACTTCAAGGCCTGTCTTTGGAGGTGGCAGGATTGAAGGCGTCGGTCCTCCAGCAACAGCAGCAATTACAACAGACCGCAAGCCCAGCGGTTGCTACAGGTAACCAGGTTGTTGCGGAACCCAAGGTTGTTCTTCCTGACAGATTTTCTGGGGGAAGGGACAAATTTGTGACGTTCCGTGAGGCCTGTAAATTATATTTTAAGTTGCGCCCTTACTCCTCTGGTAATGAAGAACAGCGGGTGGGGGTTGTTATTTCCCTGCTGCAGGGGGAGCCGCAATCCTGGGCGTTCTCTTTACCAGCTGATTCCCAGGCTCTCCGGTCAGTGGATGAATTTTTTGGGGCCTTGGGTCTCATATATGACGACCCTGACCGAGTCGCACTGGCTGAATCAAAATTACGGAGACTCCTACAGGGAGACCGGCCAGTAGAGGAGTATTGCTCAGAGTTCCGTAGGTGGGCTACGGATACCCAGTGGAACGACCCGGCTCTCAGTAGTCAGTTTTGCTCTGGGTTATCCGAAAGGATTAAGGATGCGCTTGCGCTGTATGAGACTCCCTTTTCCTTTGATGCGGTTATGTCCCTTGCTATCAGAATAGATAGACGTCTTAGGGACAGATTGAAAAAACCGGAGCAATTGGTAACCCCTCCCAAGCAGCAGTTAGTCTGCACGGACTTAGACGAGCCTATGCAGCTAGGAGGAACTACTCGTCAGGTCCATCCTCCTGAGGCTCGCCGTAGGCGTGGGTTTGTTTTTTCTGTGGGGAGAGGGGTCATTTTATTAATGTCTGTCCTTCTTTCCTCAAAAACAAAAGACTGTCGGAAAACTACTAACCCCAGGCTGTGTGGAGGATGTCAGCCGGGGGATATACGTTTCCTCCATACGAACATCGCAATTTGTGTTGCCAGCGGTTGTTGTTTTTGGCGTTAAGATGGAGACTATTTCTTTTTTTCTAGACAGTGGAGCAGGAGTAAATTTGATAGATGCCCATTTTGCCCACACTATGGGTTTGTCTCTCTGTACGCTACAGAGACCTATTCCCATATTCTCTATTGATTCTGCTCCTCTGTCTCAGAGAAACCTCACTTACATTGTCCATAACTTACACCTTCGGGTAGGGGACCACCATAACGAGTTGCTTTCATGTTATGTTCTGGAGGGGCTTCCCACTCCGGTGGTGTTGGGTCTTCCCTGGATGGTAGCGCACAATCAAGTGGTGGATTGGCAGGCAAGGTAGATATTGGAGTGGAGTGAGCATTGCAGAGAAAATTGCTTAAATAGCAATTGCTTAGTCGCCTCTATAGCTACCCTACCTACATTTGTTTCGGACTTTGAGGACGTTTTTTCTGAAAAGGGTTGTCAGAAGTTACCACCTCACCGTCCTTATGATTGCCCGGTTAACCTGATTCCCGGTGCAAAATTACCCAAGACCAGGTTATATAATCTTTCGAGTCCGGAGAGACAAGCCATGAAAGATTATATCTCAGAGAGCTTGGCTAAGGGACACATCAGACCCTCTTCTTCACCCGTGGCTGCAGGGTTTTTCTTCGTTAAAAAGAAAGATGGGGGCCTGCGTCCTTGCCTAGATTTCCGCGAACTAAACCGGATAACCATCCGAGACCCATACCCTCTTCCTATCATTCCTGACCTGTTTAATCAGATTGTGGGTGCTAGGTGGTTCTCCAAACTTGATCTTAGGGGGGCCTACAATCTGATTCGTATTAAGGAAGGGGATGAGTGGAAGACAGCTTTTAACACCCCTGAGGGGCATTATGAAAATCTAGTCATGCCTTTCGGTCTGACCAATGCTCCTGCTGTCTTCCAACATTTCGTTAATTACATTTTTAGTCATCTTATCGGCAGGTTTGTGGTGATATACCTAGATGATATTTTAATTTATTCGTCTGATCTGAAAACACATGAAGTGCATGTCAGACAAGTACTGCAGGTCCTACGGACAAATAAATTATATGCTAAAATTGAAAAGTGTGTCTTCGCCGTTCAGGAAATACAGTTCCTAGGTTATTTATTATCTGCTTCAGGTTTCCGTATGGATCCTAGGAAGGTCCAGGCAATTTTAGATTGGGATCTTCCTGAGAACCTCAAAGCACTGCAACGGTTCTTGGGCTTCGCTAATTTCTATAGAAAATTCATTAAAAATTATTCGGTGATTGTAAAACCCCTTACTGACATGACTAGGAAGGGGACTGATTTTTCTAAATGGTCTGACGCCGCTAAAATTGCTTTTTCCTCTCTAAAAGAGAGGTTTACCTCGGCACCTGTACTAATCCAACCTGATGTCTCCCAGCCTTTTATTGTTGAAGTCGATGCGTCAGAGGTGGGAGTGGGGGCTGTGCTGTCTCAGGGTCCGTCTCCTGGCAAATGGCGTCCTTGTGCTTTCTTTTCTAAAAAACTATCTGCAGCAGAAAAGAACTATGATATTTGCAATAGGGAACTATTAGCTATTAAACTAGCGTTTGAAGAATGGCGTCACTTTTAGAGGGGGCAATCCACCCCGTCACTTTGATTGCGGACCACAAAAACCTTCTGTACCTCGAATCAGCTAAGCGTCTCACCCCTAGACAAGCTAGGTGGTCGCTATTTTTTACCAGGTTTAACTTTGTTATTACCTATCGTCCTGGGGCAAAAAATACCAAGGCAGATGCACTATCTCGTTGTTTCCCTGGAGGGGGTAATGTGAGTGATCCGGTACCCATTCTACAAAGAGGAGTGGTTGTCTCTGCGGTACACTCTGTTCTGGAGGGGAAGGTGTTAGAGGCCCAGGGGGATGCCCCGGTCTCTTGCCCCTCAGAGAAATTGTTTGTACCGTTGAACCTGCGTCTCAAATTATTAAAGGAACATCATAATTCGGCACTTGCTGGGCACCCGGGTAGTAAAGCAACCTTGGAGCTATTGTCTCGTCGTTTTTGGTGGCCAAGGTTGCGTCAGGATGTAATGGATTTTGTGTCTTCCTGTTCTACTTGTGCGCGTGCGAAAGTCTCTCATACATGTCCTGCAGGGTCTTTATTGCCACTTGTCATTCCCAATAGACCATGGACACATCTGTCAATGGATTTTATCACCGACTTACCTTTGTCTGCGGGTAAAACAGTTATATTGGTAGTAGTGGACAGGTTTAGCAAAATGGTACACTTCATTGCGTTACCCGCACTACCTAATGCTAAGACTCTTGCTCAGGTATTCATCAGTGAAATCGTGAAGCTTCACGGGGTCCCTTCCGATGTTGTTTCGGATCGGGGAACCCAGTTTATTTCTAAGTTTTGGAAAGCTTTTTGTTCCCGTTTGGGGGTACACTTTGTCCTTTTCCTCAGCTTTCCATCCTCAGTCGAATGGACAGACTGAGCGTACCAACCAAAACCTTGAGACATATCTAAGATGTTTTGTGTCTGAAAACCAAGAGGTGTGGTCATCATATTTACCGTTAGCCGAGTTTGCCATAAATAATCGCCGTCAGGAATCTACTGGCAAGTCACCATTTCTTGGTGCATATGGTTTTCATCCCCAATTCTGTACTTTCAAAGAGGGGGGGTCTTCTGGGGTTCCCGAAGAGGAACGTTTTTCATCATCTCTTTCATCGGTATGGCAGAAGGTGCAAGCTAACTTGAAAAATATGGGAGGTAAATATAAATGCATGGCTGATAAGAGACGGTCGCCAGGTCCGGACCTAGGAGTGAATGACTATGTGTGGTTGTCTACTAGGAATATTAAATTAAAGGTTCCCTCTTGGAAACTGGGTCCTAGGTTCATTGGCCCTTACAAAATAGTAGCCATCATTAACCCCGTGGCTTTTCGCCTGGAGCTACCTCAGACTTTTAAAATCCATAACGTCTTCCATAAGTCGTTACTCAAGAAATATGTTCCACCTCTAGAACCGTCACCGCTGCCACCCCCTCCTGTTGTTGTGGATGGTAATCTAGAGTTTAAAATATCCAAAATTGTTGATTCTCCTCGGGTCCGCCGCTCTCTTCAATATCTGGTGCATTGGAGGGGTTACGGTCCCAAGGAAAGAATGTGGGTTCCAGCGTCTGAGGTAAACGCCGACAGGTTAGTTCAGGCTTTTTATGCCTCTCATCCTGAGAGACCTAGTCCTGAGTGTCCGGAGGCCCCTCGTAGAGAGGGGGGTACTGTCACGAGGGTGTCAAGAGCCACGCCTGACTCCGTTATACCCGGGGTCAGGAAGTCGCAGCGGGTGGCTGCGCGCTCTATGTAGTAAGATTGTGCTGTTTCTTTATGGTAGCTTTCTGGGTTTGCCTTGCAACCCTTTTTGGCTCACTCAGGGATCCGTAGCTCCTTCTCCTCAGCTGTTTCTTGTCCAGCACTCCCAACCTCTTTATATTCCCCTCTCACACTTCTCTGGTTGCCAGATATAGAGCTTCCTGCCTGGACTTCTATACTGACCCACTGGAGCTGTGTAACTGTGTTCCCTGGTTGTTGTTCCAGAATGTTACCCTCCGGATCCCTGTTGGGCCTTGGTGGTCTTCTGTTGTCACCCATCTGGGATTATATGTTTGTCTGTATTGTCTGTCCTCTCCTTGGTGTTTTCCTCTTAGTGTCAGTTGTGCGGACTAGTGATCCCACCGCCCCGTTCACTACATAGGGCTCATCTTAGGGAAAGCCAGGGTTTAGGCACGTGATCGGCGTACGGGTGAGGAACCTGTCTAGGGATGTCAGGGCAGTCAGGTGCCAGCCGCAAGGTGAGTCAGGGGTCACCACCTTTCCCTCTCCCTTGGACAGGGCCTTCCCATTTCCCTCCCTTTGCGTGACGCCGGTCATTACAACGGATGAATTATTATTTTTTATTCAAGACTTTCACAGACACACTTCACAGTTTTCCTCTCCTACAACGGTTAGGCCCCTTTCACACTGGCGAGCATTCCGAGCGGGTGCAATGCGTGAGGTGAATGCATTTCACCGGCACTGAATCCGGACCCATTCACTTCAATGGGGCTGTGCAGATGAGCAGTGATTTTCACGCATCACTTGAGCATTGCATGAAAATCGCAGCATGTTCTATATTCAGGGTTTTTTAACGCAAAGCAGGCCCCATAGAAATGAATGGGTCTGCGTGAAAATCGCAAGCATCCGCAAGCAAGTGCAGATGCGGTGCGATTTTCACGCATGGTTGCTAGAAGATGATAGGGATGAGCAACCCCGGACCCCAGTAAATTTCCCTTATAACATTGTTATAAGGGAAAATAATAGCATTCTTAATACAGAATGCTTAGTAAAATGTGCCTTAAAGGGTTAAAAAATAACAAAAATTAACTCACCTCATCAACTTGATCGCGCAGCCGGCATTGTCTTCTGTCTTCTTCTTTCAGGACCTGCAAAATTACCTTTGATGACGTAATCACGTTCACCACGTAATTCAGCAGGACCTGCGCTGACGTCACCACGCTCACCACGTGGTGAGCGCAATTACGTCATCAAAGGTCCTTTTGCAGGTCCTGAAAGAAGAAGAAAGAAGACGATGCCGGCTGCGCAATCAAGTGGATGAGGTGAGTTATGTTTTATTATGTTTTGACCCTCAATTGACATTATACTTAGCATTCTGTATTAAAGAATGCTATTATTTTCCATTATAACCATGTTATAATAGAAAATAATAAAATATACAGAACACCAAACCCGAACTTCAGTGAAGAAGTCCGGGTTCGGGTCTGGGTACCACATTCAGTTTTTTCTCACGCGTATGCAAAACGCATTGCACTTGTGCGGAAAAAACTGAACATCGGAACGCAATCTCAGACAAAACAGACTGCAATTGCATGCCTACTCACGCGGGTTTCCCGCAAAGCACCCTGAACGCATCTGGCCCTCACCCGCGACGCCTGAGTGAAGGAGGCTTTAAGACGAATAAAGGGGGTTTTCCAATTTTCTTTTTTCATTTATGACTTTCACAGACAAACTCCACAGAAGAATTTCCTCTCCTACAACAGTTAAGACGGGTGAAGGGGATGTTCCTAATTTTTTTATTTTTTTATTCATGACTTTTACAGACACACTCCACAGAAGAATTTCCTCTCCTACAACAGTTAAGACTAGAGATGAGCGAATCGAAGCGAAAATTTGATTCGCAACTAATACGAAATCCCTCGCGCTTCGTGGTAACGAATCGCAATTTTTTCAGCTGCAATGGCGGCTACACGTGTGAGGACAAACGGCAAGGAACTCTGGGAAGGTGTGCAGCTAATCAGCAGCCAGCCAGCCCTGTGATGTCACAGCCCTATAAATACGACGGCCATCTTAGATTCTGACATTTTCCAGTGTTCAGAGTGCAGGGACAGATGTGAGTAGGCGCTAAGGACAGCTATTGGAAAAACCTCTGTCTAAAAAAAAATTAAAAAACGATTTATAAGTGCAGGGAAAGGATAGGGAGGAATCATTTCACAGCATCTTAGTGCAGGGAGAGACGTCAGAAGGCGCTAGGGACATTGATAGGAAAGTGATTTACAAGTGCAGGTAAAGGATAGGGAGTAGGGTTGAGCGAACCCGAACTGTAAAGTTCGGGTTCCTACCGAACTGTAAAGTTCGGGTTCCTACCGAACTTTAGGATTTTTGGACCCCGGACCTGAACACGAATTTTTTGTAAAAGTTCAGGTTCGGTTTTCGGCGCTTTCTTGGCGCTTTTTGAAAAGGCAGCACAGCAGCCAATCAACAAGCGGTTAACTGTCTGACCTTAGAAGCCATCACAGCCATGCCAGCATGTGACCCAGGCTCTATATAATCTTGAGTCACGTAGCGCTGCAAGTCACTCTGCTGTTACAAGTGTAGGGAGAGGATGCTGCTGGACTTGTGATTTCAGGGAAAGAATAGGAGATAATCTAACTCAGCGATCTACATAGAAATAGTTGTGAGGGTGCAGGGCACAATTGTTTTACCCTGCCATGAGGCCATTGACCAAAAAAAAAACTTTTTTTGTCATTTTATGCAAGCTCAGTGCACCAGCACTGCATCTGAGCTTTTGGGACATGGCAAATCACCATTCTTTTGGCAAACTACAACATCTGGATTATTCAGTGTGCAATTTAACCGCCTCCGGACCGCCTAACGCAGGTTTGCGTTCCGGAGGCGGCAGCCCTGCGCACAGTCACGCATATATGCGTCATCTCACGAGACGGGAGATTTCCTGTGAACGCGCGCACACAGGCGCGCGTTAACAGGATCGGAAGGTAAGCGAGTGGATCTCCAGCCTGCCAGCGGCGATCGTTCGCTGGCAGGCTGGAGATGCGATTTTTTTAACCCCTAACAGGTATATTAGACGCTGTTTTGATAACAGCGTCTAATATACCTGCTACCTGGTCCTCTGGTGGTCCCTTTTGTTTGGATCGACCACCAGAGGACACAGGTAGCTCAGTAATAAGTAGCACCAAGCACCACACTACACTACACCCCCCCCCGTCACTTATTAACCCCTTATTAACCCCTGTCATTGATCACCCCCCTGTCATTGATCACCCCCCTGTAAGGCTGCATTCAGATGTCCGTATGTTTTTTACGGATTCACGGATACATGGATCGGATCCGCAAAACACATACAGACGTCTGAATGGAGCCTTACAGGGGGGTGATCACCCCATATAGACTTCCTGATCACCCCCCTGTCATTGATCACCCCCTTGTAAGGCTCCATTCAGACGTCCGTATGATTTTTACGGATCCACTGATACATGGATCGGATCCGCAAAACACATACGGACGTCTGAATGGAGCCTTACAGGGGGGTGATCAATGACAGGGGGTGATCACCCCATATAGACTCCCTGATCACCCCCCTGTCATTGATCACCCCCCTGTAAGGCTGCATTCAGATGTCCGTATGTTTTTTACGGATCCACGGATACATGGATCGGATCCGCAAAACACATACAGACGTGTGAATGGAGCCTTACAGGGGGGTGATCAATGACAGTGGGTGATCACCCCATATAGACTCCCTGATCACCCCCCTGTCATTGATCACCCCCCTGTCATTGATCACCCCCCTGTAAGGCTGCATTCAGATGTCCGCATGTTTTTTACAGATCCACGGATACATGGATCGGATCCACAAAACACATACAGACGTCTGAATGGAGCCTTACAGGGGGGTGATCCCCCCATATAGATTCCCTGATCACCCCCCTGTCATTGATCACCCCCCTGTCATTGATCACCCCCCTGTCATCGATCA
The DNA here is from genome assembly GCF_905171765.1 of Bufo bufo. NCBI lineage: Eukaryota > Metazoa > Chordata > Amphibia > Anura > Bufonidae > Bufo > Bufo bufo. Next base: position 168,504,875 of record NC_053391.1, on the reverse strand, counting down.
CCCCCCTGTAAGGCTGCATTCAGATGTCCGTATGTTTTTTTACGGATCCACAGATACATGGATCAGATCCGCAAAACACATACGGACATCTGAATGGAGCCTTATAGAGGGGTGATTAATGACAGGGGGGTGATCACCCCATATAGACTCCCTGATCACCCCCCTGTCATTGATCACCCCCCTGTCATTGATCACCCCCCTGTCATTGATCACCCCCCTGTAAGGCTCCATTCAAACGTCCGTATGATTTTTACGGATCCACTGATACATGGATCGGATCCGCAAAACACATACGAAAGTCTGAATGGAGCCTTACAGGGGGGTGATCAATGACAGGGGGGTGATCACCCCATATAGACACCCTGATCACCCCCCTGTCATTGATCACCCCCCTCTCATTGATCACCCCCCTGTCATTGATCACCCCCCTGTAAGGCTGCATTCAGATGTCCGTATGTTTTTTACGGATCCACGGATACATGGATCGGATCAGCAAAACACATACGGACATCTGAATGGAGCCTTATAGGGGGGTGATCAATGACAGGGGGGTGATCACCTCATATAGACTCCCTGATCACCCCCCTGTCATTGATCACCCCCCTGTAAGGCTCCATTCAGACATTTTTGTGGCCCAAGTTAGCGGAATAATTTTTTTTTTTTCATTACAAAGTCTCATATTCCACTAACTTGTGTCAAAAAATAAAATCTCACATGAAGTCACCATACCCCTCACGGAATCCAAATGCGTATAATTTTTTAGACATTTATATTCCAGACTTCTTCTCACGCTTTAGGGCCCCTAGAATGCCAGGGCAGTATAAATACCCCACATGTGACCCCATTTCGGAAAGAAGACACCCCAAAGTATTCGCTGAGGGGCATATTGAGTCCATGAAAGATTGAAATTTTTGTCCCAAGTTAGCGGAAAGGCAGACTTTGTGAGAAAAAAAAATTAAAAATCAATTTCCGCTAACTTGTGGCAAAAAATTTTTTTTTCTATGAACTCGCCATGCCCCTCGAATACCTTGGGGTGTCTTCTTTCCAAAATGGGGTCACATGTGCGGTATTTATACTGCCCTGGCATTTTAGGGGCCCTAAAGAGTGAGAAGAAGTCTGGGATCCAAATGTCTAAAATGCCCTCATAAAAGGAATGTGGGCCCCTTTGCGCACCTAGGCTGCAAAAAAGTGTCACACATCTGGTATCGCCGTACTCAGGAGAAGTTGGGCAATGTGTTTTGGGGTGTCATTTTACATATACCCATGCTGGGTGAGATAAATATCTTGGTCAAATGCCAACTTTGTATAAAAAATGGGAAAAGTTGTCTTTTGCCGAGATATTTCTCTCACCCAGCATGAGTATATGTAAAAAGACACCCCAAAACACATTGCCCAACTTCTCCTGAATACGGCGATACCACATGTGTGACACTTTTTTGCAGCCTAGGTGGACAAAGGGGCCCACATTCCAAAGAGCACCTTTTGGATTTCACAGGTCATTTACCTACTTACCACACATTAGGGCCCCTAGAATGCCAGGGCAGTATAACTACCCCACAAGTGACCCCATTTTGGAAAGAAGACACCCCAAGGTATTCCGTGAGGGGCATGGCGAGTTCCTAGAATTTTTTTTTTTTTGTCACAAGTTAGTGGAATATTATGATTTTTTTTTTTTTTCTTACAAAGTCTCATATTCCACTAACTTGTGACAAAAAATAAAAACTTCCATGAACTCACTATGCCCATCACGAAATACCTTGGGCTGTCTTCTTTCCAAAATGGGGTCACTTGTGGGGTAGTTATACTGCCCTGGCATTTTAGGGGCCAAATGCGTGAGAAGTGGTTTGAAATCAAAATCTGTAAAAAATGGCCGGTGAAATCCGAAAGGTGCTCTTTGGAATGTGGGCCCCTTTGCCCACCTAGGCTGCAAAAAAGTGTCACACATCTGGTATCCCCGTACTCAGGAGAAGTTGGGCAATGTGTTGGGGTTGTTTGGGGTGTCTTTTTACATATACCCATGCTGGGTGAGAGAAATATCTTGGCAAAAGACAACTTTTCCCATTTTTTTTATACAAAGTTGGCATTTGACCGAGATATTTATCTCACCCAGCATGGGTATATGTAAAATGACACCCCAAAACACATTGCCCAACTTCTCCTGAGTACGGCAATACCAGATGTGTGACACTTTTTTGCAGCCTAGGTGGGCAAAGGGACCCACATTCCAAAGAGCACCTTTCGGATTTCACCGGCCATTTTTTACAGATTTTGATTTCAAACTACTTCTCACGCATTCGCGCCCCTAAAATGCCAGGGCAGTATAACTACCCCACAAGTGACCCCATGTTGGAAAGAAGACACCCCCAGGTATTTCGTGATGGGCATAGTGAGTTCATGGAAGTTTTTATTTTTTGTCACAAGTTAGTGGAATATGAGACTTTGTAAGAAAAAAAAAAAAAAAAAAATCATCATTTTCCGGCTAACTGTACCATAGTTTGTAAACGCTATAACTTTTACCCAAACCGTTTTTTTTTTACCCAAACATTTTTTTTATCAAAGACATGTAGAACAATAAATTTAGAGTAAAATTTATATATGGATGTCGTTTTTTTTTGCAAAATTTTAAAACTGAATGTTAAATTTCGATTAATAACAAAAAAAGTAAAAATGTCAGCAGCAATGAAATACCACCAAATGAAAGCTCTATTAGTGATAAGAAAAGGAGGTAAAATTCATTTGGGAGGTAAGTTGCATGACCGAGCAATAAACGGTGAAAGTAGTGTAGGTCAGAATTGTAAAAAGTGGCCTGGTCATTAAGGGTGTTTAAGCTAGGGGGGCTGAGGTGGTTAAGGTAGAAATAGACCCATCATTTTCTGGGGTTTTAAAAACACACTATTTATTTATTTTTTTTAAAACTGCATTTTCCAGATCTACAAGTGTTAAATTCAAGTTTAATATATACAGCTTTCATAATCTGTTACCAAAAAAAGACTATTTTGGTAATCTACAACATCTGTATTAGTCAGTGTGCAATTTAAGCTAGAAATACACCCATCATTTTCTGTGGTTTGAAAAACACACATTTTTTTTTAAAAAAACTGTATTTTCCTGTTCTGCAAGTGTTAAATTCAAGTTTAATATATTCATCTTTCATATTTCTGTTACCAAAAAAACATATTTTTGGCAATCTACAACATCTTGATTAGTCAGTGTGCAATTTAAGCTAGAAATACACCCATCATTTTATGGGGTTTGAAAAACACACATTTTTGACAAAAAACACTATTTTCAGGCCTTGCAGCATCAGCACGTGTGAAATTACAGCCTTATATACTGCTGTCAAATTCAGTTGTTAAACAAACACTCGTTTGGGACAAAAAAAAATTGTTGGCAGCCTTTGATGCAGATGTCATTGTGAGATACACCCTTAACACATTTGGGCTACATTCAGAGATTTTAAATACCGCCATTTGGTGGACCAATATTGAATTCAGGCCTACACTGGTTCAGGCCCTGTGAGATACACCCTCTGCATAAAGGGGTTTGATTCAGGCATTTGTAATACAGCCATTTGAAATACAGCCATTTTGGGCAAAGGAATATTGAATTCAGGCTTACACTGGTTCAGACCGTGTGAGATACACCCCTCTACATACAGGGGTTTAAATCCGGCATTTGAAATACAGCCATTTTGGGCAAAGAAATATTTCCTTCAGGCCTACACTGGTTCAGACAGTGTGAGATACTCCCTCTACATACAGGGGTTTGATTTAGGGATTTGAAATACAGCCATTTGAAATACAGCCTTTTTGTGCAAAGAAATATTTAATTTAGGCCTATACTGGTTCAGACCGTGTGAAAAAAAAACTCTACATACAGGGGTTTGAATCAGGCATTTGAAATGCAGCCATTTGAAATAAAGCCATTTTGTGCAAAGAAATATTTAATTCAGGCCTATACTGGTTCAGGCCATGTGTGATACACCCTCTACATACAGGGGTTTGAATCAGGGATTTGAATTACAGCCATTTTGTGCAAAGAAATATTTACTTCAGGCCTACATTGGTTCAGACCGTGTGAGATACCCCCTCTACATACAGGGGTTTGAATCAGCCATTTGAAATACAGCCATTTTGTGCAAATAAATATTTACTTCAGGATTACACTGGTTCAGGCCCTGTGAGATACACCCTCTACATACAGGGGTTTGATTCAGGGATTTGAAATACAGCCATTTGAAATACAGCTATTTTGTGCAAAGAAATATTTAATTTAGATCTATACTGGTTCAGACCGTGTGAGATACCCCCTCTACATACAGGGGTTTAATTCAGGCATTTGAAATACAGCCATTTGAAATACAGCCATTTTGGGCAAAGAAATATTTACTTCAGGCCTACACTGGTTCAGAACGTGTGAGATACCGTATTTTTTGCCCTATAAGACGCACTGGCCCATAAGACGCACCTAGGTTTTTGAGGAGGAAAATAAGAAAATATTTTGAACCAAAAGGTGTGCTTTTGGTGTGTTTTGAACTAATTGTGGTCTGTGGATGGCGCACTGTTATGGGGGATCTGTGGGTGACGCACTGTTATGGGGGATCTGTGGGTGACGCACTGTTATGGGGGATCTGTGAGTGACGCACTGTTATGGGGGATCTGTGGGTGGCTCTTATTGGGGTCTCTGGATGGCACTGTTATGGGGATCTGTGTATGACCGTTATGGGGGGGAATCTGTGGATGACACATATATAGCATCTTATGCTATGTGTCATCCACAGATCCCCTCCATAACAGTGTCCCTGTTCTGTGAATGACCCTCAATACACGGGGTGGGGGTCAAATCTGCTTTTATAATGACAGCGGGGCCCGTGCAGTGACTGTATTCTACTACACGGGCCCCGCTCACTGTATATTATCGTATCTGTAATAGTTAATTGTTATGTATATAATCGGGTAATCAGCGCCTGTATACTTACAACTACAAGCGCTCGGTAGCAGAGAGGAGGCAGGCCGGGAGGACGGGCGCTGGCAGCGTGAGTCACTACATCATGCGCCCACGTCGCCTGCTTCATTTATAAAGTAGGCGGCGCGTGACGTAGTGACTCACGCTGCCAGCGCCCGTCCTTCCGGCCTGCCTCCTCCCTCCTCTCTGCTACCGAGCACTTGTAGTTGTAAGTATACAGGTGCTGATTACCCGATTATATACATAACAATTAACTATTACAGATACGATAATATACAGTGAGCGGGGCTGTGGTATAAAACAGTCAGTGCACGGGCCCCGCTGTCATTATAAAAGCAGATGCCGGCTACCAGCCCCTCCTCCCTCACAGCTGATACACCCGCCGTGCGGCATTGCAGCGGGTGTATCATTGAAAATTCGGCAAAATGCAGCATTCGCCCCATAAGACACACTGCTATTTTTTCCCCACTTTTGGGGGGAAAAAGTGCGTCTTATAGGGCGAAAAATATGGTACTCCCTCTACATACAGGGGTTTGATTCAGGGATTTGAAATACAGCCATTTGAAATACAGCCATTTTGTGCAAATATTTACTTCAGGCCTACACTGGTTCAGACGGCGTGAGATACCCCCTCTACATACAGGGGTTTGAATCAGGCATTTGAAATAAAGCCATTTGAAATACAGCCATTTTGGGCAAAGAAATATTGAATTCAGGACTACACTGGTTCAGACCCTGTGAGATACACCCTCTACATGCAGGGGTTTGATTCAGGGATTTGAAGTACAGCCATTTGAAATACAGCCATTTTGGGCAAAGAAATATTTACTTCAGGCCTACAGTGGTTCGGACTCTGTTAGATACTCCCTCTACATACAGGGGTTTGATTCAGGGATTTGAAATACAGCCATTTGAAATACAGCCATTTTGTGCAAATAAATATTTCCTTCAGGCCTACACTGGTTGAGACCGTGTGAGATACTCCCTCTACATACAGGGGTTTGATTCAGGGATTTGAAATACAGCCATTTGAAATACAGCCATTTTGTACAAATAAATATTTATTTCAGGCCTACACTGGTTCAGACCGCGTGAGATACCCCCTCTACATACAGGGGTTTGAATCAGGCATTTGAAATACAGCCATTTGAAATATAGCCATTTTGGGCAAAGAAATATTGAATTCAGGCATACACTGGTTCAGACCGTGTGAGATTCTCCCTATACATACAGTGGTTTGATTCAGGGATTTAAAATACAGCAATTTTGTGCAAATAAATATTTACTTCAGGCCTACACTGGTTCAGACCGTGTGAGATACCCCCTCTACACACAGGGGTTTGAATCAGGCATTTGAAATACAGTCATTTTGGGCAAAGAAATATTGAATTCAGGCCTACACTGGTTCAGACCGTGTGAGATACTCCATCTACATACAGGAGTTTGATTCAGGGATTTGAAATACAGCCATTTGAAATACAGCCATTTTGGGCAAAGAAATATTTACTTCAGGCCTACACTGGTTCAGACCCTGTAAGATACTTGTAACATCCCAGAGTTATGTTACTACACTCTTTTTCCCTGCTACTATTTGTTGGTAACATGTGCCTTGTCATCTAATGTGATTTTATTCAATATCCCTCACAAATGTGCATTTTCTAAGCCTGTTATATGTAATTGCTGTAGTTTTCTATGTACACCAGCAGGTGGCAACAATGTTTAGCAGGAACTTAGTTCAGTTTAGCATATCTAAACTGGAATAGTACATTCCAGTTTAGCTCCCCTCTCTTTGAGCAGAGTGGGCTCGCCCACGTCCTGCCTCATGGGGAGGAAAGGAAGTTTCAGTTAGTGTGCCAGCTACCCCGGCTAGGGGAAGGTTGTGCTAGTAGGAGCTCCCAGTTCTAGGGATCCCAACCCTGGATCGTGTCTCGGTTGAGACCAAAGTTCTTCATTCCCAGTCTGAGCCCTTCAGCCTCAACTGGTGACAAGCAAGCAGCCATCTCCAGAACTCCAGGACGAACCATTCCCTGTGAGAATAATTGTGAGTACCATCCAGAGACCAGGAGAAGCCAAATTCCTCCTCAGTTAGTCAGTCCCATACCAAGCAGAAGATAGACAGAGCAGAAGACAGATTAATGCCATATTCTCCAGGCATATGATAGAAGCAGAAGGGATAGTAATCCCTGCCATACATTGCCAATACCTGGTGGAACCCAAGATTATTGCTGTATCTCATGTGTAATAAAGCTGCAACCAGTAAAGACAAGTTGAATTATATTTCAAGTCTGGATCTCATTCATTACTACCAATTTTCTCAATTACTCCTACTAGCAACACACTCATTTATTGCAAGTGAGCCAGGATCCAGGAGTCCAGCCGTTCCCAGGTAGGAGACACCGTTGACACTATTACTGCTACCACACAGAGACATTACACCACTCTGGCATTCCTAATCTTTTACGTGAGTTGCAACACCTTAAAGGGCCCTGAGACTGTACCCTGCGCACGCTGCAATTGGTGTCACGAACAAAAACTATAGACTTTTATACCCATATCCGGACCCACTGCATAATTTTGGCGTCCGTGTAACTTCAACCACAGTCCTGCTCATTGCATACTCCCTCTACATACAGAGGTTTTATTCAGGGATTTGAAATACAGCAATTTGAAATACAGCCATTTTGTGCAAAGAAATATTTCCTTCAGGACTATACTGGTTCAGGCCCTGTGAGATACACCCTCTACATACAGGAGTTTGATTCAGGGATTTGAAATACAGCCATTTAAAATACAGCCATTTTGTGCAAAGAAATATTTAATTCAGGCCTACACTGGTTCAGACCGTGTGAGATACACCCTTTACATACTGTCGTTCTAGTCTACTATTAATTAAACACCCATTTAGGGCAAGATCCTAAATTCGAAAAATATGAGTAGAGCGTCAAATACGGGACGTGGCCCAGGTCGTGGTGCTGCTGGATCTCCTGTTGCAGGGAGAGGACGTGGTCGATCTGTGCCAGCTACACGCACAAGTGAAACCCCTTCCTCAGGTGCAAGTAGGCGACAAAACCTGCAGTGGTATTTGGTCGGGCCTAATGCTGCTCTATGAATGGTGAGGCCTGAACAAGTACAGGCGATAGTAGATTGGATTGCTGACAGTGGATCCAGTTCCTTCACATCGTCTCCCACCCAGTCTCCTGCTGAAAGACCACAGTTGGCAACTGCAGGCGATGTCCATCAGTCTTTCACCTCACCTCCTTGCAAATCAGCCAAACAGTCTGAGCCCCAAGTCATGCAGTAGTCTCTTCTGCTTTTTGATGACTCTGTTAGCAGGGTTTCCCAGGGACATCCACCTAGCCCTGCCCCAGAAGTGGAAGAGATTGAGTGCACCGATGCCCAACCACTTATCTTTCAAGATGAGTACATGGGAGGACCATCGCAGCATGTCTCGGATGATGACGAAACACAGGTGCCAACTGCTGGGGCTTTCGAAAGTGTGCAGACCGACAAGGAAGGCAGGGGTAAAGACTGGGTGGAAGATGATGTGGAGGACGATGAGGTCCTCGACCCCACATGGAATCAAGGTCATGCAAGTGACCTATGTAGTTCGGAGGAACAGGTGGTGGTCACACAGAGCCACCAGCACAGCAGAAGAGGGAGCAGGGTGCAAAAGCGGAGCGGCCGTCCTCTAGACAGTACGCCTCCTACTGCCCACCGCAGCAAGGGACCGAACACACCAAAGCCAGCTCCAAGGAGTTCCCTGGCGTGGCAGTTCCTCAGACAATGTGGTGACGACAAGACACGAGTGGTTTACACGCTGTGCAATCAGAGCCTGAAGCGAGGCATAAACGTTCTCAACCTGAGCACAACCTGCATGACCAGGCATTTAAGTGCAAAGCACGAGCTGCAGTGGAGTAGGCACCTCAAAAACGAAGAAAGGTCTCTGGCTCCTCTTGCTTCCTCTTCTGCTGCAGTCGCGGCCTCTTCATCCACCTCTGGAGTGACAGTGCCACCTGGCACCCCGCAAACAGAGGATCTGCCAGCAACACCAACACCTGGGTGACCAATCATCTCCACAATGTCCCACGGAAGCGTTCAGCTCTCCATATCCCAAACGCTGGAGAGGAAGAGGAAGTACTCCTCTACCCACCCGCGATCCCTACCCCTGAATGCCAGCATTTCTAAATTACTGGCCTTTGAAAGGCTGTCATTCCGTATGATGGAGACGGATAGTTTTAAAGACCTTATTGCGGTGGCTTTCCCACAGTACATCATGCCCAGCCGCCACTACTTTTGAAGGCGAGCCATCCCTTCCCTTCACAACAAAGTAGGGAACAAAATCAGGTGTGCACTGCGCAACGCCATCTGTGGCAAGGTGGACCTGACTACGGATACGTGGACCAGTAAGCACGGTCAGGGCCGTTATATCTCCATAACAGCACACTGGGTAAATGCAGTGGTGGCTGGGCCTGAGGCGGATAGCAGTTTGGCGCATGTCCTTCCACCACCGAGGATTGCAGGGCTCTTCAGTTTGCCTCCTGTTGCTTCCACCTCCTACTCTGCTTCCTCATCCTCTACCAGCTCCTCATCCTGTCAGCGTAACACCTTCACCACCAACTTCAGCACAGCCAGGGGTAAACGACAGCAGGCAGTTTTAAAACTTATCTGTTTAGGGGACAAACCCCACACCACGCAGGAGCTGTGGACGGGCCTTGAACAACAGACCGATGAGTGGTTTGTGCCAGTGAGCCTCAAGCCCGGCTGGTGGTGTGCGATAATGGGCGAAATCTCGTAGCAGCTCTAGGACTAGCCAGTTTGACGCACATCCCTTACATGGCACATGTGCTGAATTTGGTGGTGCAGAGATTCCTTAGAAATTACCCCGATATGTCAGAGCTGCTGCATAAAGTGCGGGCCATCTGTGCGAGCTTTCGGCGTTCTCACCCTGCTGCTGCTCGCCTGTCAGTGCTGCAGCGTAACTTCGGCCTTCCCGCTCACCGCCTCATATGCGACGTGCCCACAAGGTGGAACTCCACCTTGCACATGCTGGCCAGACTGTGCGAGCAGCAGCAGGCGATAGTGGAGTTTCAGCTGCAGCACGCATGGGTGAGCCGCTCGGCGGAACAGCACCACTTCACCACCAATGACTGGGCCTTCATGCGAGACCTGTGTTCCTTGTTGCGCTTTTTCAAGTACTCCACCAACATGGCCAGTGCCGATAACGCCGTTCTCAGCGTTACTATCCCACTTCTATGCCTCTTTGAAAAAAACGCTCCTGGCGATGATGGAAGAGGATGTGGCACAGGAGGAGGAGGAGGAAGAGGGATCATTTCGTAGGGTTTCCGGCCAGTCATTCCCAAGTGGCTCCGAGGGTGGGTTCCTGCACCCACAAACCCAAGGTACACAATTGTCCAGCCAGGGCACAGTTCAGGAGGATGAGGAGGTGGAGGATGAGGAGGAGGAGATGGAGGAGGAGGAACCATGTTTACAGCAGGGTGGCACCTAGACCAGCTCATGGCCATCACTGGTGCGTGGATTGGGGGATACAGAGGACACAGACGATACACCTCCCACAGAGGACAGCTTTTCGCTGCCTCTGGGCAGCCTGGCACACATGAGCGATTACATGCTGCAGTGTCTCCGCAACGACTGCCGAGTTGCCCACATTCTAACTTGTGCTGATTACTGGGTGGCCACGCTGCTTTATCCCCGTTACAAGGACAACGTACCGTCCTTAATTCCGTCACTGGAGCGTGATCGTAAGATGCGCGTGTACAAGCGCACGCTGGTAGACGCGCTGCTGGTGGCATTCCCACCTGACAGCGGTGGCACAGTGGAAGCACAAGGCGAAGGCAGAGGACGAGGAAGAGGTCGCCAACGCAACTGGGGCACCGCCAGCACCTCAGAAGGCAGGGTTAGCATGGTCGAAATGTGGAAAAGCTTTGTCAGCACGCCACAACAACCAGCACCACCAGCTGATATGGAACGTCTTTGCAGGAGGCAGCATTTCCCCAACATGGTGGAGCAGTATGTGTGCACACGCCTACACGTACTGAATGACAGGTCTGCCCCCTTCAACTTCTGGGTCTCCAAATTGGGCACATGACCTGAGCTTGCCCTTTACGCCTTGGAGGTGCTGGCCTGCCCTGCAGCCAGTGTATTATCTGAACGTGTGTTTAGCACGGCAGGGGGCGTCATCACAGACAAGCGCAGCCGCCTGTCCACAGCTAATGTGGACAAGCTCACGTTCATTAAAATGAACCAGGCATGGATCCCTCAGGACTTGTCCGTACCTTGTGCAGAATAGACATGTATACCGGCACTAAGCAGCCATTGTTATACTGCAGCGCAATTGCTCATGTTTGTATTTTGGATATTTCACACTCTTTTGGAGTGTACCTTAATTTTACAAAATTAAATTAAAACCAAAAACCTGTGTTGGCTATCTCGTCCTCCTCCACCACCGCTTCCACCTACTCCGCTACGTCCACCGCCTCCTCAAACTCCTACTCCATATGGAAGTCCACCTCATAAATCCATATTTATTTTTTTGTACATGTTTTATTTTATATCATTTCACTTTTTTGTCATTAACATTTTCTGGTGAAATTAACCAATTTTTGGGTGTATAGTACCACTGCTATACCTAGTAGACAGGTTAAACAAAAAAAAATTGTCAGTTCTATATTCTGGTGAAATTCTCAATTTTTGGGTGTGATGTACCACTCCTATACCTAGTAGACCGGAAAAAAAAATTGTCAGTTATATTCTGGTGAAATACACTAATTTTTGGGTGTAATATACCCCTCCTCTACCTAGTTGACAGCTTAATAAATTTCAAAAAAAATTTCTGAATAAACACCTGCCATGCATAGGTGACAGGGAATAAAATTTAATATATTATTCAGTAATTAATGAACGCCACATCCTTTCATTCAATGCTTAAACTTTGAAAAGTTGTCACACTTTTATGCTTTAATAATTTCTCCCATATTTCAACTCTATAATTCCCCGCCACCCGTGATCACCATGGTAGGCGCATAAAAGAACATCGAAAGTTGATAGAGCAGATATCAAATTGGATCTTGAACATCACGGGGACGTGCGACATGGTGGGGCACTAAGTGTGCACACGCCTACACAAACTGACTGACAGGGGTCAGCCCCTGCAACTTCTGGGTCTCCAAATCGGGCACAAGGCCTGAACTTGCCCTTTACCCCTTGGAGGTGCTGGCCTGCCCTGCAGCCAGTGTATTGTCTGAACGTGTGTTTAGCATGACTGGAGGGGGTTATCACAGGTTATATTTCCCAATTTTTTGGGGTGTACCCTAATTTTAAAAATAAAATTTAAAACCAAAAAGCAGTGTAGGCTACCTCTTCCTTCTCCACCGCCGCTTCCACCTACACCGCCACATCCACCGCCTCCTCAACCTCCTACTCGATATGGACCTGGTCCTCCTAGATCAAGATTATTTATTTTTTATTTTTGCGTATTTTATGTTATTTTAAGTCATTTCCCTATCCACATTTGTTTGCAGAGCACTTGCCATGCTCTTAACCACATTTTTACGCCATTTGCAGCCCTCTAGCCCTTTCTAAGACATTTTTACAGCCATTTTAGTGCTCAAAGTTCGGGTCCCCTTTGACTTCGAAGGGGTTCGGGGTCAAGTTCTTTTCAAGTTCGGGTCCCGAACTCGAACTTTTTTCCGAAGTTTGGCCGAACCCGCCGAACCCGAACATCCAGGTGTCCATTCAACTCTAATAGGGAGGAATCATTTCACAGCATCTTAGTGCAGGGAGAGACGTCAGAAGGCGCTAGGGACATTGATAGGAAAGTAATTTACAAGTGCAGGGAAAGGATAGGGAGGAATAATTTCACAGCATCTTAGTGCAGGGAGAGACGTCTGAAGTCGCTTGGGACAGTGCTAGAGAAACCTCATAGTGAAAAAAAAAGTGATTTACAAGTGCAGGAAAACATTATTTGGGGATCCAAATAGCCATTATACAGCTCTGGCATTTTAGCAATTTGTTCTGGTAATTGGGGTGCAAGTGTTATGTTGAAAAGCCTTTAGTGGCTTATATCTGTAGAAAAATATATGCACATTTCACTTCTGCAGTTATTTGTGTTGAAAGAGTTTAGTGGCCTATTTCAGTGCAAAAAGGAAAAATATATACGCATTTCACTTCTGCAGTTATACACTGAACAAAAATATAAACGCAACACTTTAGGTTTTGCTCCCATTTTGCATGAGCTGAACTCAAAGATCTGAAACATTTTATACATACACAAAAGACCCATTACTCTCAAATATTGTTCACAAATCTGTCTAAATCTGTGTTAGTAAGCACTTCTCCTTTGCCGAGATAATCCATCCCACCTCATAGGTGTCATATCAAGGTGCTGATTATACAGCATAAATATTGCACAGGTGTGCCTTAGACTGACAACAATAAAAGGTGGTATTTGAAGATGGGTGTAAAACTTCAGGAACCGCTTGACAACCAGATTGAACACATGTGCCATGCAGGGCACATGGCTCAGCCCTCCTTGACGCAGCGCCGACACAATTTTCTTCCCGTTGTCGGTCACCATGGATTTGATTTTGAGTTGTCGCGGAGAAAGCCAGGATTAGATTTCTTGACGAAGGGCACGGAGCAGTTCCTCCCCTGTGTGACTCAGTTCGCCCGGGAAACGAGGTGCAGAACAGCGTGACACCGCCATGCCCTGCACATTTGGTATGCTGGAGGGCCCCTGTGAATTGTCCCTGCAGTGGAGGCTGACGACACGGTGGAGGATGAGGAGGCAGAGGCGGACATTGTTGCAGGACCAATGGCGTGGCAACGTGGAGGCGAAAGCGGCGTCACCTGGCCAAGTTCCTGCTGTGGCTGTACAGGAACCACATTCACCCAGTAGGCCGTAAAGGACATATATTGTCCCTGCCCGTAGTTACAGCTGTTGTGGAAATTTTATTATGCAGACATTTTATCTTAGGATGTGTGTGTGTTTTTATAGATTGTCATTTGTCTCCCTGTGCCGGATTCAACCCAAGTACCCTCTGCTAGAGCGTTCTTCGGTTAAATCCGACACAGGGAGACAGATGACAATCTATAAAAACACACACACATCCTAAGATAAAATGTCCGCATAATAAAATTTCCACAACAGTTCCTCCTCTTTGTCATATGCTCCCCAGTGTCCCTCGATGAATCTCGATCTTCTTCTTTGAAAAAAAACTGTCTTGTCTACGAAAAGTACTGAATCCATAAAACAAAACAGATGATGGAAAACAAAAAGTCAATCTTGACACGTAGCTTCTTTTCTTCGGGAGGTGACTCAGGAGGTAGAGTTTCGTGTTGGTCGCCGGCTGGTTTGGAATCCTCTGCATCTGGTCCATGGTTTGGTCTTCAGGGCGTCTTGTCTGTTCGGGCTTCGGTCGATTAGACATCAGGAACATCTCACTCCGGCGTATAGAAGGAATGGAAACACAAAAACATAAGTACATGTCCTATTTCCTTTCGCTCAGATCCAATGGAAAACTGGTGAGCCCCAAGACCTCCCAAAGCTTTAAAAAGGATTCCGACCCTCACTAGTCATAGCTCCGCCTCTGCCCTGGTCCTGTCAGTATGGGCCTGACCCTTGTCAATAGTGTCTGCTAGCCAGGCATAACCATACCACATCTACGGGTCGCCTAGCCTACCGGACACCCATACAGGATTAACAAGCAAGGAGCAGGAGCCAGAGCTAATATTTAACCTATAGCTGATATTACCCTCTAGGAATGTATCGTTATGTGCTATCAACAAATGTCTCCTTGTAACAAATAAACAAAAGTGATACTCTTCATTCTTTGACTTAGTTAAGCAGCTTCTTGCAATGACTGGTGTGGATCCAGTTGTCTCGTCCCTCGAACTTCAGAGAGGTTGGCGTCATCAGCAGCACCTGGAATGGCTCAAGATATCTCGTCTCTAGTCCCGTCCTCGGATGTTGACTAGAATGAACACTGGTTATTGAGTCTGGGTCCGGGAGAAACTCCCGAACCCGGTGGTGGACATCGGGTGATAACCCGTGGGGCTGCCTGGGGGCATACCTGATGGAATAAAGGGCTACAGCGGAACATTCAGGCCATGGATCGGCTGTGATTTTTACCTTCTTTGAAAAAATCTGACCCAAGTACCATCAAAGAAAAAGGCAGTCGTGATGGTTCTCAACGTAATTTCCTACTAGGTTAGAAATTGATTGACATTTGAGAGGTTAGAATGGTTAGTAAATAGTTTGAAGATTGTTGTTTTCGGCACCACTTTCCCCCCTTTTCATCGTCCTTAAAACCAGGACGAAGAGAAGCTAGATTAAACATGGTGCATCGTCTCAAGGTTAGATAGAGAGATGAGGGAGGGATGAGAGAGAGAGGGAGAGATAGAGAGAGAGAGAAAGAGAAAGAGAAAAGCGCTTCTCTTGGAGTACATGACAGTGTTAGTTCGCACTGTCTGGGACTTTTGAATACCGCAACAGTTCTGCTTTCTGGAGGGAACAATGGCTTTGGAGTCTAGTGGGGAATTTATGGACAAACTTTTTTCTAATCCAGAGTTCCAGACCTCAAAGGTCCCTTTTTTGAGGATGGTCCACTCTGAACCTACAGTCTCTTGGTGCCAATCTTTGAGGGGCTTAACAACTCCTCCTCCATAGATGGATTTCATGTACTGCTTGGCTGTCCTATAGTCAGAAGTGGTACCCTTCTGTTCCCTAGATTTCCCTAAACCCATGCTCGAGCCTTCAAAAACTAGGTGCGTCCACCTACAGTGTCCCGCGCACACGCTTGGACTGCCCCGCGACACACGCCTGGACGGCTGCTACTCGTTCGCCTCTCAGTTGCCCTACGGTTTCTGGCACCGACACACAGACTCCGTTCACCCTAGTTAGACCTCAGGAAAAGGAGTAATCAGTGTGAGGAAAAGGGCTCTCGCCGACACACGGCGGCCCTCTAAGTCTCCGAATGAGATATACCAGCCTCGGTTTTGGCTCTGAATAGTGACCTGACCACAGGATAGGGCTTCAAATTGACCTGGAGTAGAAAAAGGGGCGCACAGGAAACAAACACACAGTACTCCTGTAGGGAAAGGGGTTACTCACACAGCTATTGGTATGCCCGGGTGATATAAATCACCTTGTCTCCTTAAAAAAAGCTCATCAACTCACTTAACTATATTATTCTATATAGTCAAGCTGAACAGCACACGAAGCCCTTTTTGCATTGACTGATCAAAAACCTCTCGCTCAGTAGCAACCCTTGAATTCAGGCAGTAGTTCCCACACAATATCATGAGACCCCCAGTACTCCCAACCAAATCTACAGAGAAGAGAGAGAGAGAGAAAAAGAAAAAGATAAAAAGAAAGAGAAAAGCGCCAAAATATGAAAAAGGAAAAAATTTATAATAGACTAAAAATAAAAATGGGTTAGTAAAAAGGAAAAACTGAAAAAAAAATTGATTACATCAATAAAAACCTAAAAAATAAAAATGGATTAGTAAAAGAAGACCTGTAAAAAGGAGAGAAAAAAACATAGCTGACTTCAGTTACAGAAAGTAGTGCTATATACATTGAGATTCGGTAAAAAGTAAATTTTAACTTAAAAAACGAAACTCAAATACAAAAACAAAAACCTTAGGAGCACATACAACTGTATAGGACTGAATTAACACATCAATGTCTTGGAGGGTTCACCTCAAACCGTGAAAAATAGCAGGAGAATTTCTACCCACCCAGTCATTGAAATGTTAATTTGCCCAGCCCCAAACCAGCTTTAGATTCATTTTCCCAAAGAAGCAGGATTTAACATTACAAGGTCCCAAAACCATTTTTTTTCTTTTAGGGGAAGGGAAAATCTATTTAAATTAGGTCTCAGAGTTCCTCCATTTTCTTTAAATACAAACAGTAAGATGGTTTATAAAGACCTTAATTTACCCTTCTCTGGCACACAAAAATTTGAAACTCTACTGAATTCCAGGAACCGATCTCTTTCCTCTCTGAGCTTCACATTTTCACATTTTAACCATTCATATTGTGATTTAAAATCAGCTTCATTGATCAATGACCTTGGCTGTCCCTGGGTTCTCTGCCTTTGCAAAGAACCATGTCTGGGACCATTACCCCACCTTGCTGAATAAACCACTTTACTTCTAGGTGTGGTTCTGGGGTACTTAACATACCTGTGTCTGTTGCCATTAGCAACGTTACAATATCGTGCAATTTGCCCGTATTCCCTGCATGCAAAACAACGAATAGCTTGTCTGCCTGCACAATACCTTGTCTGGGCACATGGTGATTTGACTTGGTGTACAACATTAATCATACTAGCATGACTAGATCCCACACTACTATCTGTATTGAGTCCACTTACCACGGACTCATCTGAGGAATCTTCTGGCATTGTGTTAACACTTCCAGCTCCAGGGTCAGACACATTGTCCATCTCCATCCCTGAGTTGGATCCACTATCTGAACCACAGTCCTCAGACTTCTCCATGCATACAGCCCATACATTGCCTCTAACCCCAGACACATTACTCTCTAATGGTTGCTTCAATGACTCTGGCTGCACTAAGCACCGAGAATGCTCATCCTCTGTCCTCCTGCAGAGAGCAGACAACTCCCCCACAGCACCCTGTGCGTGCATCAGGCTTTCAGATAAACATTAATTTTCCTTGCGCAGCTCAGTATTACACCTCACAGTACATTCATAATTAGCGCTAGCTTCAGCTGCCTGCTAGACAAGAGTTCTCAATTTAACAATTTCCACTTTTAAATTTTCCACTTCTCCTTCCAAACTCAGCTTCAGCCTACAAGACTCCTGATATTTATCCGCTATCCACCCAGCAGCAAAAATCAGAGCATACTTGCCTTTCCTTTTGCGGCATTTTTTGGTACCGATCAGGTTTGCTACACAATTCTGAGTCTGCAGCCATGGATCAGTAGATCCCTGCATAGCTTGAAGAATGGCCGCAGTGTCCTTCAACTTTGCAACTTCTTTAAAAATGCTTTCCATTGCACAAGAAAACAAAACAAAACACTGGTGCCAATTTATAGGAGTTGTCCCAATACTTTTGGCACAGAACTACAAGCACCTCCTTTCTACACTGTAGTACCCGTATTAATTATGCCAAACAAGTCTACAATTCAGTGTAACAGCCACAGATATACAAACATTCAGCAGAATCATCAACTATAGGACGATTTCACCGCTAAACTGCCACTAATGTTCACACCATGATTCCTGCATCAGACTGGTCACTGAGCTATACCATAACCGAACACTCCACTGATATCCAGCACAAAACTTATCAAAACAAAATCAAACTGTACATAGAAAGATACAAAAATACAAGATAATTATTCTGGACAAAACTAACATTTCAGGCAAAAACAACCAAATCGCTTTCCATAGCAAACTAACCAAGATGGCCGACAAACGTTCTTTTAACAAGCAGAAATTTTCGCTAACGCAGCAGACAAAACTACAGTTTACTATTCTCTCCCATTTTACCTGCTGTGCAGAGAAAAAACCTGTTGAATCTTTCCAAGCTCGCCAACTGTTGTAGAAATATTAATATTAGAAATCCGCTTGCATCAGGCTTTGTGTAAGGAAAGGCAAATCCCTCAACCGCAGTCAGACAAAGGTGTTACCATCTTGAGTTCTTCTGAGCAACTGCCCTCCTCCGCAGTCTGCTCACCTTTTATTTAGTCACAGTAACAATAGAAAGGGTCTGGCCACTCACCCGACCACTTACTTCATGTAACAAGGATACAGGAAGTGATGACACAGGAAGATGAGACTTTTCAAAGGACAGGGGAGGGCATCAACGTAGCTGGACAGTGCAATGCACCCCCCATCCCTGTATAAGGAAGGATGAGTCATGTCCATTGTCTGATCAGCCACGTTGATGCCCTCCCCCTGTCCTTATTTATTTTTACAGCGTTCATCTGAGGGGTTCGGTCAAGTGACAGTTTTATAGAGCAGATCGTTACGGATGTGGCGACACCTAATATGTATACTTTTTCTTATTTATTTAAGTTTTACACAATAATAGCATTTTTGAAACAAAAAAAATTATGTTTTAATGTGTCCATGTTCTGAGAGCTATATTTATTTTTTTTTTTTTTTTGATTTTCTTATGTAGGGGCTCATTTTTTCCGGGATGAGGTGACGGTTTTATTGGTACTATTTTGTGGGACATACGCCTTTTTGATCAATTGGTATTGCACTTTTTGTGATGTAAGGTGACAAAAATCGCTTTTTTTTTTACGGTGTTCACTTGAGGGGTTAGGTCATGTGATATTTTTATAAAGCTGGTTGTTAATGACACGGCGATACCTAATATGTATACTTTTTTTTTTATTTCACTTTAACACAATAATAGCATTTTTTAAACCAACAAAAATTATGTTTTAGTGTCTCCATGTTCTGAGAGCTATAGTTTTATATTTTTTTAGAGATTTTCTTATGTAGGTGCTCATTTTTTTCGGGATGACGTGACGGTTTCATTGGTACCATTTTGTGGGACATACGCCTTTTTGATCACTTGGTGTTGCACTTTTTGTGATGTAAGGTGACAAAAATGGCTTTTTTTATGGGGTTTATCGGACTGGGTCGATCATGTGATATATTTATAGAGCCGACCGTCACGGACGCGGCAATACCAAATATGTCTATTTTATTTTATTTTTTCTATTTAAAATATATATTTTTTTATTTAATTCCTTACTTGGGGAATATTTTTTTTTACATGTGAAACCTTTTTTTTTTTTAACACTTTATTTTTTATTTTTTATTTTACACTTTGCGTCCCCCATAAGGTCATACAAGACCTCTGGGGGACATTTAACTTCACATTTATTTTATTTTATATTTTTTCACTGTTGATTTCTCCTGTAACTAGGGCTGACATAGTAGCCCCAGATACAGGAGAAATACACCTCCCAGAGACGCTGTACAGCGCAATACAGTGCTGTACAGCCTCAGTGCAGGGCTGATCGAAGTCTCTGAAAGACCTCACAGCTCCTGCACTCTCCCGGCCCCGACGATCACATGACCGCCGGGCTGGAACAGGAAGCGCATAACGCTTCATGCACTGTATACACAGCGCTCGTGTATACAGCGATCTAGAAGGCAGGGACACCTGGGCATTGTCCCTGCCTTCTCTAAGGGTTGTCCTGCTGTAACTGACAGCGGGCAACCCGATCTGCAGCTGCATGATTAGCGTGCAGCTGCAGTTTCTGAATGGACATTCAGAAACGTCCATTCAAAAATATAGAACCACCTCCCGGGCGTTTTTAGTCTATGGGCGAACGGGAGGTGGTTAAGGACTGGTATAGGTCTGCTATCAATAGGTGTGATATAGAGGGGTGTGATATAATATACTTTCTAACATATAAATTATATTATAGTGTATTTGTATTGTGCAGAAGTTGTGTGCGGTTCTGCTGAGATACCTCAGCTAGATAGAGGGACAAACGCTATTGGAGTAACTATTTGCAAAGGGTGCCATATAACTTCTTCCACAAAATCCTGATTGAAGGGTGCTATATACCTGTTTCCGCCAAATACTGATTGAGGGGTGCCATATACCTTCTTCCACTAAATACTGATTGAGGGGTGCCATATACCTGTTTCCGCCAAATAGTAATTGAGGGGTGCTATATACCGGTTTTCACCAAATACTGATTGAGGGGTGCTTTATACCTGTTTCCACCAAAAACTGATTGAGGGGTGCCATATACCTTCTTCCACTAAATACTGATTGAGGGGTGCTATTGCTATATACCTTCTTCCACCAAATACTGATTAAGGGGTGCAATACACCTTTTTCCCCCAAATACTGATTGAGGGGTGCCAAAAACCTTCCACTAAATACTGATTGAAGGGTGCTATTGCTATATTTCTTCTTCCATCAAATACTGATTGAGGGGTGCAATATACCTGCTTCCACAAAATACTGATTGAGAGGTGCTATATACCTGTTTACGCCAAATACTAATTGAGGGCTGCGATATACCTTCTTCCACAAATACTGCTCTTCTCTACAGACTTAGGCAGAGGGTCATTTAGAAAATGGCAGGCAGACGAAGAAGCAGCAGATTTCGCAGGGATGGTAGGGGTCGGGTAGGTGGGAAGTTGGAGAAGGCGCGAGCGATATCTTCAAAGGGCGCACCAGAGTTGGTTGAGTGGCTCACTCAGCCTTCCGCTTCTGCGCACTCCTCATCCTCTGTATCTGCACCCTCCTCACTCTCTGCTGTGTGCACCCCCAAAGACACCACCAACACCACCATAGCCCTTCAACTCGAGTCAGAGGAATTATTTTTCCATCCATTCCCAGACCTTACCGATGCGCACCCATTCTTGGCATCGGATGAGGAAGAGGAGGTAGCAACAGCCGCCACCCAGCAGTCTGACGACAGTACCCAGATCGGCCCAAGGAGGGTGGTCCCCGCTGTTGCTGCCTACTCCGAGATCTCTAATGTCAGTGGTGAAGGTGACTATGATGACGTGTCGATGGACGTCACGTGCGTGCCCACAAGAGACGAAGAGGAGGGGAGTTCAGAGGGAGAGATCAGCAGATAGGGAGGAGAAGGAGGAGAAGCAGGCAGGACTCGCAGTGCACAGGAGGCAAAAAGCAGACTGAAAATGTGTCTGGAGCGAGCCATCCACCATGCACGGTCACATCTTACGCTCCCAGGACGCCGGCACATGGCTCCGCAGTGCAGGATTTTTTTAACTTGTCAGCTGCTGATAATAGTGTTCCCATCTGTAGACTGTGCTGTCAGCGCATAATTCGTGATAAGCCCAACACTCACCT
This sequence comes from Bufo bufo, assembly GCF_905171765.1. Classification (NCBI taxonomy): domain Eukaryota; kingdom Metazoa; phylum Chordata; class Amphibia; order Anura; family Bufonidae; genus Bufo; species Bufo bufo. The sequence continues at coordinate 168,483,062 of NC_053391.1, read as the reverse complement.
AGGGACGACCGCCTTAAGAAGGCACCTGGCCTTCCATCACTAAGCCCAGTGGGAGCAACGCCATTAGAACCCACAAAGCCATACTCCTGGTGCTCCACGTCCTGCCTCTTCTCTTTCTCCTCTCTCCTCCCATTTGTCCTCCACTCCACCTTCCACCGTGCTGTCATCGCGTTCATCTGGCACAAGGCAGGCTTCCGTGGCCCAAATGTTCAAACATAAAAAAAATGATGACGCCGGATAATTCTCTTGCCCAACGGCTGACCACTGGCTTGTCAGAACTGCTAGCCCACCAACTACTGCCATATAAATTGGTGGACTCGGAGGCCTTTAGAAATTTTGTGGCCATTGGCACACTGCAATGGAAGGTCCCCGGAAGGAAATATTTCTCCCAGAAGGACATCCCTGAACTATATGGCCACGTTCAGCGGCAAGTTAATATATTTCTGGCACACAGTGTCGGTGCCAAGATACATCTGACCACAGACACGTGGTCTAGGAAACACAGGCAGGGAAGGTACATAACTTTTACTGTCAACTGGGTGAACTTTCTGATGGCTGTCAAGCATGTAATCCGTGGCACTGTGGATTTGGTGTTACAGCCATTGATTGATTGCATGCAGGCCTGCCTCTTCTTCTCCTCCTCCTACTCCATCTTCCGTCTCCTCCTCAGCTGACTCCTCCTTTTCCACTGCTACCGCCTCTTCCGCTGCACCCCTCAAGCTCCCCAGAACCTATTCGACAAGCCAGGTGAGATGTTGCCATGCTGTGCTGCGGCTGTTGTGCCTGGAAGCCAAGAGCCATACCGTTCCTGCACTGCTTTCAGCCCTGCGGTCACAGGCCAATCAGTGGCTAACCCCGATCAATTTGATAGTTGGTAAAGTGGTGTGCGACAACGGTGCCAATCTGCTGAGCGTGCTGAAACAGGGCAAAATGACACACATCCTGAACTTAGTTGTGCAGCGATTCGTTGCCAAATATCCCAGGGGGGTCCAGGACGTCTTGCGGCAGGTCAGGAAAATCTCTGCCCATTTTAGAAGATCTCACATGGTCATGGCTCGACTTGCTGACATTAAGCGGCGACACCACTTGCCCGGCAGACATCTGATTTATGACTGCCCGACGCGCTGGAACTCCACCTTGTATATGCTTGATAGGCTGCTCCAGCAGAAATGTGCCGTTAACGACTACCTGTACAAACTCTGCTGCAGGACAGGTTCTGGGAGCTTGTTTTTTTTTCACCACGCCAGTGGCTGCTCATGCACGACGCATGCAGACTTCTGCAGCCATTTGATGAGATCACCAAACTGGTCAGTCGCAGCCAGGGCACCATCAGTGACATTGTACCTTACGCCTTCTTTCTGGAGCGTGCATTTCGTCGTGTCATTGATCAAGCTGTCGAGGAGCAGGAGAAGGAAGATGTGGAAGTCGCAATGCTGAATGAATTCCCAGTGGGGGCTAATCCATCTGAGACAAGTCAGCAGGAGTGAGAAGAGGAGTTGGAGGAGGATGGTGGCTGGGGGGAGGAAGGGAGGAGCAAGAAGAGCAGGATTTAAACTTTTTGGGGATCCCTGGTGTTGTCCGTGGCTGAGGGGAGGAAACCAAGGATGACATTCTTCTGGGCGATGAGCAGTAACCAGGGCGCTCTACCGCTTCCAAATTAGGGCATATAAGGGCCTTCATGCTCCAGTGTTTGAAGAGGGACCCCCGTATAAAAAGCATAAAGGGCAAGGTCCTGTACTAAGTGGCAACGTACTTAGACCCCCGGTACAAACACAAAATGTCGGACATGTTACCAGTATCACAGAGGCCTGTCAGAATGCAGCATTTCCAGGCCTTGCTGCAAGAGATGCTGCTTCTGCTGTTGCGGGCAATGGCAGAGGAATTTCCACCCACAGCGAAGCAGGTGCGGGTACCAATCCTACCGCGCATGCAAAAAGAGGGCGGTTTGAAGATGTGTTAGTCACTTCAGATGTGAGATCATTCTTGCATCCAACCCATCAACAGCCGCCCTCCGGATCCAGCCTCAGGGAATGTCTAGACCGACAGGTGTCTGACTCTATTGGGTTAATGGCCGATGTGGACGCTGTGAGAAATGAGGAACCCCTTAACTATTGGGTGTGCAGGTTTGACCTGTGGCCAGAGCTGGCACAATTTGCCATGGAACTCTTGACTTGCCCCTCGTCGAGTGTCCTGTCCGAAAGGACGTTCAGTGCAGCAGGGGGGATCGTGACAGATAAGTGCACTCGCCTAGCTCATGACTGTGATGATCTGTGATGACCACGTGTAATTGAATTTCCTCATGCCAGCCCACACATATCTGCCACCATTCAGAACAAAGAATGGTCCTTGCTTTATGATTATATAGCAGCATAAAAGGCCTTTTTTGTCAGGTGAATGCCTAAATTTTGTAGCCTGTTCTGGCCGACAGTTACATTTTTATCCTGTGACCGCTTAATGTACCTCCATTTACCTGCTGTTTTGTGTCAGCCTTATACTACAGAGTTACCATTTACCTGCTGCTGTCAGAGCTGTTTAAGTTTATTTTAGGTGTTGCCCCGGTCTGGTAGTGCTTTAGAACATATAACTGCACCACACAAGGGCAAATAAAACATAGAAATATTTCCTTGTAATAAACCCTGTTAATGCCTGTATCAAACAGCACTTACACCTTAATAAGAATGGTTTGCTGAAATTACAGAGCTGTATAATGGCAATTTGGATCCCCAGTCAGTGCAGCAAGGTGTAATAGGATTGTTCATATTACCCAGGCTGTCACTTCCCTGGCTGAACCCTGTTCAACAGAAATGCTGGTGGAATCATTCCTCCCTATCCTTTCCCTACACCTTGAATAATATTTCCCTGCACATGTAAATCGTTTCCCTAGCACCTGCAGACACGTCTCTCCCTGCACTAAGTACGCTGTTGAATGGCAGAATCTAAGATGGCTGCCAATATTTATAGGGCTGTGACATCACAGGATTAGCTGGCTTCTGATTGGCTGCATGTATAGCAGTGTGGGTGATCCCGCCTTCCCAAAGTTCCTTGCCCCATGTCCTCACATGTGCAGCAGCCATTTTAGGAAAAAAATGTGATTCGTTACCACGAAGCGCGAGAAAATTTGCATTCGGTGCGAATCAAAGTTTTCCTGAAATTCGGATCAAATTCCACTTTGTCAGCTTTGATTCGCTATTCGCTAGAGGGGACAATTTGAGGACGGCCTAACATGTCGTAGTTAGTGTTTAGTAATGGATTCTCCACGAAATGGAGAGCCACTGAAGGGATTCACAGGGAAAAGGGACAGAGGAGTAACAGGAGAGAGGTGAATTAGCCAGACAGCAAAGTTAAGGATAGATTGGGGCATGAGCATGATAGATGGGAGGCTACAGAGGAGGATGTTGCAGTAGTTCAGGTGGAAGATGATGAGGCTTAGTACAAGTATTTTTATAGATTCCCGGTCAAGAGATATTTTTGAGTTGGAGGTGGCAGGCCAAAGGTGTAGATTGAGGAAAGTGGGGGTCCTAGGACAGAGCCTTGAAAGACACAAACAGAGAGTGGACAAGAGAAGGAGTGGTGAGAGAGTGGGAAACACTAAACGTTCAATCTGAGGTATCAGGTGATCCAGGAGAGGGCCAAGGCTGGTATTCATAGTAACCAAATAGTTTGTAAGGCTAAAAAATGCATCAGTCCATCCAGTTTAGCCAGTTATCCTGCAAGTTAATCCAGAGCAATGCAAAAAATCCCCCCTGTGAGGTAGAAGCCAATTCTTCTCATTTTAGGGGGGAAAATCCTTCCAGACTCCAATCAAGCAATCAAAATAGCTCCCTGGATCAATGACCCTTCTCCAGAAATCTAATAACTATAACCTATAATATTACACTACAGAAATATATCCAGGCCCCTCTTGAACTCTTTTAGTGAATTCACCATCACCACCTCCTCAGGCAGAGAGTTCTATAGTCTCCCTGCTCTTACCATAAATAATCCTCTTCTATGTTTGTGTAGAAGACTTCTTTCCTCTAGACATAGAGAGTGTCACATTGTCACAGTCACTGTCCTGGGTGTAAATAGATCATGGGAGAGATCTCTGTACTGCCCCCTGATATATTCAAACATAGTTATTAGATCCCCCCTGAGTTGTCTTTTTTCTAAAGTTAATAACCCTAGTTTTGATTATCTTCCTGGACACTGTAGTCCACCCATTCCAGTTATTAGTTTAGTTGGACTCCTTTGAACTCTCTCCAGCTTTGTTATGTCTATCTTGTTCACAGGAGGCCAGTAGTGTACACAACACTCAGTGTGTGGTCTGACTAGTGATTTGTAAAGTGGCAGGAGTATGTTCTCATCATGTGCATAAATACCCCTTTTGATGTACACAATAATTGTATTGGCAGCAGCTGTCTGACACTGGTTTCTACAGTTTATTTTGCTGTCCACTAAAATTCCTACGTCCTTTTCCGTGTCAGTGTTACCCATGTGTGACATGTATTTTTCCTTCCCATGTGCATAACCATACATTTGTCAGTGTTAAACCTCATCTGCTACTTTTCTGCCTAAGCCTCCAATCTATCCACATCCATCTGTAGCAGTATATTCAATCAAGTAGTCAAAGATGGTGGCTCACTCAAGACGTGATCACAGAATTGGTGCTACTAACCCGCAAGAGGGACACCCACCCTCTGGTAGGAAAACAGTGGCTATAAAATAAATAAGGGTGAGCACTCAGCAAATGGCATTTGGAAATTAAAAGTTTAATTAAACACTAAAATATTAAAATTAATAAAATGGTAAGATACTAGATGAAGGATAAAACAGTATCAAAAATTTCATATATAAGCAATTCACATGTGTTCACAGTTCGCATAGATATGCATAAACGTACATTAGACCTATTCAATACGTAATCTCTTTATAGGATGATATATTGATATATGTTTGTTCAGTCAGTGTCCTGAATAGGTGATCCTATTCGACTGTCTCCTACAACAGTTAGTGCTAAATAATTGATTGATGCACCTCCAATGATGATATATTAATATATAGTTATTCACTCAATGTCCTGAATAGGTGTTCCTAATCGACAGTCTCTTACAGCAATGGATGCTGAATAATAGGTTAAAGCGCCTCCAACCGCTTTAACCTATTATTCAGCATCCATTGCTGTAAGAGACTGTCGATTAGGAACACCTATTCAGGACATTGAGTGAATAACTATATATTAATATATCATCATTGGAGGTGCATCAATCAATTATTTAGCACTAACTGTTGTAGGAGACAGTCGAATAGGATCACCTATTCAGGACACTGACTGAACAAACATATATCAATATATCATCCTATAAAGAGATTACGTATTGAATAGGTCTAATGTACGTTTATGCATATCTATGCGAACTGTGAACACATGTGAATTGCTTATATATGAAATTGTTGATACTGTTTTATCCTTCATCTAGTATTTTACCATTTTATTAATTTTTATATTTTAGTGTTTAATTAAACTTTTAATTTCCAAATGCCATTTGCTGAGTGCTCACCCTTATTTATTTTATAGCCACTGTAGCAGTATATTGTCCGCTTTGGTGTTAATTACTGTACTTTACACAGTTTAGTGTCTTCTGCAAATATTTATATTTTACTGTGTAAGACTTCTTCTATAGCATCTCTTAGAAAACCTTCAAACAGTTTACCCACAACAGATGTTAGACTTACTGGCCTATATTTTCCAGGCTCTGTTTTTGACACCTTTTGGAATATTGGCACCATATTTGCTAAGTGCCTATGGAATGCTCCTTGTTTATATAGAGTCTTTAAATGTCAGAAATAAGGGTCTGTTTATGACATTACTATATTCTCTTAGAAGACCGGGGTGTATGCCATCTGGCCCCAACTATTTGTCTCTTTTTCAATTTTTTTAAGAAGCCACTGGACTTCTTCCTGCAGTGGAGAAAAAAATATTTAATAGATTTGCTTTTTCCCCATCGCTCTATACAGCTCTTCCCTCATCTCTCTGTAAAAGGCCAACACTTGCATATTTATTCTTTTTTCCATTTATTTCCTGTTCCAAGGAATAACAGATTTTGTAACAGAATGGGGTCAGAAGACAGATTGTAGCTGGGAAAAGAGGAAGTAGGAAGAAAGGTGGGAGGACAATTAAAGGTGGACATCTTGGGTACCTAACTTTGAGGCATATGGGAGTAGTGATATTTAGCAATAGCTAGACAAAGAGGGTAGGTCAAGTGAAGGCTTTTTAAGGATGGGTGTGATGGTTGCATGTTTAAAATGGGGAAGACACTGGTGCTTAATTATAGTCTGAAGAGATGGGTTAGATCTGGGATAAACACTGTGGTGAGTTTGAGGTGGGATGGTTTCAGATCAAGCCTGCAGGTGGTGAGATATGATCTGGAGAGTAGAGTGGAAAATGTTCCTTCTGTAATTGTGGAGGAACTGGTTTTGGGGGAACTGGACTGAAGAGTTGTGTAGAAGGGCTATGAGGACAGTACGCTGAAGCTTTCTCTGATATTGTTAATATTTTGTTTAAAGTCAAGTGCTCAGCTGGGATGAGAGGTGAGAGAGTGAGCACCAGGAGATGAAGAAGAGTGGCAGTGCTAGAAATACTAGAGGAAATATGTTTTTTGAATACCAGGGAATTTTTAGTTAATATATTGGGGTCCCCCATCCTGTCTGAGCAGAACCGCTACAAAGAACGGGATTCATTTTCAAGGGCCCTGTATTCCTATGCATTAAACAGGCAGCACATTGAATTCAATGTATAATTCTTCATTTCTCCTGTGGTGAAGCTGTAGGAGAATTGTTCACCTCATGCTGGGTTCCCTATAGACTACAGATGATTGTCAAGGAACCCTTCTAACAAAAAAAAAGGATTATGAAGTGGTTAATTTGGTTTTTAACTAGATGATCTATTAATGACTTAGAATATCATTGTAGTATCTCAGGTTCTTTACAACCAGGGTGAAAAAAATGAAATTGTTTACTGTGATATAATCCTGTTTAAATTGGTTCTTAACAAGAGACTATTTTTCCAGCTAGTATGAATGGATCCAAATGATGCTAACATTTTTGAGAACGCTATGCAACAAATCATTTTTAATTATACAGCCATTCTGTGTGAACATAATGCCAGGAAAATCTCATACTGCAGGCCAACACAAATTCATTTTCATTTATAGTAAGTACTTTACGCTTATATGTCTGATATTCATTCTAGGAGCGTCTTTAATGGATGATGAGCATTTTAATAAATGATGAGTTCGGTACAACACACCACAAGGATATGGTTGAATTCAGAACTGATTAACAAATTGGAAGCAATTTTTTCAGTTTTCAAAGAGGGCTCATGCCACATGTAATTTCAGGCCAGAGGAGTAGGAATTTATGGTATGATCATTAGACTAGCACGGCTGTTATTTCCCTAAAAAGATATAAACTGTTGACAAGTTGGTTTTATGGTTGATGACTATTGAAATTGATAATGGGGTTGTTATGAATTTTGAAGCTGCCAAAGTAATTCCACGTCGCTGAGGGCCTTACATCATTCTTATTTTACGCGATTAAAATGTTAAAAAATTAAACTGCTGATCGGCTTTGATGTGACAAGAAAACTACTTGAGATTGCTGCTTCTGAAATTTATAATAGTATTAAAGTGAATTTTATATTTACTGTAACTAAAATAAGACCACAGCATCTTATCTGACATAAAACTCAAATATCTAATGCTTCATTCTAAGTGGCTATTTATTAAGGTATATTTCCAGAGATTTCAACAAAAACTGTTCAGGATGTGTGTTGGGGCAAAAATATCATGTACAAGCTGCTGAGCTATACACAGGCTCACATACACAGGCCAATTATCGGCTGAACAAACATTTTTACAATTATTACTGTTATAATCTACTATTCATACAATTATTACTTTTTACTGACAAATGCCCAACCCAACTGAAATAGTAAATGTATCTAGCGCTCTCAAATGCTAGATATTCTTACTGCCTCATATACAAGGCCCAACAATTACTTTATTTACTGATAAGATCTTTTATGCAGGCAGAAAAAAATAATTTTGTGTTAGAAGCCCACCTCCCCATATAAACAAGGGATATGCTGCCAACAATAATACAGGAGCAATCATAAGTAGTGAAGAATTTTTCACACAGGTGTTTGTTGCGTCTCTATGACATAACAAAAGGTTTTTGTAAAGTTAGTGACCCTTTAAGTGGCCCCCAAGTCTTCACCTTTTAACCCCTATAAAGGGATTGACTCTACTACCAGGCCACTACTTCGTGGAGTAGTCTATGATCAGTGGTTGCTCACCCCTGAAGGTTAAGACACACCAGTGTGGACCACCAAGAGTTGAGGAAAAATTGTAGTCAGGAATCAAGCTGAGGTCAGGTCAGGCAATGTTTGTGCAATCCAAGAAACAGTCCAAAATTCATAGAAGGCTCCAGAAGGTCAATATGAGAAACAGGCACAGGGCAGGCCAGGCAGCAAAAGGTAAAATCCAGTTAACAGGCAGGGTGCGTACACAGGAGAGTGACCAGAACAATGGTGTCTCTTTGCAGGAAACTAGCAACTAGAACCCATTTGGCAGGCAATGGGACAGTGACTTATATACCCATGTGAAGGCTGCATAGGCTGTGAACATCTAATAGTGTGCGCATGTATTCCTCTTGGCCTCTTAACAGGTCAGCACGCACCCTTTCAGATGCTTCCAGACCATGGCAGTCTTCCTATGGATATTTAAGGCATCCAGAAATGTTGCTTAGGAGGGAACTGTGGAAAATAAAGGCGTCACGCATTGGCCGCCATGTAAAATTTTAGACCCCGACCAATTAGTATAAGCCTCTCCTACTTATAATAGGCCAGCTGAAATTATATAACTATACTGTCATGATGTCTAAAGAAGGACGCTTTCAGAGTAGGATTAAGAACAATGCATTTTGTGTCTTAAGGCTAGACACTTCACCAGGTTCAGATTACAATCTTGTTTCCTGTATAGGGTAGGATTAATAATATTTTTTATGGACACATGCCCTGCCTCCTTAATTAGCACACACCCACAAAACCCCTCTACATAAATTACTAGTAGTACATAGAGTACATAGAGTTAGAAGCAACAAAGTAGCCTCTCCAGCACTCGGATTTTAAATAAAACCATACATTTTTTATTTAAAATATTTTAAAAAAATCCAAAAATAGCACACAGCAGGACATCTCCCCACACCTCTCAACGCGTTTCGGACTGTGCTCAGTCCTTATTCATGACATAAAACAAATTAATCCCGTTTGCGTTTAAGGCTACTTTCACACCTGCGTTAGGTGCGGATCCGCACCGTTAATGCAAACGCTTGTATCTGTTCAGAACGGATCCGTTTGCATTACCATGAACAAAACAAAATAAAAATTATTTTTGTTCATGATAATGAAAATGGATCCGTTTTGACTTACACTGAAAGTCAATGGGAGGCGGATCCGTTTTCAATTGCACCATATTGTATCAGTGAAAACGGATCCGTCCCCATTGACTTACATTGTAAGTCAGGACGGATCTGTTTGGCTCCGCATCGTCAGGCGGACATCAAAACACTGCAAGCAGCGTTTTGGTGTCCGCCTCCAGAGTGTAATGGAGGCTGAACGGAGGCAAACTGATGCATTCTGATCCTTATCCATTCGGAATGCATTGGGGCTAAACAGATCCGCACTAGTGAGAGCCCTGAAACGGATCTCACAAGCAGACCAAGAAACGCCAGTGTGAAAGTAGCCTAAAAAAGACTGCACAAATACAGGTGCCAATGTCACATGATCCTCTAATGATAGGGGAGTGGGGTGTTGGGTAGAAACTAAAGGTGAAATCAGAGTATTAACCCTTGGAAATTCAGGAGAAAATATAGTAAAACAGGAATACATGGTTGCAGACACTGTTACATCTGTTTTATATCCTGAGTCTTGAAGCCTGACATGCTAATGATGATCTGCAAAAAAAAATACATCACATCTTAAGGCCTGTTTAAACCATGTGGGTGTCGACATTGTAATAAAAAAATTGAATACATTTCCCTATTGAGAAGTTTTTTTTTTATGTGATCCCCTCCTCTATAAGGCCTGAGTACTCTCTGTATCTCTTGGAAAGAAAAGCCAGGAAAATCGCCTCCATGGATATCTCAGAAATGTCTCGTCAGTGCAGACCGACCTGCTCTAGCGTACTCACATACTTTGTACTTTTTATGTCCAGAATTATAAAAACCTGGATAAGATAGCCAGGTCTTTTGGAAACGTCTGTGGAGGTAAACACACTTGGAGACAGAATGTTATCCACTGTATGTGCCCTTATGGACACAAAACTGACGCAATTTTCACAATTTTAACAAGTTCTTGGTCATGTTCTAGGCTGGAAAATATTTCTAATGATTGCAGTGATTTGTTGGAATTGTCTACTGTATGTTGTGACAAAAGTTATAGGATTTTTTTGTTGTTTATTTTTGTGTTGTATGAGAGGGGGATTTTGATGTTCCTGTTGTAGTGTATTTTGTGAGGCATGAGCTATTTTTGGTACTGCTCTTTTCAGTGTTCTGTCAGTGTATTCTCAGTGCATTCTATAACAATGACTTTCTCTCTGTCTTGTCGAAAGATGTCATTTTCAGTACAATTGTGTCTCAGGCGCACCAATTCTCCATATGGGATGTTTTCAGTAATATGTTTAGGATGGCAAGACTTGACAAACAGGAGAAAGTTGCCAGCTATGGGGTTTCTCTATGGGGAACTGATGGCATTTGCACCTTCATGCGACAGATTGACATCCAGAAACAGAATGCTGACAGGATGATAATTATGAGTAAGCTTCAGGTTCATTTCATTGGCATTAATATAGTCCACAGAGTCTCCACCTTCGTGCCACTCCAAACAAACAACAGGTCATCAATAAAACAACCAGACCATTTTATTGCTGACAGAAAGGGATTTGATTTAGATAGGAGGACTCGCATCTCCCACATGCTCATAAATATGTTAGCAAATGACGGGGAGAAGCGATCCCCCAATGATGTGCCATATATTTGAAATAAGTATTTATAATTAAACATAAAAAATGTATTGCTAAGTGGAAAATCAACAGCCATCACCAAAATCTCCTGCAAAGGTAATGAATAGAGTTAGAAGCAGTACAAGCTGCAGTATAAACACATAAGTAAATACTAGTATGTTATCATCAGTCTTCAACTGCAAGATAGGCTGGACTGCGACCTGCAAGACAGGGCGGACAGCGACCTGCAAGACAGGGGGACAGCGACCTGCAAGACAGGGGGACAGCGACCTGCAAGACAGGGCGGATAGGGACCTGCAAGACAGGGCGGATAGCGACCAGCAAGACAGGGCGGATAGTGACCTGCAAGGCAGGGCGGATAGTGACCTGCAAGACAGGGCGGATAGTGACCTGCAAGACAGGGCGGATAGTGACCTGCAAGACAGGGCGGATAGTGACCTGCAAGACAGGGCGGATAGTGACCTGCAAGACAGGGCGGATAGTGACCTGCAAGACAGGGCGGATAGTGACCTGCAAGACAGGGCGGACAGCGTAAACAAACAACGGCACTTTCACCACAGATATCTATGTTTCTCTTTGGCAGACAGAGGACTGTACAAAAGAGCAGCACAGATTCAGGCTGAAATTGAGCTGTGTCTCTGTGTACTGTGTGTATTGGAGAAGTGGACTGGACTGGAGAGAGCTCTGAGCTGAGAAAGAGCTTGCCTTGTTGGTTGCAAACTCGCCCGCTCTTTATTAGCTGAGTGGGAGCGGCCACCGACTGGCCTAGATGGAGGATTAAGAAGTGAGCTCTGCCTCACTCGGCATTTATCAGAATCTACAGCCTTCCCCAACCCTTTAAAACCCCTCATACACGCTCTGTTGGCGCCTGCTCCTCACACTTCCCGGTCCCGGGTCACAGTCACTACCTGCACCACTAGCATAGCCCTGGCTACTTCACAAAGACTCCACCCCCAGACACCTCAGCCTCACCTTCCGATGAGAGAGCCGGTTACATTGGCGCTGGCCGCAGTGTAACTGGATCCTAGCGCAGGAGAGATAGCTGCTCTTTTACCATCCCATGGGGGACTCCTCCTCCACTTTGGGTCTCCACTGGCGAGTCTGCTGTCGTGCTGCCACATCAGGGGCATTGTTAGAGTCTTAAAAGATCTGGGGCACAAGCCCCATGGCACATGCCTCCCTCTAGAGAAAAAAATCTAATATATTTATATATATACAGTCAGGTCCATAAATATTGGGACATCAACACAATTTTTAAATTTTTGACTCTATACACCACCCCAATGGATTTGAAATGAAACGAAGAAGATGTGCTTTAACTGCAGACTGGCATCTTTAATTTGAGGGTATTTACATCCAAATCAGGTGAACGGTGTAGGAATTACAACAGTTTGCATATGTGCCTCCAACTTGTTAAGGAACCTAAAGTAATGGGACAATTGGCTTCTCAGCTGTGTAATTTCTAGTTTCTTTATAAATCCATTGTGGTGGTGTATAGAGCCAAAAATTTTTGAATTTTTCCATGTCCCAAAATTTATGGACCTGACTGTATACACATCTCCTCCTGTCCACGTTATATACACCACTCCTCCGCTCACAGTATATATACAGCATCCCCGCTCATAGTATATACACATATCCTCCACTCACTGTATATGCACATCTCCTCCGCTGACAGTATATATATATATATATATATATATATATTGTGACATAGCAAGGGGTTTTGTTTGGGAAGGTAGGTATTTTCCTCCCAACATGGGCGGCTGGGCTGATTTCCAGTCAGGTGAGATCAAATACCGGAACGGAGTTTAAGTGCCGGTCAGGGTTTTGGCAGCACCTGGCTGTCCTTTAAATAGGCAGCTGGGCTCAGAATCACTCTCTCTGTCTTGGGATCTGAGACATGGTGCCATGCTAGAGGGCTGAGAGCCGCATGCGGGAAAACAGGCCCCCTAAAGCCTGTTGTGGATGCTAGAAAAAACCTGCTAATAAGGTGACTGTTTTGTGCTTTGGATTTTCCTTGGTGTGAGCAAACACTAAGACTGGAAATTGTTGCTTTGTCTTTTTCTCCTGTGTGAATAAACACTGAAGTTTTGTTTCACAAACTGTTTCTTTTGGCTCTGTTCTGCGTCCGCTTACCCTGCCTGCGGGCACACCCAGTGAGGCTGGCGTAAACGCCGAAATATATTTTTTGGGTACGGCTGGATGTCCTGGATTAAACCATCTAACTTTAAACCTGTGTCACGTGACAAAATGGAGGCTGTAATAAAAGCTCTCGTGGAGGATGATCAACACAAGCAAGAAACAAACCAGCTGCTGTTACAACACCTGATGCCTTTACAGACGGCAGGAGCATCCCAGAGTGTCCTTGATGTCTGGAAAGCGGTCTGTGCGGCGATCCCCAAGATGACACCTTCAGATAACGTTGAAACTTATCTGGCGATTTATGAGAAGGTGGCCACAAGGGAGAATCTACCCTGAGATCAGAGGGCTGAGGTTGTCGCTCCGTTCCTGACATCCGATTCCCAGCGGGTGTATTTCGACTTGCCGGACGACCAAGCGGCCAACTACCAGAGAGTCAAGGGTGAGATTCTGGCAAGACTGGGAGTGAATGTGTTGGTCCAGGCCCAGCGGGTGCATCAGTGGGTTTAAGCCGGCTGAGCCCATGAGACCCCAGTATTATAACTTGCTTAATCTCTTGCAAAAATGGCTACAGCCTGACGTGCTGAGCCCTACTGCTATGCTGGACCGTCTGGTGGCTATGTTCTGGAGGGCTTTGCCACCCCCTCTCCAGCACTGGATAGGCCAGGTCTCTCCAGGTAATGCTCTTGAGATGGTCGACCTTGTGGAGCGCTATGAGGCTACCTGAAATCTACAGGGGGGTTCTTTTGGGAGGGGGGTAGTCAAAACCCGTAACTCTCCACCCCAGAACCGGCGAGTTGAACCCACCCGGGATGTGCCCCCTGTGGACCAAGCTCCGATTAGTCTCTTGGCGGTGTCTGGAGCCTGGCCATGTATGAGCTGTCTGTCCACATCAAGTGGAACCTATGGACATGAACTATTGATTCCGCCAGTCGTTATATGTTAGGAAGCTGTGTGCAGCGGGTGCCCCAGAGACTCTGAATCACCTGTGCCAGGTGGAGGTGGGAGACACTCCAGCGGAGGCTCTGTGGGACTGAGGGAGTCTGGTGACCCTGGTAAGGGCTCCCCTGGTACGGACCCCTGAGTATACTGGAACGGAAAGTTGGGGTCATGTGTATTCATGGTGACTTAAAAGATTACCCTACTGCTATGGTGTCTCTATCCACGGTTGCTGGCAGGTAGACCCACAAGGTGGCTGTCTCCACCAATCTACACTATGAGCTTATAATAGGGAGAAACTTCCCGGGCTTCCCGGCACTATGGCCTACTACGGGAGTGACTGATACCCATGTGACAGGGGTAACCCTAGAAGAGTGGCCCTACTCTGGGGGGAGACCAGAACCCTGGGAACCTGAGTCCGAAGGGCCAGCAGTAGGGGTGACCGCCACTTCGGTGGAAGAGGGGGAGACAACCCCACTAAGTGTTATGGTGAGAGACACAGAGGACTTGCCGCCGGGTGCTGAGCTGGCAGACCTCAATGTCTCCGGGGATAATTTTGGTACCGCCCAACACCGGAACCCAACACTATCCCGAGCCTGGGAAAATGTCTTAATAGTAGATGGTGTACCACAACAACCAGGGGCAGAGTCGGTGGTTCTCCGTTTTGTGGTTCAACAGGGTATGTTGTACCCGGTAAACCAGCTGCGAGGTGAATCCATTGAACAGTTGGTGGTGCCCCAGGCTTATCGCAAACTCGCGTTAGAGTTAGCCTACCAACATGTTCTCAGGGGTCATCTGGGAATGCAGAAGACACAGGACCGGATACTACAACTGTTTTACTGGCCCAGTGTGTTTAGGGAGGTGGAAGAATTCTATAAATCTTGCCCGACCTGCCAGGCAACTAGCAGCCCAACACATTTTTCGCAGTCCCTTGGTACCTCTCCTGATCATCGAGTTGCCGTTTGAGCGAATCGCTATGGATCTCGTAGGCCCAGTACCAAAGTCCGCTAGAGGACACCAACACATCTTTGTTGTCCTGGACTACGCCACTCGGTACCCGGAGGCGGTGTCACTGCGACATACAGTCAGGTCCATAAATATTGGGACATCAACATAATTCTAAAGTTTTTGGCTCTATACACCACCACAATGGATTTGAAATGAAACAAACAAGATGTGCTTTAACTGCAGACTGTCAGCTTTAATTTGAGGGTATTTACAACAGTTTGCATATGTGCCTCCCACTTGTTAAGGAACCAAAAGTAATGGGGCACAATAATAATCATAAATCAAACATTCACTTTTTAATACTTGGTTGCAAATCCTTTGCAGTCAATTACAGCCTTAAGTCTGGAACGCATAGACATCACCAGACGCTGGGTTTCATCCCTGGTGATGCTCTGCCAGGACTCTACTGCAACTGTCTTTAGTTCCTGCTTGTTCTTGGGGCATTTTCCCTTCAGTTTTGTCTTCAGCAAGTGAAATGCATGCTCAATCGGATTCAGGTCAGGTGATTGACTTGGCCATTGCATAACATTCCACATCTTTCCCTCCCTTCAGTGTCCATCTGCACTGTGAAGCGCCGTCCAATGAGTTCTGAAGCATTTGGCTGAATATGAGCAGATAATATGTCCCGAAACACTTCAGATTTCATCCTGCTGCTTTTGTCAGCAGTCACATCATCAATAAATACAAGAGGATCAGTTCCATTGGCAGCCATACATGCCCACGCCATGACACTACCACCACCATGTTTCACTGAATGAGGTGGTATGCTTAGGATCATGAGCAGTTCCTTTCCTTCTCCATACTCTTCTCTTCCCATAACTCTGGTACTAGTTTATCTTGGTCTCATCTGTCCATAGGATGTTGTTCCAGAACTGTGAAGGCTTTTTTAGATGTACTTTGGCAAACTCTAATGTGGCCTTCCTGTTTTTGAGGCTCACCAATGGTTTACATCTTGTGGTGAACCCTCTGTATTCACTCTGGTGAAGTCTCCTCTTGATTGTTGACTTTGACACACATACACCTACCTCCTGGAGAGTGTTCTTGATCTGGCAAACTGTTGTGAAGGTTGTTTTCCGTGGTCTTCCGGTCTTTTGGTGTTGCTGAGCTCACCGGTGCGTACCTTCTTTTTAAGAATGTTCCAAACAGTTGTTTTGGCCACGCCTAATATTTTTCTGCTATCTCTCTGATGTTTTTTTGTTTTTTTTTCAGCCTAATGATGGCTTGCTTTGCTGATTTTGAGAGCTCTCTGGTTCTCATCTTGAGAGTTGACAGCAACAGATTCCAAATGCAAATAGCGCGCTTGAAATGAACTCTGGACCTTTTATCTGCTCATTGTAATTGGGATAATGAGGGAATAACACACACCTGGCCATGGAACAACTGGGAAGCCAATTGTCCCATTACTTTTGGTTCCTTAACAAGTGGGAGGCACATATGCAAACTGTTGTAATTCCTACACCGTTCACCTGATTTGGATGTAAATACCCTCAAATTAAAGCTGGCAGTCTGCAGTTAACCACCTCCCGACCGCCTAACTCAGGGATGCGTCCTGCGGGCGGCCGGGTTATTCCTCCTGGACGCATATACGCGAGACGCGAGATGACGCGCATATGCGGCCCGCACATGTGCAGTGCGGGTCGGCAAAAGGCGCACAAGAAGTTGGTCACCAGCCTGCCAGCCAATGATCAGCGCTGGCAGGTTGGTGACTTTTAAAATAACGAACC
Organism: Bufo bufo; assembly: GCF_905171765.1. NCBI lineage: Eukaryota > Metazoa > Chordata > Amphibia > Anura > Bufonidae > Bufo > Bufo bufo. Next base: position 168,466,192 of record NC_053391.1, on the reverse strand, counting down.
ACCAGCCATATAACACATTATATTTATAAATATAATGTGTTAAATGGCTTCTGTGCTCTCTGCTGGGTCCTTTTCGTCGGTTGGTCCCAGCAGAGAGCACAGATCACAGTGAGTACACCAAGCACTACATATTTAGCCCCAGATCACCCCCCCCCCCCCCCACCCCAAATAACCCCTTGATCACCCCTGTCAATCACTAATGAAAGGGAAAAAAGTGATCAGTGTAAACTGTCAATTATTTTTTCCCCACCAGTATTGACTGTTAGGTTTAGGTTAGTTTAGGCCCCTTTGGTAGGTAGTTAGCTTCAGTTAGCGCCCAGCCCACCGCACCGCAGTCACTGAATCGCTTATTAGAGTATCGCTAATCAGCATTGGTACTTTATAGTATCTGTAAGTGATCAGAACTGATCACAGTCAGATCTATAATAGTATTAGTGTCACCTTAGCTCACCCTCCACCCAAAACGCAGTGTTTGCCCGATCAGGCCTGATCGGTCGCCCACACGTGCGTTCACCCACGCCCGCCCCGCCGCAGTGACAAAAATTGTTATATTTTTTTAATCACTGCACAATCACTACACAAGCGCTGTGGCGATAAAAAAATCAGTTTTGATATTTTTTATCAATCGCAGCGGCTTCCTGTACTTCGCTAGCCTCCCATTTGTAAGACAGGCTTGCTTTTTTTCTTGGGTAGTCTCAGGGAATACCCCCTAAATTTAGTTGACCAAATGGCAAGGAAGGGGTATTCTTCTGAAGAGGCCTACAGGCTTCTGACCCAGTCGGATGAGGAATGGGAACCCACATCTGACGAATCCAGCGGGTCAGAATACGAACCTGTAGAAAGTAGTGGCAGTCTGACCCAAAGTTCGGACGATGAGGTTGAGGTCCCTAATACCACCAGGTGTACCCGGCCCCGTGTTGCTAGACCACAGGTTGCGCAGGATCCGCTTCAAGGGCAGCAGAGTGGGGCTGGCGCTGTCGGATTACGTGGTGAGGCATACACCAGCAGCGCAGCCCATCCTGGACCTAGTACCAGCACTGCCGTAGAACATGGGGAAGAGGCGAGCACCAGAAGGGCAGTTGAAGCTGGTACGGTGGCACGTGCAGTAGTTCCTCCGTCGCAGCCACCACACAGACAGGCCCGTAGAGCCATTAGAGTCCCTGAGGTGCTGGCAAACCCTGATTGGCAGCCCCCGTCTTCAGCCGCACCAGTAGTTCCCCCTTTCACCGCCCAGTCTGGAGTTCGGGTTGAGACAGCTCAGATCGGATCGGCCCTGGGTTTTTTTGAGCTGTTCTTCACTGCGGAGCTCTTTGACTTAGTCATGGCAGAAACAAACCGATATGCCACTCAATTTATGGCCGCCAACCCGGGAAGCTTTTATGCCCAGTCTTTCCGGTGGAAACCCGTCCAAGTTTCCGAACTTAAGACTTTTCTGGGCCTTCTCCTCAACATGGGCCTGACAAAAAATCATGAATTGCGGTCATATTGGTCCACGAACCCAATTCATCACATGCCCATGTTCTCTGCTGCCATGTCCAGGACACGATTTGAGACCATTCTGCGTTTCCTGCACTTTAGTGATAACAGCACCTCTCGTCCCAGAGGCCACCCAGCTTTTGACCGGCTCCACAAAATTCGGCCCCTCATAGACCACTTTAACACCAAATTTGCAGATTTGTATACCCCTGAGCAAAACATCTGCATAGACTAGTTCCTGATACATTTTACCGGGCGCCTTGGCTTCAAACAATACATCCCAAGCAAGCGCGCCCGGTATGGGGTCAAATTGTATAAGCTCTGTGTAACGGTCACGTCCACACACACACAGGGGGAAGGGTAGTGACCACTGTGCTCCACCCTCACCCCTGGCCCTGCCTACTTGCCTCACGAGTCCTGATGACAGGGGACAACTGGACGGCAGTCCCTAACTTAGGATATGTGCAGGGAAGACAGACAAGACAAAATACGGAACATGAACGGACCGGGTCAGAAGCAAGAGAGCTACACAGTACAACGGATTAAGCAAAGAATGGTCAGAAGAAGCCGGGGTCAAATACCAGGAGAGTAGCGAAGTACAAGAGGAGTCCTAAGAGAGTAGTCAGGTGGGAGCCGAGGTCACAATACCAGGATGGATGCGCAGTACAGGAGGAGCAGGCAGAGGATCGTCAGGGAACAGGATCAGGTAAGTATTCAGTAGTCCAACAAATAGCCAGGAACCTAGAAATTAACAGGCAACCTGTGGCCAGCAGGCTGCCTGTATTTATAGTGGGGAGTGAGGGTCATGTGATGTGGCCAGCGTCACATGACCGACAGGCCAACCAGTCGAGCACCGAGTGATCAGCTCGGCACTCAAGGCAGACTAGGAGCAGGGAGCCACCCAGCCAGCAAAGCCGCCCTGGGAATGAAGTCAAGCACAAATCCTCATTCCCAAAGCTAAGCAACAGGTCTGCGGACAATGGGGGACCGAGTGCACCTTCGGAACCCGTGACACTCTGTGAAAGGGCCACAGGCTATACGCACAAATTTCATGTCTATGAGGGTACAGATCAGACCCTGGAGCCGGTCGGTTGCCCTGACTACCTGGGGAGCAGTGGAAAGACAGTCTGGGACTTGGTGTCACCCTTATTTGGCAAGGGGTACCACCTTTATGTGGACAATTTCTACACAAGTGTGCCCCTCTTCAGGCATTTGTTTCTAGAACAGATTGGCTGCTATGGCACCGCGCGACCTAGTCGCCGGGGCTTCCCCCAATGGCTCGTTACCACCCGTCTTGCAAGGGGGAAGAGGGCTGCCTTGTGTAACGAAGAACTGCTCGCGGTGAAATGGAGAGACAAGCGTGACATTTACATGCTCTCCTCCATTCACGCAGACACGACAATCCAAATTGAATGGGCAACCAGTGTCATTGAAAAGCCCCTCTCGGTCCACAACTATAATTTGCTCATGGGAGGGGTGGACTTCAATGACCAGATATTGTCTCCTTATTTACTCTCCCACAGGACCAGACGCTGGTATAAGAAGGTGTCTGTATACCTAATTCAATTGGCTATGTACAATAGTTTTGTTCTCTACAGTAAGGCTGGGAGAACAGGATCCTTCCTCAAATTTCAGGAAGAGATCATCGAGAACCTACTGTATCCAGGAGGTTCCGTGGCCCCAACCACCAGTGTATTGAGCCGTCTACACGAGCGACATTTCCCCAATGTGGTTGCTGGTACCTCAAACCAAGCGGCACCCCGAAAAAGATGTCGTGTCTGTAGCAGGAGCGGAATAAGGCGTGACACACGCTATTTCTGTCCTGACTGCCCTGACCACCCTGCCCTATGCTTAGGGGAGTGTTTCCGGAAGTACCACACACAGGTACACTATTAGTATAGGGATTGCATCACACAGGACAGGCACACAGGGGTCTTAGGGCCCTTTCACACAGAGCTGCTGCAAACCTCTCCTTTCACCTGGGACAAAGTGCATAATGTACTTCGCCACATCTCGGGGCGATTTGCGCTTTGCACATTGTCCCATGGGGAAGGAGAGGTTTGTCCTCTAAAGGAAAAAATAAAAAATAAAAATAAACGGGTAAGCAAAAAAGTTAATGTTCCAAAAGTTCAATAAAGTTTAGAAAAGTTAATGTTCTGTTTCAAATGTTATATAAAGTTAATGTAAATAAATTTATTGCGTTGCTGCCTGTTTTTTTTTTTTTTTTTTTTACCTTCTACATGGACCAAGCGATCAACCAGCTGCAGCACTGATGTGCATTCTGACAGAAGCATTGCGCTGCTGTCAGATTACACAAAAGTCGGTGTATGCGGCGCTGCAAGATGAGATTTCTCCTTTGCAGTAAAAAAGATACATTTGCCGAGGCTTATGAGCTGAGGGGCGGTGTTTATATGCTTTGGCAATGATTTATTCATCCACATCGATTGATGTGAATGGAGAAATCGGGTTTGCCAGGGCATACGGGCTGAGTGGGTTTGGATGTTGGGCGGAGCTCCTATCTCCTGGCAGACGCCTTTCCCCTCTTTTTTTTTTCTTTGCACATTTTTTGGCAGAGATTTTTTCATCCACATTGATCGATGCGAATGAAGAAATCTGTGCCGTTCATTTTTTCTTTCAGCCCAGAGGCTGAACGAAAAAAAAAAATCTCATTACCCGTATGCTCAATATAAGGAGAATAGCAGAAACTCCTAATGCTGGCCATACATGTAATGATAGCGGAGACCCTGAAATGCCAGGGCAGTACAAACACCCCACAAATGACCCCATTTTGAAAAGAAGACACCCCAAGGTATTCGCTGAGGGGCATATTGAGTCCATGAAAGATTGAACTTTTTGTCCCAAGTTAGCAGAAAGGGAGACTTTGTGAGAAAAAAACTAAAAAAAATCTATTTCCGCTAACTTGTGTAAAAAAAAAAAAAACTTCTATGAACTCACCATGCCCCTCACGGAATACCTTGGGGTGTCTTCTTTCCAAAATGGGGTCACATGTGGGGTATTTATACTGCCCTGGAATTTTAGGGGCCCTAAAGCGTAAGAAGAAGTCTGGAATCCAAATGCCTAAAAATGCCCTCCTAAAAGGTACTCATTGGAATTTGGGCCCCTTTGCGCACCTAGGCTGCAAAAAAGTGACACATATGTGGTATCGCCGTACTCAGGAGAAGTAGGGCAATGTGGTTTGGGGTGTGTTTTTACATATACCCATGCTGGGTGAGAGAAATATCTCTGTAAATTGACAACTTTGTATAAAATTTTTTAAAAGTTGTCATTTACAGAGATATTTCTCACACACAGTATGGGTATATGTAAAAATACACCCCAAAACACATTACCCTACTTCTCCGGAGTACGGCGATACCACATGAGTGACACTTTTTTGCAGCCAAGATGCGCAAAGGGGCCCAAATTCCAATGAGTACCTTTAGGATTTCACAGGGCATTTTAACGCATTTGGATTCCAAACTACTTCTCATGCTTTAGGGCCCCTAAAATGCCAGGGCAGTATAAATACCCCACAAGTGACCCCATTTTAGAAAGAAGACACCCCAGGGTATTCCGTGAGGGGCATGGCGAGTTCATAGAAGATTTTAGTTTTTTGGCACAAGTTAGCGGAAATAGATTATTATTTTTTTTTTTTTTACAAAGTCTCATATTCCACTAACTTGTGACAAAAAATTAAATTTTACATGAACTCACCATACCCCTCACGGAATACCTTGGGGTGTCTTCTTTCTAAAATGGGGTCACTTGTGGGGTATTTATACTGCCCTTGCATTTTAGGGGCCCTAAAGTGTGAGAAGTAGTTTGGAATCCAAATGCGTAAAAATGCCCTGTGAAATCCTAAAGGTACTCATTGGAATTTGGGCCCCTTTGCGCATCTTGGCTGCAAAAAAGTGTCACTCATGTGGTATCGCCTACTCAGGAGAAGTAGGGGTGTATTTTTACATATACCCATGCTGGGTGAGAGAAATATCTCTGTAAATTGACAACTTTGTATAAAAAAATTTAAAAAGTTGTCATTTACAGAGATATTTTTCACACACAGTATGGATATATGTAAAAATACACCCCAAAACACATTGCCCTACTTCTTCTGAGTATGTTAAAAAGAGTGGTGTCTAAAGATGGGAAGGATTGGGACCTTCTTCTTCCCTATCTCATGTTCGTAATGCGAGAGGTACCCCAGGCCTCTACTGGGTTCTCGCCCTTCAAATTGCTTTATGGAAGACATCCTCGTGGTCTGTTGGACGTGGCCAAAGAGGCGTGGGAGCAGCAACCCACTCCTCATAAAAGTGTCCTGCAGTATGTTGTCAAGATGCAACAGTGCATAAAGACCATTTTACCTCTTGTCAGGGAGCATATGGAGGCTGCTCAGCGAGCCCAGAGTCGGATCTACAGTATAATCGACAGGCTCGAGTGTGGATCTTTAACCCTGGTGACCAGGTTTTAGTTCTGGAACCGACCGTGGACAGTAAGTTCCTGGCTAGATGGCAGGGGCCCTACGAGGTACTCGAGAAAGTTGGAGAGGTAAATTACAAGGTTCACCAGCCAGAGCGGTGGTAGCCGGAGCATGTTTATCATGTTAATTTACTTAAACCTTGGAAAGATAGGGAAACCTGTACTGAAGACAGCCCGCGGCCGGGTTTTCTAGGGTAAGAGGTTCCGGCTCCTCTGTCTGATGCAAAGGCCTCTCCTCCAACAGGTTCAGGAGACCAGGGAGTTTGTTAGTCGGAACATGGATGTGTTTTTGGACGACCCTGGATGCACTTCCGCAATCCAACATGACATTGTCACTAAGCCTCGGGCAAAAGTCCGGTTAAAGTCATACCAAGTACCCGAGGCTCGGCGACAAGCCATTTCGGAGGAAGTGCAGTTCATGCTGCGACTAAATGTCATCAAGGAGTCTAAAAGTGAGTGGGCCAGTCCTATAGTCTTAATACCCAAGCCGGACAGGACATTACGGTTTTTATAACGATTTTTGTAAGCTGAAAGAAATATCTAAATTCGATCCATATCCAATGCCTCGGGTGGATGAACTTATTGAAAGGTTAGGTCAAGCCCAGTATTTTTCTTTATTGGACCTCACAAAAGGGTACTGGCAAGTACCCTTGATGGAGGCTGCCAAAGAGAAAACTGCCTTCATTACACCAGAGGGGTTGTACCAATATAAGGTGTTACTCTTTGGTCTGCATGGCACCCATGCCACTTTTCAACGTCTAATGGACATTCTGCTTCGTCCACATCGGCGATACACCTCAGCTTATCTGGATGATATTGTCATTCACAGCACCAACTGGGAAAGTCACCTGCCCAAAGTCCAGGCCATAGTGGACTCCCTTCGAAAGGCTGGTCTAACAGCTAACCCCAAAAAATGTGCGATAGGGTTAGAGGAGACTAATGTCATTGGGCACGGAGTCATCAAATCCCAAGTAAACAAAATAGAGGCGATAAGAAATTGGCCCCGACCTGTCACCTCTCGGCAAGTAAAGTCATTCCTGGGAATGGTGGGCTATTATATGAGGTTCGTTCCCCATTTTGCCATTTTAGCAGCTCCATTGACAGGGCTCTTGAAGGGACGGAAGTCTGTAATAGTTCACTGTAATGACCAGGCGGAAGAAGATTTCACCGCTTTGAAGCTGGCCCTGTTTGGGTCCCCGGTTTTGGAGATGCCTGACTTCAAAAGAGAGTTTATAGTACAGACCAATGCCTCCGAAGTAGGCCTTCGGTGCTGTACTGTCTCAGGAAGTCAACGGGGAGGAGCATCCCGTTGTCTTCCTCAGTTGTAAGCTCACTCCAGCTGAGACCCGGTACAGTATAGTGTAGAGAGAGAGTGCCTGGCCATCAAGTGGGCACTCGAGTCTCTCCACTATTGTCTGTTCGGGAGAAAGTTCTGTCTGGTGACCGGCCACTCCCCTCTCATGTGGATGAGCCAGGCCAAAGAGAGGAATGCTCGGGTCACCAGATGGTTCTTGTTCTTGCAAAACTTAAAGTTTACAGTAGAACACAGGGCAGGCCAGTTACAGGGAAACGCGGATGCCTTGTCCCGGGTACACTGTTTGGCGTGTGTTCGCAACCTTAGGGTTGAACGAAGGGGGGGTATGTGACATAGCAAGGGGTTTTGTTTGGGAAGGCAGGTATTTTCCTCCCAACATGGGCGGCTGGGCTGATTTCCAGCCAGGTGAGATCAAATACCGGACCAGAGTTTAAGTGCCGGTCCGAGTTTTGGCAGCACCTGGCTGTCCTTTAAATAGGCAGCTGGGCTCAGAATCACTCTCTCTGTCTTGGGATCTGAGGCATGGTGCCGTGCTAGAGGGCTGAGAGACGCATGCGGGGAAACAGGCCCCCTAAAGCCTGTTGTGAATGCTGGAAAAAGCCTGCTAATAAGGTAACTGTTTTGTGCTTTGGATTTTCCTTGGTGTGCACAAACACAAAGACTGGAAATTGTTGCTTAGTTTTTTTTTTTCTCCTGTGTGAATAAACACTGAAGTTTTGTTTCACAAACTGTTTCTTTTGGCTCTATTCTGCATCCGCTTACCCTGCCTACCATAGCGAATCCTCACTATATATATATATATATATATATATATATATATATATATAAAACCTCCACCCACAGTATATACACATTTTCTCCACTCACAGTATATACACATCTCCTCCGCACACAGTGTACACATATCTCCTCCACTCACAGTATATACTGTAAGGGATCGCCTTCTTTTAGGGGGTCACAATCACAGATATCTTCACGGACACCAGGATTAAAGTCCAAATGACAGTTTATTTTCACCAGCCCACAGGGCCGTTTGAAGGAATTTGGGGGCCCCAAGCAAAATAGACATGGAGGCCCCACCCCCCCTCCACGCCCTCCCCACCTTACGTGTATGTAATTTATCACTTACCACTATCTTGTTTTTTCTTATCCTGCTCTTCCTTTCTCTTCTTTCTTTTCTGGCTTCCTGAAGCATAATTCCGCTTCATGATGACTGCCGATTCCACAGATCCCCCCCTAAACAGTGCCATACACAGATCCCCCTAAACAGTGCCATCCACAGATCCCCCCCTAAACAGTGCCATCCACAGATCCCACCTAAACAGTGCCATCCACAGATCCCCCCAAAACAGTGCCATCCACAGATCACCCTAAACAGTGCCATCCACAGATCCCCCCCCCTAAACAGTGCCATCCACAGATCCCCCCTAAACAGTGCCATCCACAGATCCCCCCTCCCCTAAACAGTGCAATCCACAGATCCCCCTCCCCTAAACAGTGCCATCCACAGATCCCCCCCCTAAACAGTGCCATCCACAGATCCCCCCCTAAACAGTGCCATCCACAGATCCCCCCTAAACAGTGCCATCCACAGATCCACCCCCTAAACAGTGCCATCCACAGATCCCCCCTAAACAGTGCCATCCACAGATCCCCCCTCCCCTAAACAGTGCAATCCACAGATCCCCCTCCCCTAAACAGTGCCATCCGCAGATTCCCCCTAAACAGTGCCATCCACAGATCCCCCCTCCCCTAAACAGTGCAATCCACAGATCCCCCTCCCCTAAACAGTGCCATCCACAGATCCCCCCCTAAACAGTGCCATCCACAGATCCCCCCCTAAACAGTGCCATCCACAGATCCCCCCTAAACAGTGCCATCCACAGATCCCCCCCTAAACAGTGCCATCCACAGATCCCCCTCCCCTAAACAGTGCAATCCACAGATTCCCCCCCCTCATAACAGTGCCATCCACAGATCCCCCCCAAACAGTGCCATCCACAGATCCCCCCCAAACAGTGCCATCCACAGATCCCCCCTAAACAGTGCCATCCACAGATCCCCCCAAAACAGTGCCATCCACAGATCCCCCCAAAACAGTGCCATCCACAGATCCCCCCTAAACAGTGCCATCCACAGATCCCCCCTAAACAGTGCCATCCACAGATCTACCCCCTAAACAGTGCAATCCACAGATCCCCCCTCCCCTAAACAGTGCCATCCACAGATCCCCCCCTAAACAGTGCCATCCACAGATCCCCCCCTAAACAGTGCCATCCACAGATCCCCCCCCCTCTCATAACAGTGCCATCCACAGATCCCCCCCTAAACAGCTCACTCACTGACGTCACGCGCCTGCGCAGCCTAGTGGGAGGAGCAGGCGCGTGACGTCAGTGAGTGAGCGCCGCCCCCCGCACTGCCTGCTGTTACCGGAGGAGCTAAGACAGAGTAAGATATCAAAAAAATCCAAGTAAAGAGCTCAGCAATGAGCAATTATTAAAGTTAAAGTAGTTACTGATTAGTTTATAAATATACTGCTGTGAGCGGCGTGGCCCTGTATATTCTAACCCCCAGGCAAGCGTCCCTGTCACCATGGGAACGCCTGGGGGTTAGAATATACCATCGGATCTTCTGAGTTCTCAGTGGCCTGGCTGGAGCCTCCCCAGCCACTGTGTCGGCCCGGCCCTGCGTGCACCCTGCTCCAGTCCTGACTCTTCCCCAGCCAGGGCCGAGCCTCGGACCGCCCACGTCCCGCCCACTACACTGGTCCGCGGCTCGGGCCTGGCTGCCTGTGTGTAGTGTGTGTGGAAATAAAAAAAATAATAATAATAAATCAACAGAAGTTTGGGGCCCCGGGCCAGCTCGGGGCCCCAAGCAATTGCTTGTTTTGCCTGTCTGTTAGCAACGGGCCTGCCAGCCCAAACATACACAATACAAAATAAACGCCTGCCTGGCTAGGCTCTAACTAATATATATAATGGTTTCCCTTTCTCACCTATAATTACAGCTTTATGCACAGGGTCTCAGGCACCAAGCCTTAGTCGGTCTGCTCACCAACCCACAGTCCACACTGGGAAGGGATCAGGCTTCACATAGCCTCGTGGCCTCCTGTCTCTGTTCCAAATCACTCTCTCTCCCAGTCTGACATACTGGGAGGTGCTTTATGCCAGCCTGATTACAGCAGGTCTCACCTGCGATCACCTCAGATAGTAGGGAATACCTGTTTTGAAAGGGTGTGGATTGGCAGATCCCATTTCCAGTCCAATCGGCCAATCCAACTTAAATCCAGCCCAGAATTAATAAACAAAACTGTCACAGTAAACTATGCTTTGCTGAGACGACTGCCGCTCCCTGTATTTTAGCTGTCTCACCTAGCTGAGGTACCTGAGTGGGACATACACACTTTCCAGCACTGTTCCCATTGCCACAATACACATCTCCTCTGCTCACAGTATATACACATCTCCTCCACTCATAGTATATACACATCTCCTCCACCCACAGTAAATACACATTTCCTCCACTCACAGTATATACACATCTCCTCCGCTGACAGTATGTATATTTATATATATATACAGTCAGGTCCAAAAATATTGGGATATCGACACAATTGTAACATATACACCACCACAATGGATTTAAAATGAAACAAACAAGATGTGCTTTAACTGCAGACTGTCAGCTTTAAATGAGGGTATTTACATCCAAATCAGGTGAACGGTGTAGGAATTACAACAGTTTCCATATGTGCCTTCCACTTGTTAAGGAATCAAAAGTAATGGGACAATTGGCTTCGCAGCTGTTCCATGGCCGGGTGTGTGTTATTCCTTAATTATCCCAATTACAATGAGCAGATAAAAGGTCCAGAGTTCATTTAAAGTGTGCTATTTGCATTTGGAATCTGTTGCTGTCATTAGGCTGAAAAAACAAAACAAACCCATCATAGAGATAGCAAAAACATTAGGCATGGCCAAAACAACTGTTTGGAACACTCTTAAAAAGAAGGAATGCATCGGTGACCTCAGCAACACCAAAAGACCCGAAAGACCACAGAAAACAACTGTGGTGGATGACCGAAGAATTATTTCCCTGGTGAAGAAAACACCCTTCACAACAGTTGGCCAGATCAAGAACACTCTCCAGGAGGTAGGTGTATGTGTGTCAAAGTCAACAATCAAGAAAAGATTTCACCAGAGTGAATACAGAGGGTTCACCACAAGATGTAAACCATTGGTGAGCCTCAAAAACAGGAAGGCCAGATTAGAGTTTGCCAAACGACATCTAATAAAGCCTTCACAGTTTTGGAACAACACCCTATGGACAGATGAGACCAAGATCAACTTGTACCAGAGTGATGGGAAGAGAAGAGTATGGAGAAGGAAAGGAACTGCTCATGATCCTAAGCATACCACCTCATCAGTGAAGCATGGTGGTGGTAGTGTCATGGTGTGGGCATGTATGGCTGCCAATGGAACTGGTCCTCTTGTATTTATTGATGATGTGACTGCTGACAAAAGCAGCAGGATGAATTCTGAAGTGTTTCGGGACATATTATCTGCTCATATTCAGCCAAATGTTTCAGAACTCATTGGACGGCGCTTCACAGTGCAGATGGACAATGACCCAAAGCATACTGCAAAAGCAACCAAAGAGTTTTTTAAGGGAAAGAAATGGAATATTATGCAATAGCCAAGTCAATCACCTGACCTAAATCCGATTGAGCATGCATTTCACTTGCTGAAGACAAAACTGAAGGGAAAATGCCTCAAGTACAAGCGGGAACTGAAGACAGTTGCAGTAGAGGCCTGGCAGAGCATCACCAGGGATGAAACCCAGCGTCTGGTGATGTCTATGCGTTAATTGACTGCAAAGGATTTGCAACCAAGTATTAAAAAGTGAAAGTTTGATTTATGATTATTATTCTGTCCCATTACTTTTGGTCCCTTAACAAGTGGGAGGCACATATGCAAACTGTTGTAATTCCTACATCGTTCACCTGATTTGGATGTAAAACCCTCAAATTAAAGCTGACAGTCTGCAGTTAAAGCACATCTTGTTTGTTTCATTTCAAATCCATTGTGGTGGTGTATAGAGCCAAAAATGTTAGAATTGTGTTGATATCCCAATATTTATGGACCTGACTGTATGTATCTCTTCCACCCACAGTATATACACATTTCCTCCACCCACAGTATATACACATCTCCTCCGCTGACAGTATACACACATCTCCTCTGCTGACAGTATATCTATGTATACAGGGAGTGCAGAATTATTAGGCAAGTTGTATTTTTGAGGATTAATTTTATTATTGAACAACAACCATGTTCTCAATGAACCCAAAAAACTTATTAATATCAAAGCTGAATATTTTTGGAAGTAGTTTTTAGTTTGTTTTTAGTTTTAGCTATTTTAGGGGGATATCTGTGTGTGCAGGTGACTATTACTGTGCATAATTATTAGGCAACTTAACAAAAAAAATATATATACCCATTTCAATTATTTATTTTTACCAGTGAAACCAATATAACATCTCAACATTCACAAATATACATTTCTGACATTCAAAAACAAAACAAAAACAAATCAGTGGCCAATATAGCCACCTTTCTTTGCAAAGACACTCAAAAGCCTGCCATCCATGGATTCTGTAAGTGTTTTGATCTGTTCACCATCAACATTGCGTGCAGCAGCAACCACAGCCTCCCAGACACTGTTCAGAGAGGTGTACTGTTTTCCCTCCTTGTAAATCTCACATTTGATGATGGACCACAGGTTCTCAATGGGGTTCAGATCAGGTGAACAAGGAGGCCATGTCATTAGATGTTCTTCTTTTATACCCTTTCTTGCCAGCCACGCTGTGGAGTACTTTGACGCGTGTGATGGAGCATTGTCCTGCATGAAAATCATGTTTTTCTTGAAGGATGCAGACTTCTTCCTGTACCACTGCTTGAAGAAGGTGTCTTCCAGAAACTGGCAGTAGGACTGGGAGTTGAGCTTGACTCCATCCTCAACCTGAAAAGGCCCCACAAGCTCATCTTTGATGATACCAGCCCAAACCAGTACTCCACCTCCACCTTGCTGGCGTCTGAGTCGGACTGGAGCTCTCTGCCCTTTACCAATCCAGCCACGGGCCCATCCATCTGGCCCATAAAGACTCACTCTCATTTCATCAGTCCATAAAACCTTAGAAAAATCAGTCTTGAGATATTTCTTGGCCCAGTCTTGACGTTTCAGCTTGTGTGTCTTGTTCAGTGGTGGTCGTCTTTCAGTCTTTCTTACCTTGGCCATGTCTCTGAGTATTGCACACCTTGTGCTTTTGGGCACTCCAGTGATGTTGCAAATATGGCCAAACTGGTGGCAAGTGGCATCTTGGCAGCTGCACGCTTGACTTTTCTCAGTTCATGGGCAGTTATTTTGCGCCTTGGTTTTTCCACACGCTTCTTGCGACCCTGTTGACTATTTTGAATGAAACGCTTGATTGTTCGATGATCACGCTTCAGAAGCTTTGCAATTTTAAGAGTGCTGCATCCCTCTGCAAGATATCTCACTATTTTTGACTTTTCTGAGCCTGTCAAGTCCTTCTTTTGACCCATTTTGCCAAAGGAAAGGAAGTTGCCTAATAATTATGCACACCTAATATAGGGTGTTGATGTCATTAGACCACACCCCTTCTCATTACAGAGATGCACATCACCTAATATGCTTAATTGGTAGTAGGCTTTCGAGCCTATACAGCTTGGAGTAAGACAACATGCATAAAGAGGATGATGTGGTCAAAATACTCATTTGCCTAATAATTCTGCACGCAGTGTATATATATATATATATATATATATATATATATATATATACATACATATACAGTACAGACCAAAAGTTTGGACACACCTTCTCATTCAAAGAGTTTTCTTTATTTTCATGACTATGAAAATTGTAGATTCACACTGAAGGCATCAAAACTATGAAATTAACACATGTGGAATTATATACATAACAAACAAGTGTGAAACAACTGAAAATATGTCATATTCTAGGTTCTTCAAAGTAGCCACCTTTTGCTTTGATTACTGCTTTGCACACTCTTGGCATTCTCTTGATGAGCTTCAAGAGGTAGACCCCTGAAATGGTTTTCACTTCATAGGTGTGCCCTGTCAGGTTTAATAAGTGGGATTTCTTGCCTTATAAATGGGGTTGGGACCATCAGTTGCGTTGAGGAGAAGTCAGGTAGATACACAGCTGATAGTCCTACTGAATAGACTGTTAGAATTTGTATTATGGCAAGAAAAAAGCAGCTAAGTAAGGAAAAACGAGTGGCCATCATAACTTTAAGAAATGACGGTCAGTCAGTCAGCCGAAAAATTGGGAAAACGTTGAAAGTAAGGGCTATTTGACCATGAAGGAGAGTGATAGGGTGCTGCGCCAGATGACCTGGCCTCCACAGTCACCGGACCTGAACCCAATCAAGATGGTTTGGGGTGAGCTGGACCGCAGAGTGAAGGCAAAAGGGCCAACAAGTGTTAAGCATCTCTGGGAACTCCTTCAAGACTTTTGGAAGACCATTTAAGGGGACTACCTCTTGAAGCTCATCAAGAGAATGCCAAGAGTGTGCAAAGCAGTAATCAAAGCAAAAGGTGGCTACTTTGAAGAACCTAGAATATGAAATATTTTCAGTTGTTTCACACTTTTTTGTTATGTATATAATTCCACATGTGTTAATTCATAGTTTTGATGCTTTCATAGTCATGAAAATAAAGAAAACTCTTTGAATGAGAAGGTGTGTCCAAACTTTTGGTCTGTACTGTACATATCTAACCCACCCACAGTCTATACACATCTACTCCACTCACAGTACATACTGTACACATCTCCTTCACCCACAGTATATACACATCTCCTCCACTTACAGTATATACACATCTCCTCCGCTCTCAGTATATGGTCATCTCCCCCGCTGACAGTATATACGTCTCGTTTGCTCATAGTATACACACATCTCCTCCACTCACAGTATGTAGACAGCCTCCACTAAGTGTATTTACACAGTTCATGCATGCAGTATATACTGTTTCACACACAGACAGGTCCCATAAGCATACTGTACAGTACATGGACGGTGGGGGACTCACATGAAGCTGCTCTGCTGTGGTAAGTAACACACCTTTCTGCTGTTCCATGTTATCAGATTGGTAGTGGATGCTACTGGGCTGGCAGAGGCCATTATCCCAAGGCCTTTCACACTGCAGCACTGGTGACCTGGACAGCTGGAGCAGGACTAGCAGCAGCAGCAGCTCCTTACGCTGGGTTCATACATGAGCGTACTCTGTATGCGCTATTTTATCGGGCGTTTACATACGCGGGAGTGAAACAAGCAAACGCCCATTGTCGCGCGTTCCTGGAAGTCTATGTGCGGGATCGCGCGACAATACGCCCCAAAGAAGCTCCTGTACTTCTTGGGGCGTAGGGCGTTTTACAGCGCGTTCGTACGCGCTGTAAAACGCTCAGGTGAGAACCATGCCCATAGGGGATCATTGGTTTTTGCCTGTTGAGCGTTTTACAGCGCGTAGGAACGCGCTGTAAAACGCTCAGGTGTGAACCCAGCCTTAGTCTGCTTGTCTTTGTTGGGGAAATTCTCTTGCAGGGGCTGGGCTCTGGTCCTTGGCTGCTAGGCCTGAGTGAGTTGAGGGGCTAAGCATAAGCACTGCTTCATACGCTGATACTGAGCCAGTAGTGCGGGGCTTCTGGCCAGTTATGCTGTACTTCACCCAAACACAGAATGAAGGTGCAGCAGACCACCACTCAGGGCCGATCGTGTCCCAGGTTTTAGGAATGCCAAGAGGTGATGGGTCCTTATTAGTTTGGTGTCATGGTGCTCCTACCTGGATACTGTCACTTCCCTGGGGTTAGGCTCCATAGCATTCAAGGAAGTTGTAGTTGGTGGAATAAGTCAAGCCAAGACATGGTAAAATGCAACAGTTTTACTTGAATAAACTTGCACTCAGACAATACTTGATCTTCCTTTTGGCTCCAGATGGCTGAGGGTAAACTGGCAGATAAACTTGAATACTTCACTGCAGACTCCTGCTGCAAGAGGGGGGTGCTCCCTCAGTGCACCATGTCTGCTCTCCTTCCAACTCTCAACTCCACTAACTTCCTGCCACACTCTCGCTTGGTGGGAAGCAGGACTCGTCCACTTCTGCCCAAAAGGGGGAGAATAGAGTGGAAAGTTTCATTCTAAAGATCTCTCTCTGCCAGATACACTGCCACCTGCTGGTAAACCATGCACAGTGTGTGAAATACAATAAATAACAGTTACATAGCTCCTTCTTAACAGATCTGGAAACAGAAGGCATAGTGGTGTCACACATTGGTTAGGCATTAGAGACAGTAGCCATTGTAGGAATGGTAGTGTTGGCACTCAGGTACTACATACCCCCTAACTGAAACCCAAGCCACCCTCAGCTTGTGCTTAGGGTATGCTGCAGGGTTGCCTTTTAAGTTACAGTACTGCTTTATACTACTTTCTGTTGCTTTTCTACATTCTGGTGCTTCAGACTACACATCCTAGATGACATAACGATGGCTACCTATACATGTCTTACAGAGATCGTCTTGACGTTCGGCAGATGGGCTCAGATGGTTTTGTACAAAATGCATTTGGCAAGCATCTCACTTTATAAATAAGCGTAGTATTAGCTCTATAAAATTTTTTGTGACTATGGCATTGTTGTACTTCATCTGGTTTGCAGAGTGCTGTTGCATTGTCTTTTTTCTCTATGTTTTTCGTGCACCTGCGCATTGGGAGGTGCTGACTAACCCCCTTTTCTTTGAAGATTTACAGGCTGGACGTGTGGCACTCCAGCGAGTCGTGCACTCCTGATTAGCCTGTCTGCCCCATAGGCTGATTTTAATTAGTTTCAGTATAAAGCTGTGGCCTGCTCTCACTGCATTCATTAGAATATCGAGTGGGCTCAGCATGCATGTTGGTACCTGCATCCCTTGGAAGTAATGGAGGCCAAAAATGGTAAAAGGCAGAGTGGACCCAGCATGCATGTGGAACCAACACTTCCTGAACTTTATGGCGGCCATTATGGCGCATAACAGATAGTATTTAGTGTTAGGTTCCCGTTTTATAGAGATCGCCTTGACGTTCGGCAGATGGGCTCAGATGGTTTTGTACTAAATTTTTGTGACTATGGCATTGTTGTACTTTATCTGGTCTGCAGGGTGCTGCTGCATTGTCCTTTTTTCTCTATGTTTTCAGCCATGGCAGCGTGCACCTGCGCATTAAGGTGTGCTGACTAACCCCCATTTCTTTGCAGATATACATATGAAGTACCGCTCTGTTGTTTTTGAAGTCAGTATAAAACTGAGTCTACTTTCATAGCGTCTACCAGTGGCCATTTGGCTCCAGGAGAAGTATATAGTGGGCTCAGCATGCATGTTGGTACTTGCATCTCTGGATCCGATGAAAGCTGTCACGGCACCGGACGGGGTTAAAAGCAGAGTGTGCCTGGGGGGGCGGAGCCTAGCCGGGACTGCAGATGGTTGTGTGAGACCTCGGCTCCTCCACACTCAAGCGATTAAAACCATTTATTCAGCAGTGACCCACTCCAAAATGTTCAAATATGGGAGAGATAGGAGTTCTGATGCTCCTGATACCCCAAGAACACAAAAAAGCCAGCAAGCAATGCAACGCTTCCTTAAGAAAAAAGCACTCCTCTCACCAAGCGTGGGCTCCAAGATGGCGGCGGCAGCTGCAAGCGCTGAAAAAGGAGAGGACTCCGATGCAGACAGCGCACAGGGAGAAACAACAGATCCCAGAGACCCTTCTCCTGTCTCGAAGTCCTTCCTCACCAAGGTACTGGGGCAAGCTTTAGAAAAAGCAATAAAGCCTGTATTGTCGGAACTCTCCGATATAAAATCAGAGATCACCCAGATGGGGAACAGAGTCGAGTATCTGGAAACGGCCGCGCAGGAGCTCGTGTCGCATGCCACGGGAGTGGAGGAGTACCTCAACTTCCATACTACAGAGCTAAACAAGGCGATGCTAATGTTGGAAGATCAAGAAAACAGAAGTAGAAGACGGAACATCCGTCTCAAGGGCCTTCCCAAATCCTGGGCCACCAAAGCGCTAAATAAAGTGGCCATGGAGATCTTCGCCGACTTGTTGGGCCAGGAGTCGGCCACCTTGATTACAATAGAGCGGATACACAGGGCCCTAAGACCAACTCCGAGGCCGAACGAGAGACCCCGGGACGTTGTTTGCGGCCTTCTATCGTTCGTTGACACCGCCCGGATACTAGCTGCTGCCAGGGAAAAAAAGCATATTTCGTATGATGGGGTGGACATTGCCCTCTACCAAGACATAGCGCCCTCCACACTCGCGAAACGGCGCAACTTGAAACCCTTACTGGATGCATTGAGATCCCAGAAGATACAATATGCCTGGCTATACCCGTTCGGTATTGCAATCATAAAGAATGGCAAACGAATAGTGATCCATACCCCTGAAGACCTGGAAAGAGCCTGGGAAATCATAGGTATCCACCCGTTAGAAGTACCATCATGGTTGCCGATCGCCCATCCTGCAGACCTTCCCCGACTTACACAGATGGAATCCTGGAAGAAGGTGTCCAAGGGGAAATCCAGGGTTAACAGAGCGGCTGCAGAGGCCCGATCGCTTCCACCTTGAAGCTGTGACCAGGAACCACGGGTGTTCCGTCCATTACGGGTATTCTGCTGCGAACTGTTCCGAAAATGTTATAACTTAAGCTCGACGTTCGGGACTCAGGTTATGTAATATATCCCTCCCGCTCTACATCGCGATGCCATAGGGAAACCCTGAGGGAAACCGCCGGGCTTTAGCTCGCTGTCAAAAATGAGCTTTTGTGTTCTCATTAAGTTTATTCTTAATTTGCTTAGGCTTGATTAAGGTCACATGTTAATGTTTATTCACTGCCTCTTTCTCCCCCATTCATGACCCGATTCTCTCAGATATGGTGATGTCGTCTTCCCACCCCCCCTCCCCCCCCATTCCCTACCAGCCTCCACCATCTTCCAAATCATTTCCCCAATACCAAGGAAAAGGAGGGGTAAAAATGTGACAAGGTAACTCACTATAGTGCTTTCTCCCTATAGTCCCTTCAAGCAAGTGATATGTCCTTCTTAATGTCTCTAGATGGCTCCTCAATCCCAGCATAACCTCCTTACAGCGAAGTATTTTCTTAGGTCTCTTCCCCCCCCCCCCCCCCCCACTTCCCTTTTTTTTTTCTATTCTCCTATTCTCATTATCATTTTCTATTCCCCAGTAATACAAAAAAATTAAAAAATTAAAAATAAATAAATATAAATAAATAAATAAATAAAAAGCACATAAGACGACAAGCCTAGAACAAAGAATTTGGGTCACTAACCAGACATCTTTTCACATTCTGGTTTGTGAGCTTGGGTGTGTAGGCCACACCAATCCCACCACCCTTACCCTCACACCCCCATCCTCCAATCTCCTTCCCCCCCCCCTCCATATTTGCCTTTGACTAGGGCGATTTAAGTTGAAAATCATTAGTAGGCTAAGCTACTGTTACATTACGTGTTAACTGTACTTTTTTTTTTTCTTTTTGTTTTTTCTCTCTCTTTTTATATATATATCTTCCTCTCTTTGCTGATCTCCACCCTTTTTTCTCTCTCCCCCCCCCCCACCTCTCTCAATCCTCTCAAGCAGGTTGTGAACCTCTAACTCTAGTAAATAAAGGTAGAAGATCCAAACTCAGCGGATTATGGCAGAGATTAAGGTGACCACCTACAATATCAAAGGCCTCAACTCACCTCAGAAAAGAGGTCAGATGATGCTAGCTCTGAAAAAAATGGGCTCACATATAGTCTTCTTGCAGGAGACACATCTACGCCAAAAAAAAGTTGCCAAAGCTGCCCTCCCGACCATACAACCAGTGGTTCCACAGTGCCCACCCTACCTCAGCCTCTAAGGGCGTCTCCATAGCCATTCATCAGTCCATACCTTTTTCACTGTCTCATCAACTTTCTGATGAGGAGGGAAGACTCTTGATAATAAAAGGGGAAATCGCCTCAAGGAAATACACTCTAGCTAATTTTTACGCTCCAAATACAGCCACTGTACAATGGCTCCTTAAAGCCCTAGACACTCTTAAGCAATTTGCAGAAGGACAGGTGATCCTTGGGGCAGACCTTAACCTGGTACTAAATCCAATCCTCGATTCCTCTAAGTCTAAGTCTCACATTTCACAGAAACATATTAGCAGATTACACAAAAAGTTCCAGGACCTCAAGCTGATAGATGTTTGGAGAAATAGTAACCCGACAGTCAAAGACTACTCCTTCTTTTCTAACCCACATGGCTCTTACCAGAGACTTGATCACATCTTAACATCTTCCTCTCTTTTGCCTGTTTCTAGCGACGCTGAAATTGGGTGCATCACCATTTCCGACCACGCACCATGTCACCTGACCCTCGCTCTGGCCTCTCTACCGAGGAGGGAATGGACCTGGAGACTCAACGAATCTTTGTTGAACAATAAACCACATCGGGAACAGGTCAGATCTCACCTACAGTTGTATTTTGGTATCAATTCCTCTGCACACAGCACCTCCCCTATAGAGTGGGAAGCACACAAAGCGTACGTGAGGGGATGCTTTATCTCAATTGGTACTAAGGTAAAGAAGGAACATCAGAAAAAGGTGGATTCCATACTAACTCAGATAATGTCCTTAGAGAAAATAGACAAATTATCCACTTGTAAACAGAAACAGGGGGAATTAACAGACCTTAGACTCCAACTTAAAAATCTCTTAGTACAGAAAGTGAAAAAGCAAATGCTAAACTTTCAACATAAAGTATATGCACATGGGGACAAGGGGGGCAAGTTGATGACCTCTCTCCTAAAAAAGACAAGAAATGTAACTTATATCCCCAAAATAAAACACTCTAATGGAGAACTAGCCCAAGACACGCCAGAAATAGCAAAAGCTTTTCAACAATTTTATGAAGGTTTATATAACCTTAATAATTCAATGCCCCCAAGCCAATCTGAATCCAGACAATCACGTGTCAGAGAATTCCTAAACTCCCTTAAACTTCCAACAGTTCAACAAGCGGACATAGACCTTTTAACATCCCCAATTACCCAGGAGGAAGTAGCTACCATCATACGCAGCTTCCCACCCGGCAAGAGTCCGGGACCGGACGGACTTCCCTTACTCTATTATAGATGCTTTCAAGACATTTTAACCCCCCGACTTACAAGTGTTTGTAACACACTCCCACAAGGAGGGTCATTGCCTAGACAGACTCAGGAGTCGCATGTAACACTTATCCCTAAAGAGGGCAAGGATCCCCAGAACTGCGGAAGCTATAGGCCAATATCCCTCCTGAATTTGGATTTGAAAATTTGGGCCAAAATACTCGCTACCAGACTAAATAAAATACTCCCTTATCTGATAGGCTCAGAACAATCGGGGTTCATACAAGGCAGAGAGGGAAGGGATAACACGCACAGGATTTTTCATGCGATTCAGGCAGCCAGGGCTAGGAGGTCTCCGTTGACCCTGTTGAGCATTGATGCCGAAAAGGCGTTTGACAGGGTCAACTGGGATTTCATGAAGCTAACTCTAGAGAGATTTGCCATCCCAGACCCCTTCATACACTCAATCTTTACACTTTACAGAAAACCGCATGCTAGACTAAAAGTCAATGGAACACTATCCCCAGTCTTTGAGATATCCAATGGAACAAGACAAGGATGCCCGCTGTCCCCTTCACTATTTATTCTGGTAGTGGAGACACTTATCCAATTGGTCAGACAGACTCAAGAAATTGAGGGAGTTAAACATGACAGGGGAGAGCTCAAATGCACTGCCTTCGCTGATGATCTTTTGTTCCTGGTGACCAATCCAGATAGAGGATTAGATCAATTAGCCAAAAAGATAGAGACATTTAGCCAGTTATCAGACTTCAAAGTCAATCACTCTAAGTCCGAGATACTGAACATCTCACTATCAGATTCTAGAGCATCCTCTATCCAGAAACGCCTTCCTTTCCACTGGACCAAGGGCCCAATAAAATATTTAGGAATACAGATTCCAAGAAATTTGGACAATTTATTTAAGTGCAATTATACCCCCCTTAAAAAGGAGATAACACAACTTTTACTGAAATATAACCTCCCTTACCTGTCCTGGATGGGCAGGAAAAATGTGATTAAGGCCTACGTTTTCACCAAGATCCTCTACGTCATGCAACTAGTCCCGATTCACCTACCAAAAACATTCTTCCAAGAGATCAGGAAACTTTTTCAGAAATTTCTATGGAATGGGAAGAAAGCCAGGCTTGCACACGATCTCTTGGTCAGGAAAAAAACGGGCGGCGGCCTGGGATTTCCAGATGTCCTGAGATACTATCATGCAATACAGCTAAATAGATGGCTAGAGTTAGTAGATCCTCAGAGACAACCAGATGTAGCAGATCTTATGCGACATAGTGTAGGGCCTTTGCTTTAACAGCTTCTTTGGTTAACTGACACCAGTCAAACTAAGGTCAAAAAAGGTGATCCCCTACTGAAAGGGATAAGAGAGACATGGAAAGAGTTGAGTAAAAAATTAGCACCAGAGCCGTCCCCCCTACTGCCAGCAAATCTCATCCCAGACCTCCTAGGGAAAAATAGGGATATTCACCAGGAAGTGTGGTCATCATTAACACAAGCAAGACTGGGAGAGTTAACCCCAGACATAGAAACATCCATAGTGAATAGACTACCAGAACGAATAAAAAATTAATCTAGCTTCTTTTTGACAAAGGCTTACATAGGTGCTGTGTGCGGGGAATTGAAAGAGAGGTCCAACCAGGCGAGACAACTGACAGAGTTTGAAAAAACTCTTCAGTCTCCACTACGCAAACAGAGGAAAATCTCAACATTGTACTCCTTGGTGGGAGCTGAGAGTGAGGCCAGAAAACCTCTATATATTAGAGAATGGGAGAAGGAGCTTGACATTATTTTCACAGATCGGGACCTTAAAAAGCTTCTGGCTTTCTCACATGGACCATCTCCTTGTATACGATTACAGGAAAATCATTTCAAGCTTCTTACCAGGTGGTACAGAACCCCTGTGTTCTTGCACAAATGTGGCTTGTCTCCCGATCGGCTTTGCTGGAGATGTGGCAGTGGAGAGGAGTGGACAATTTGGTGTCCCATCTGATAGCAGCCGCCAAATCTACCATTCCTCTCCACTGGAGAGACACACAGGCCCCCTCATTGAAGGAATGGATAGCCAAGGTGAACCAAATATGTAATTTTGAAGAAATGTCAAGCTGGATCAACAGAAACCACAAAAAATATCTGAGAATTTGGCACCCCTGGAGGTCTTGGTCCGAGGCGCAGTGAGGGTAACACATTAGCAACCCCATAATGCCACTCGGCGTAGTTGGTCTCAAGCAGCCTGACTGATACCTTTTCACGGAATTAATCTTCCACCCCACAACTCAGTAGCAACAGGGGTCGAGGTGGTTCAACCTGTCCCCCCCTCCTTCCCCCCCCATCTTTCCCCCCCTACCCTCTCCTCTCCCTCCCTCCTTCTTTTTTCTTCTCCTTTCTTTATTTCTCTCTTTTCTTTTTCCTTCTTTTCTATTTTGTTATATTTAAATGGTATATGATCTAGGTAACCATTGTCTCCCCTGAGGTTCTATGCTATAATTTGTAAAACATCTTGTGGCTTTGCTGCCTCCCAGGAGACCGTGGCTTTGCCGTGCCACGAGTTACTGGTTATGGACCGGTGATATCGCGTCTTCTATCTACTAAATAGTGTGCCTATGACCTGTGACATCCACAATGTATACCAATAATTTTTGGTCAGCTGGCCAATGTTTGTTCATATTTGACTGAAAAATTTTGAAAATAAAGAATTTATAAAAAAAAAAAAAAAAGCTGAGTGTGCCTGGCGTGCATGCTGTACCTGCGCTCCCTGGACTTTGTGTGGCTATCATGGCCCATAAACAGGTAGGAACTAGTGTTAGGGACCACTCATAGAGGCGACCTTGACGTGGTGAGTGGCTTATTACGCTTTGGCCAAAATGTACACCAATGCCTCATTTAACATCCAGCATAGAGGCAGGGCAGAGTGCTGGTTGCAGAGTGCTATTGCATTTGTGTTTTTGAGTTTGTATATGTATTTCGCCATAGCAATGTGCACCTGCATACAGGGTTGTGCTGACTGAATCCCCCACATTTTTTCTTTGTAGTATATATTGGAGGCGTGGCGATCTCCATGCAGTCATGCACACCTGACCAGTTAGTCTGCCCTTGAGGCTGGTTTTAAAGTCAGTATAAAACTGAGTCTACTTTCATAGCGCCTACCAGTGGCCATTTGGCTCCAGGAGAAGTATATAGTGGGCTCAGCATGCATGTTGGTACTTGCATCCCTGAATCCGATGAAAGCTGTCACGGCACCGAACGGGGTTAAAAGCAGAGTGTGCCTGGCGTGCATGCTGTGCCTGCGCTCCCTGGACTTTGTGTGGCTATCATGGCCCATAAACAGGTAGGAACTAGTGTTAGGGACCACTCATAGAGGCGACCTTGACGTGGTGAGTGGCTTATTACGCTTTGGCCAAAATGTACACCAATGCCTCATTCAACATCCAGCATAGAGGCAGGGCAGAGTGCTGGTTGCAGAGTGCTATTGCATTTGTGTTTTTGTGTTTTTGAATAGGGTCTTCACTTTACTGTTTTCCTTCTCAGTGAACCCAGAGGGCAACAACTGCATAAGACTATCATTCTTAACTTCCTTTCGTGTATACCGAGCTCTAGTACCACTCTGTAATCCTATACAATAAAGGCCTTCAAATAGAAGGGTGGCTTCATCCTGTAATCCCTTGCTGTATTAAGGTCTAATTATGCTTTAAACTTTGTCACCTTGATGCCTATTTCTTTAAGGCACCTAAAACCAGGAGAAGGAACCAGCCTACCATCTGTAGCTCACGTGAGGGCTGAGCCAATCTAATAAATAGCTTAACTCATATATTTTCGGCAGCAGAGTTACCCTTTGAAGTATTAAGGCACTGGTGCTGCTTGTAGCAATGGTAGTGCTTACAGCAATGGTACTGCTTGTGAATCTAGGTCATGGTCCTCCTGTCTATGATCCCAAAGTAACAGGACATACTGGCTCCTATCCCTCCCAAGAGAGAAATCGGTTAAGGGCATATGCAAGCACAATATAATACCTAGGCTTTCTAAACTAACACAGGGCAACATGACCATGTTATACTTGTCCTGAGTCCCCAGAGGCAGTCCGCAAGAGCAATGGAACAAAGGGTAGCTAACTATCTAGCTAACAGTACTATTTCACCAAAGTCTATTCAAAAAGTGCATGGAAAATCACATTGTTGCTCCAATTAAAAATAGTCCATACAATGAGCAAAAATACACTGCTCAAAAAAATAAAGGGAACACAAAAATAACACATCCTAGATCTGAATTAATTAAATATTCTTCTGAAATACTTTGTTCTTTACATAGTTGAATGTGCTGACAACAAAATCACACAAAAATAAAAAAATGGAAATCACATTTTTCGACCCATGGAGGTCTGGATTTGGAGTCACACTCAAAATTAAAGTGGAAAAACACACTACAGGCTGATCCAACTTTGATGTAATGTCCTTAAAACAAGTCAAAATGAGGCTCAGTAGTGTGTGTGGCCTCCACGTGCCTGTATGACCTCCCTACAACTCCTGTGCATGCTCCTGATGAGGTGGCGGACGGTCTCCTGAGGGATCTCCTCCCAGACCTGGACTAAAGCATCTGCCAACTCCTGGACAGTCTGTGGTGCAACGTGACGTTGGTGGATAGAGCGAGACATGATGTCCCAGATGTGCTCAATTGGATTCAGGTCTGGGAAACGGGCGGGCCAGTCCATAGCATCAATGCCTTCGTCTTGCAGGAACTGCTGACACATTCCAGCCACATGAGGTCTAGCATTGTCTTGCATTAGGAGGAACCCAGGGCCAACCGCACCAGCATATGGTCTAACAAGGGGTCTGAGGATCTCATCTCGGTACCTAATGGCAGTCAGGCTACCTCTGGCGAGCACATGGAGGGCTGTGCGGCCCTCCAAAGAAATGCCACCCCACACCATTACTGACCCAATGCCAAACCGGTCATGCTGGAGGATGTTGCAGGCAGCAGAACGTTCTCCACGGCGTCTCAAGACTCTGTCACGTCTGTTACATGTGCTCAGTGTGAACCTGCTTTGATCTGTGAAGAGCACAGGGCGCCAGTGGTGAATTTGCCAATCTTGGTGTTCTCTGGCAAATGCCAAACGTCCTGCACGGTGTTGGGCTGTAAGCACAACCCCCACCTGTGGACGTCGGGCCCTCATATCACCCTCATGGAGTCTGTTTCTGACCGTTTGAGCAGACACATGCACATTTGTGGCCTGCTGGAGGTCATTTTGCAGGGCTCTGGCAGTGCTCCTCCTGTTCCTCCTTGCACAAAGGCGGAGGTAGCGGTCCTGCTGCTGGGTTGTTGCCCTCCTACGGCCTCCTCCACGTCTCCTGATGTACTGGCCTGTCTCCTGGTAGCGCCTCCATGCTCTGGACACTACGCTGACAGACACAGCAAACCTTCTTGCCACAGCTCGCATTGATGTGCCATCCTGGATAAGCTGCACTACCTGAGCCACTTGTGTGGGTTGTAGACTCCGTCTCATGCTACCACTAGAGTGAAAGCACCGCCAGCATTCAAAAGTGACCAAAACATCAGCCAGGAAGCATAGGAACTGAGAAGTGGTCTGTGGTCACCACCTGCAGAACCACTCCTTTATTGGGAGTGTCTTGCTAATTGCCTATAATTTCCACCTGTTGTCTATCCCATTTGCACAACAGCATGTGAAATTGATTGTCACTCAGTGTTGCTTCCTAAGTGGACAGTTTGATTTCACAGAAGTGTGATTGACTTGGAGTTATATTGTGTTGTTTAAGTCTTCCCTTTATTTTTTTGAGCAGTGTACTTTAATGTTGCAAAAACTTTAAAACTTTAGTGCAAAAATATCACACTTGAGGTCACAAAGAGCTCAGGTACTCATTTGAGTCAATTCTTTGGGTGTTGGCTTATAATGTTGCAAAAAAACATAAAACATAGGGCAAAAGGAATTTTAACTGCAAAGTCATTTGTAATCCACAGAAGGTAGTAAAACTTGTATTTGTCACCCACATGAGGGTTAAAGTTAAGCTTAACCTGAGAAGGGAAAAAAAAGGGTGTTTGGTGCTAACGTGCACAACCTGGAGATTATTATTGGATGAGCGGAGTCCTTACAATCTATGCTCCTCTAGGTTAGAGACAAAAGAAGGCAACAAAAATCAAATGTTGGCCAACAAAGATCTCTCATCAATCAGATGAAGTCCACGTTCTAGTTCCGGTAGTCCTAGATGCATCTTCTACAGCAGCATGAGGTCTCCTCAGATGAGGGACATGAAGTCCTCCTCACTGCAGGAGCTAGTAAATCTCATGAAGGGATGCTCCTGCCCTGTTGCAGTTACCTGTGGCCTGACAGCAGAGCCCCACTGCCCCCTGGAGTCCACATTGGGTCTGATCAGGGCTGAAGTGCTGGAGCTGGCAAAGAGGACTCCCCTCCGTTCAGAACCTCATGCCGAGGCTGGGTAGCCCAACACCCCCAGTTGCAGAGGCGGTGGCAGAAGGGTCTCCAGTGGTGGCTTGATGGCAGGCGCGTCCCTGTTGATGACCTCTTGGTCGGACGGCTGCTTCCAGGGCACTTGGTTTTGAACAGTCAAGAGGGAGTAGAAAAAAGGCCGGGTCCACGTAAGACCCTATATGGATCGGGACGGACATGATTTTCGTTTCAGAGTGCTGGAGAATAACTTTTTGGATTTAATGTGTTTTCTGGAGTGAAGCTTATGCACCGATTCTTCGCCACTTGTTGGCTTAGCTGGCGTAAGTTGGCTATAGGTCAAGGTTGTAGGGTATCCTGCCACTAACCAGTAAGCCCACCCACTTTTACTGTATGCTGTGAACAGCACAGAATTAAAAGAAGAACCATATTTTTGTGCAAAATGGCACTTGCCCTAAATATGTGTGACCTATATTCCTTATTAATTAATTGCATGCAAACTTGATAAATCCCAACTAAAATGTCCATGTATAGTGATGTCTAATTAAATGATATAACATTAAATTTAAAACATATACATGTTTAGATATAAATATACTTGTATTTGTGTAATCTTAGTATCTTCAGTAATCAAGGTACCAAGTATACAGTACCTCCCCATTCTTTCCTGTCTATAGAATGTGAATATATTTGAAGACAATCCAAGGATTGGTATATATTACCGTATTTTTCGCCCTATAAGAGGCACCTGCCTATAAGACGCACCTAGGTTATTGAGGAGGAAAGTAAGGGAAAAAATTTTTTTTAACCAAAAGGTGTGCTTTTGGTGGGTTTTGAATTAATGGTGGTCTGTGCATGACACTATTATGGGGGATCTGTGTATGACACACTGTCATGTGGGGGATCTGTGGATGGCACTGTTATGGGGGACCTGTGGATGGCACTGTTATGGGGGACCTGTGGATGGCACTGTTATGGGGGATCTGTGGATGGCACTGTTATGGGGGATCTGTGGATGGCACTGTTATGGGGATCCGTGGATGGCGCTGTTATGGGGGATCTGTGGATGGCACTGTTATGGGGGATCTGTGGATGGTACTGCTATGGGGTGGGAAATGGCATTGTTATGGGGTGGGGGATCTGTGGATGGAACTGTTATGGGGGACCTGTGGATGGCACTGTTATGGGGGATCTGTGGATGGCACTGTTATGGGGGATCTGTGGATGGCACTGTTATGGGGATCCGTGGATGGCGCTGTTATGGGGGATCTGTGGATGGCACTGTTATGGGGGATCTGTGGATGGTACTGCTATGGGGTGGGAAATGGCATTGTTATGGGGTGGGGGATCTGTGGATGGAACTGTTATGGGGGGGTCTGTGGATGACACTGCTATTTGTCATCCACAGATCCCTCTCATAACAGTGTCCCCCAATACACCGGCCCTCTGCTCACCGAAGTATTTATAAACATGAATCCTTATGCTGTTATTAAGTTTAACTAACGCTGAACTCTCCCATGGTCTCATGTTCCCCTGTATCCCCATAGCACTTACAAACAAGCTTCCATAGCAGGCAGAGCGGACGGCAGCAGTAAAGTCACTCACTGACGTCGCGCGCCTGCTCCGCCTGCTTCATTCATAAAGTGGGCAGAGCAGGCGCTCGACGTCAGTGAGTGACGTTACTGCTGCCGTCCGCTCTGCCTGCTATTGAAGTTGGTTCGTAAGTGCTGTGGGGATACAGGGGAACATGGGAACATGGGAGAGCTTATAGTTAAACCTAATAACAGGATAAGGATTCATGTTTATAAATACTGCGGTGAGCGGCGGGGCCCGGTCTAAGAGTACAGTGACTGCACCGGGACCCGCCCCTAGTTCCGGACTCCAGACCCTCCTCTCTCCCGACTCATACATCGCAGTCTGCAATGTAAAATGGAAGCTTTCTCCCCATAAGGCGCAGTTGCATTTTCCCCCCACTTTTGGGGGGGGAAAGTGCGTCTTATGGGGCGAAAAATACGGTATATTATGTAACAGTATATAGTATATAATATTTACAGGTGAATGCGGCAGTATCAGTGTATCTAATTACTCTTCACAAATTCCAAAAGTAAATTCCACTGTGCTGCACAAATTTACCCATCATTAAGCTTTACAGTACTTTCCAGCATACAAAATGCATGTGCTACACGCAATTAAGTTTAGTTTCAATCACAGGCATGGAATTCATTATCAGTATTTTAATAAATTTTCTCCAACTGGAAAAAAAGAAAAAAAAGAAATTCCTATTAAAGAAGTGATAATATGCAAACTACAAAATTCCTACATCTAATGATCTAATTACATACCCACTATAATAGATGTATGCAATAGTAGCACTAATAAGTGAGAAAGACATTCACTTTCGAAACAGTTGCATTCTTTCCTCTATCCCACAGTCATTAGAGGAAAATAGTTTTGACATGCTCAGCCATTTTGTCTTCCTTAGGGAAAATAATTCTGCAATTGTTATAACAAGTAAGAAGGCAGAGCACACATGTTTTGCTTCTGCTAGAATTGTTCAAGTAAATTCAAGGGGAAAAAAAGATCATATAGTTGAGCTTGTTATTTAGTTTTACATTGGACTTTATACACTCACCTAAAGAATTATTAGGAACACCTGTTCTATTTCTCATTAATGCAATTATCTAGTCTTCATAAAAATCTAACGCGCAATGGGCCGACTGATTCAAGCTGATAGAAGAGCAACGTTGACTGAAATAACCACTCGTTACAACCGAGGTATGCAGCAAAGCATTTGTGAAGCCACAACATGCACAACCTTGAGGCGGATGGGCTACAACAGCAGAAGACCCCACCGGGTACCACTCATTTCCACTACAAATAGGAAAAAGAGACCTGTGTGAAGTTGGCACCCCATGTTCTTAAATTTCAAAAAGAAATACACCATTCGTTTGTGCTGCGTTTGTGCTGGTTTGTGCCGCAAAAATGAACGTTTGTGCTGGTTTGGTTCCTGAGATATTGCGCGTTAGATTTTTATGAAGCCCCAACCACTCTCCACCCCATGTTCTTAAATTTCAAAAAGAAATACACCATTCGTTTGTGCTGCGTTTGTGCTGGTTTGTGCCGCAAAAATTAACGTTTGCGCTGCTTTGGTTTCCGAGATATTGCGTGCTTGATTTTTTGAAACCCCGCCCACTTCCCACCCCATGTTCTTAAATTTCAAAAAGAAATACACCATTTGTTTGTGCTGCGTTTGTGCTGGTTTGTGCCACAAAAATTAACGTTTGCGCCGCTTTGGTTCCTGAGATATTGCGCGTTAGATTTTTATGAAGCCCCACCCACTTTCCACCCCATGTTTTTAAATTTAAAAAAGAAATACACCATTCATTTGTGCTGCGTTTGTGCTGGTTTGTGCCGCAAAAATGAACGTTTGTGCCGTTTCGGTTCCTGAGATATTGCGCGTTAGATTTTTATCAAGCCCCGCCCACTTTCCACCCCATGTTTTTAAATTTCAAAAAGAAAGACACCATTCGTTTGTGCTGCGTTTGTGCTGGTTTGTGCCGCAAAAATGAACATTTGTGCCGGTTTGGTTCCTGAGATATTGCGCGTTAGATTTTTATGAAGCCCCGCCCACTTTCCACCCCATGTTTTTAAATTTAAAAAAGAAATACACCATTCGTTTGTGCTGCGTTTGTGCTGGTTTGTGCCACAAAAATTAACGTTTGCGCCGCTTTGGTTTCCGAGATATTGCGTGCTTGATTTTCTGAAACCCCGCCCACTTTCCACCCCATGTTCTTAAATTTCAAAAAGAAATACACCATTCGTTTGTGCTGCGTTTGTGCTGGTTTGTGCCACAAAAATTAACGTTTGCGCTGCTTTGGTTTCCGAGATATTGCGTGCTTGATTTTCTGAAACCCCGCCCACTTTCCACCCAATGTTCTTAAATTTCAAAAAGAAATACACCATTCGTTTGTGCTGCGTTTGTGCTGGTTTGTGCCGCAAAAATTAACGTTTGCGCTGCTTTGGTTTCCG
This sequence comes from Bufo bufo, assembly GCF_905171765.1. NCBI lineage: Eukaryota > Metazoa > Chordata > Amphibia > Anura > Bufonidae > Bufo > Bufo bufo. Next base: position 168,434,241 of record NC_053391.1, on the reverse strand, counting down.
AGATATTGCGTGCTTGATTTTTTGAAACCCCGCCCACTTTCCACCCCATGTTCTTAAATTTCAAAAAGAAATACACCATTCGTTTGTGCTGCGTTTGTGCTGGTTTGTGCCACAAAAATGAACGTTTGTGCCGGTTCGGTTCCTGAGATATTGCGCGTTAGATTTTTATGAAGCCCCGCCCACTTTCCACCCCATGTTTTTAAATTTCAAAAAGAAACACACCATTCGTTTGTGCTGCGTTTGTGCTGGTTTGTGCCGCAAAAATTAACGTTTGTGCCGTTTCGGTTCCTTAGATATTGCGCGTTAGATTTTTATGAAGCCCCGCCCACTTTCCACCCCATGTTTTTAAATTTCAAAAAGAAACACACCATTCGTTTGTGCTGCGTTTGTGCTGGTTTGTGCCGCAAAAATTAACGTTTGTGCCGTTTCGGTTCCTGAGATATTGCGCGTTAGATTTTTATCAAGCCCCGCCCACTTTCCACCCCATGTTTTTAAATTTCAAAAAGAAATACACCATTCGTTTGTGCTGCGTTTGTGCTGGTTTGTGCCGCAAAAATGAACGTTTGTGCCGGTTTGGTTCCTGAGATATTGCACGTTAGATTTTTATGAAGCCCCGCCCACTTTCCACCCCATGTTTTTAAATTTAAAAAAGAAATACACCATTCGTTTGTGCTGCGTTTGTGCTGGTTTGTGCCACAAAAATTAACGTTTGCGCCGCTTTGGTTTCCCAGATATTGCGTGCTTGATTTTCTGAAACCCCGCCCACTTTCCACCCCATGTTCTTAAATTTCAAAAAGAAATACACCATTCGTTTGTGCTGCGTTTGTGCTGGTTTGTGCCGCAAAAATGAACGTTTGTGCCGGTTCGGTTCCTGAGATATTGCGCGTTAGATTTTTATGAAGCCCCGCCCACTTTCCACCCCATGTTTTTAAATTTAAAAAAGAAATACACCATTCGTTTGTGCTGCGTTTGTGCTGGTTTGTGCCACAAAAATTAACGTTTGCGCCGCTTTGGTTTCCGAGATATTGCGTGCTTGATTTTCTGAAACCCCGCCCACTTTCCACCCCATGTTCTTAAATTTCAAAAAGAAATACACCATTTGTTTGTGCTGCGTTTGTGCCGCAAAAATTAACGTTTGCGCCGCTTTGGTTTCTGAGATATTGCGTGCTTGATTTGCTGAAACCCCGCCCACTTTCCACCCCATGTTTTTAAATTTCAAAAAGAAATACACCATTCGTTTGTGCTGCGTTTGTGCTGGTTTGTGCCGCAAATATTTACGTTTGCGCCGCTTTGGTTTCCGAGATATTGCACGCTTGATTTGCTATAACCCCGCCCACTTGCTGAAACACCCGTCCCCCACACACACGCACACCAAATAAAGTTTATCACGCACACACACACTCACACACACACACTTCCCTATGGCCCGCCGGATGTTCTCGGCTGAGGAGGCGTACGCCCAGCTTGCCTCTGAGTCCGAGAGCCCCAGTGAGGACGAGGATGACCGCACTTTCCTTTTGTCATCCGCATCCTCCTCATCATCTAGCGATGATGATGAGACCCCAAGGCGGCGGAGACACCGCCAGGCGAAGCAAGGGGACCGCTATGCTAGGGATCCTGTGGCCCACACTAGTACGAGAAGCTCTAGGGCTCGTACTAGTTTTCCGGCCCACCAGTTAAGTCCACCGGAGCCCCCTGCCGGTGAACTTGTCTGGTATACCCCAGAGCGTTTTGAGCCCGTGATTCCTGATTTCGTAGGCCAACCAGGAATCCAGATTTCCACAGTGGGCTTCATTGAATACGACTACTTTAGTCTTTTTTTCAGTGACCACTTTGTGAATCTGATGGTGGAGCAGACGAACCTGTACGCCCAACAGTTCGTCGCTCAACACCCGGGCTCCTTTTTGGCTAGGCCCAGTGGCTGGACTCCGGTCTGTGCAGCCAAGATGAAGACGTTTTGGGGCATCCTACTGCATATGGGCCTAGTCAAGAAACCTAGTGTCAGGCATTACTGGAGTGGGGACGTCCTCTACCAGGCCCCACTTTACAGTACGGCCATGACACGCTCCCGGTTTGAGGCCATCCGGAAATGCCTGCATTATGCAGATAATGCAGCATGTCCCCCCCAAGGTGATCCTGCCTATGACCGCCTGTACAAAATCAGGCCGGTCATCGATCACTTTGGGGCCAAATTCGTACAGGCCTATGTACCTGGAAGGGAGGTCGTGGTTAATGAGTCTCTCATTGCTTTCAAGGGGAGACTCATTTTCCGCCAGTATGTTCCCTCTAAGCGGGCGAGGTATGGCGTGAAGCTGTACAAACTTTGCGAGAGTACCTCAGGGTACACTTACAAGTTTCGTGTGTACGAGGGGCGAGATTCCTGTATTCAACCCCCAGAATGTCCCCCACTCTGGGTGTTAGCGGGAAACTTGTGTGGGACCTTATGCACCCACTGCTAGATAAGGGTTACCACCTGTACGTGGATTATACTAGTATCCCCTTGTTCCAGTCCCTCGCCGCCTGATCCACGTCCGCTTGTGGGACTGTGCGGAAAAATCAACGCAGCCTCCCTACCCACCCCCTCCAGGTACCTATCCCCAGGGGTGCGACCCGTGCCCTTACCAGTGGAAACCTGTTGCTGGTCAGATATAAGGACAAGAGGGATGTCCTTGTACTGTCCACAATTCACGGTAACGGCATCACCCCTGTCCCTGTGCGAGGTACTGCGGCAACGGTCCTCAAGCCCGATTGCATCGTCGACTGCAATCGGTATATGGGAGGAGTTTATCTATCTGATCAAGTCCTCAAGCCATATAATGCCATGCGCAAAACCCGGGCATGGTGCAAAAAATGTGCGGTCTGCTTGGTGCAGGTTGCCTTGTAGAACTCTTTTGTGCTGTCCAGAAGCGCTGGCAACACAGGGACATTCCTTCAGTTCTATGAGGCAGTCCTCAAGGACCTGATCTTTTCTGACCGGGAAAGAGCAGGCCGGAGTACCTCGGGAACTGGAGGCGCCCGGATCGTCCCTGGCCAACACTTTCCAGGTGTGGTCCCCCATACTGGAAAGAAGGGACGGACCCAAAAAAGGTGCAGAGTGTGTCACAGGAGGGGGATACGGAAGGACACCACCACTCAGTGCTACACGTGCCCCGATCATCCGGGCCTCTGCATTGACGGTTGCTTCAGGGAGTACCACACTTCCATGGGGTACTAAATTTATGTTCCCCTTCCCCAATTTAGCCACTGACAATCGGATAAAAAACTATGGTTCTCAGACTTGAGACACTAAAACTAAAAAAATATTTTTTCAAAAATATTTAGTAAAACTAAAATAAATAAAAAAAGTTGACATATTAGGTATCGCCGTGTCCGTAAGAATCTGCTCTATAAAAATACCCCATGACCTAACCCCTCAGAACACAGTCAAAAAGTAAAATAAAAACGGTGAAAAAAAAAGTTTTTTTTGTCACCTTACATCACCGTTGCACCGTTTTTATTTTATTTTTTGATCATGTTCATCTGAGGGGTTAGGTCATGGGGTATTTTTATAGAGCAGATTCTTACAGACGCGGCGATACCCTAGATGTCAACTTTTTTTATTTATTTTAGTTTTACTAAATATTTTAGAATTTTTTTTTTTTTTCGTTTTAGTGTCTCAAGTCTGAGAACCATAGTTTTTTATCCGATTGTCAGTGGCTAAATTGGGGAAGGGGGAACATAAATTTAGTACTCCATGGAAGTGTGGTACTCCCTGAAGCAACCAATAATGCAGAGGCCCGGATGAAGAGGGCACATGTCACACTGAGTAGTGATGTCCTGCCGTATCCCCTTCCTATGACACATTCGGTACCTTTTTTGAGTCCGTCCCTTCTTTCCAGTATGGGGGACCACACCTGGAAAGTGTTGGCCAGGGACGATCCGGGCGTCTCCAGTTCCCGAGGTACTCCGGCCTGCTCTTTCCCGGTCAGAAAAGATCAGGTCCTTGAGGACTGCCTCATAGAACTGAAGGAATGTCCCTGTGTTGCCAGGATCTGGCGGCGAGGGACAGGAACAAGGGGATACTAGTATAAAAGTTATCCACGTACAAGTGGTAACCCTTATCTAGCAGTGGGTGCATAAGGTCCCATACAAGTTTCCCGCTAACACCCAGAGTGGGGGGACATTCTGGGGGTTGAATACGGGAATCTCGCCCCTCGTACACACAAAACTTGCACGGTCCCACAAGCGGACGTGGATCTGGCGGAGAGGGACTGGAACAAGGGGATACTAGTATAAAAGTTATCCACGTACAAGTAGTAACCCTTATCTAGCAGTGGGTGCATAAGGTCCCACACAAGTTTCCCGCTAACACCCAGAGTGGGGGGACATTCTGGGGGTTGAATACGGGAATCTCGCCCCTCGTACACACGAAACTTGTAAGTGTACCCTGAGGTACTCTCGCAAAGTTTGTACAGCTTCATGCCATACCTCGCCCGCTTAGAGGGAACATACTGGCGGAAAATGAGTCTCCCCTTGAAAGCAATGAGAGACACAAATTTGGCCCCAAAATGATCGATGACCGGCCTGATTTTGTACAGGCGGTCATAGGCAGGATCACCTTGGGGGGGATATGCTGCATTATCTGCATAATGCAGGCATTTCCGGATGGCCTCAAACCGGGTACGTGTCATGGTCGTACTGTAAAGTGGGGTCTGGTAGAGGACGTCCCCACTCCAGCAATGCCTGACACTAGGTTTCTTGACTAGGCCCATATGCAGCACGAGGCCCCAAAATGTCCTCATCTCAGCTGCACTGACCGGAGTCCAGCCACCGGGCCTAGCCAAAAAGGAGCCCGGGTGTTGAGCAATGAACTGTTGGGCGTACAGGTTTGACTGCTCCAACATCAGATTCACAAAGTGGTCACTGAAAAAAAGACTAAAGTAGTCGTATTCAGTGAAGCCCACTGTGGAAATCTGGATTCCTGGTTGGCCTACAAAATCAGGAATCACGGGCTCAAAACGCTCTGGGGTATACTAGACAAGTTCACCGATAGGGGGCTCCGGTGGACTTAACTGGTGGGCCGGAAAACTAGTACGAGCCCCAGAGCTTCTCGTACTAGTGTGGGCCACAGGGTCCCTAGCATGGCGGTCCCCTTGCTCCGCCTGGCGGTGTTTCCGCCGCCTTGGGGTCTCATCATCATCGCTAGATGATGAGGAGGACGCGGATGACAAAAGGAAAGTGGGGTCATCCTCGTCCTCACTGGGGCTCTTGGACTCGGAGGCAAGCTGGGCGTATGCCTCCTCAGCCGAGAACATCCGGCGGGCCATAGGGGAGTGTGTGTGAGTGTGTGCGTGATAAACTTTATTTGGTGTGCGTGTGTGTGGGGGGACAGGTGTTCGCAAACTTATCCTAAACCTAACAGACAAAAAAAAAAAAGACAAAAAATGTGAATTTATTTTTCGAAAAAATTTGAACTCACTGATCAACCGTCCGAAGGTGATCAGCGGTAGGGTGTGTGATGCGCTAACAGTGGCCGGACACTAAGAGTCCCGGCCACAGTCAGCGTACGCAGAAAAAAATAAAATAATATGCCTGTGCCCCAAAAAAATTGTGGGGGGGGGTGGGAGGGGGGCAAGCTGCAGCACACCTGGGGGGTCTAGGGCCAGGGTTAAAAACATGGGGTTTATTTTTGCGGCACAAAACGCAGCACAAACGAATGGTGTATTTCTTTTTGAAATTTAAAAACATGGGGTGGAAAGTGGGCGGGGTTTCAGCAAATCACGCGTTCAATATCTCGGAAACCAAAGCGGCGCAAACGTTTATTTTTGCAGCACAAACCAGCACAAACGCAGCACAAACGAATGGTGTATTTCTTTTTGAAATTTAAAAACATGGGGTGGAAAGTGGGCGGGGCTTCATAAAAATCTAACGCGCAATATCTCAGGAACCGAACCGTCACAAACGTTCATTTTTGCGGCACAACCCAGCACAAATGCAGCACAAACGAATGTTGTATTTCTTTTTGAAATTTAAAAACATGGGGTGGAAAGTGGGCGGGGTTTCAGAAAATCACGCGTGCAATATCTCGGAAACCAAAGCGGCGCAAACGTTTATTTTTGCAGCACAAACCAGCACAAACGCAGCACAAACGAATGGTGTATTTCTTTTTTAAATTTAAAAACATGGGGTGGAAAGTGGGCGGGGTTTCAGCAAATCAAGCGCGCAATATCTCAGAAACCAAATCGGCGCAAAAGTTCATTTTTGCGGCACAAACCAGCACAAACGCAGCACAAACGAATGGTGTATTTCTTTTTTAAATTTAAAAACATGGGGTGGAAAGTGGGCGGGGTTTCAGCAAATCAAGCACGCAATATCTCGGAAACCAAAGCGGCGCAAAAGTTCATTTTTGCGGCACAAACACAGCACAAACGAATGGTGTATTTCTTTTTGAAATTTAAAAACATGGGGTGGAAAGTGGGCGGGGTTTCAGCAAATCAAGCACGCAATATCTCGGAAACCAAAGCGGCGCAAAAGTTCATTTTTGCGGCACAAACACAGCACAAACGAATGGTGTATTTCTTTTTGAAATTTAAAAACATGGGGTGGAAAGTGGGCGGGGCTTCATAAAAATCTAACGCGCAATATCTCAGAACCGAACCGGCACAAACGTTCATTTTTGCAGCACAAACGAATGGTGTATTTCTTTTTGAAATTTAAAAACATGGGGTGCCAACTTCACACAGGTGAAAAAGAGGCTACAATTTGCACGAGCTCACCAAAATTGGACTGTTGAAGACTGGAAAAATGTTGCCTGGTCTGATGAGTCTCGATTTCTGTTGAGACATTCAAATGGTAGAGTTCGAATTTGGCGTAAACAGAATGAGAACATGTATCCATCCTCTGATGGCTACTTCCAGCAGGGTAATGCACCATGTCACAAAGCTCGAATCATTTCAAATTGGTTTCTTGAACATGACAATGAGTTCACTGTACTAAAATGGCCCCCACAGTCACCAGATCTCAACCCAATAGAGCATCTTTGGGATGTGTTGGAACGGGAGCTTCGTGCCCTGGATGTGCATCCCTCAAATCTCCATCAACTGCAAGATGCTATCCTATCAATATGTGCCAACATTTCTAAAGAATGCTATCAGCACCTTGTTGAATCAATGCCACGTAGAATTACGGCAGTTCTGAAGGCAAAAGGGGGTCCAACACCGTATTAGTATGGTGTTCCTAATAATTCTTTAGGTGAGTGTATAGGTGTTGCATAACAAATCCACTTCTGCTGCATATGTATAGATAAGAATTGATAGCTTTCACTTCGTAAATAATCCAAAGCAGTAATAAATACCAGCATCAAGTATTCTTCCAGAGGCAGGGGAGGACTGGGAACTTAAAATGGCCCTGGAAAAAAAAACTAAAAGTGCCCCCATGTTGTATGGCCGTTCAAAAAGAACTATATACCACAGTGCAGCACAACATATTGCTCCAAAAGCGATCCCTCTGTGGTGGCCATCAGTAGATGCCATTTTCTGTTCTACACCTCCAGTTGTCTTTGATTAAGATATGGAGCAGGGGCTTAGGACGTGAGATATGGGCCACAGCAGTTGAATTTAGGAGGGCTTGTGTGGTCGCTGGCCAGGTCCATGAGTACCTAATTCTCACAGTGTTAATTACTGATGAAAACTCATTATGTACCCTGCTAGTGGCAGAGAGGAGGGCTTGGGTGGCCCCCTGGGCTTCGGCCCCCTGGGAGATTTCCCTGCAAGGTCTATGGCCAATCTGCCCCTGGCACAAAGGTGATCTTTGTTTAATTACATGAACAATGTTATTATACAAGACTAGATCCTATGCTTATCTCATCACCACAACCCACGATTCATGGTCACATACGTTATATTATATGTAAGAGGGTCAGAAACACCTGGGTGTGGTCTGTTTCTTCTTCATGGTACCCCAGTCAAGGATGGCACAGTGACTAACACAGGCACAGCAGGGTTTCTCTTCACCAATGATCTACTCAGACTGAGGTAAAGTACCTATGGTTACAGTTAGGCTTGAACGAATCGATCTTTGGATCATAGATCCAAAGTTGATTAGTTCATATACTTAGATTTTAATGGTGTTTCTGTACAACACTGAAATGTATTGGCTGCGTGGAGCCAAAGTTCTTCTTGGCCAAAGTCGCGCGAGACTTCAGTTAATTCCTACGGTATGTATATCTGCGTATTGAAAAACAATTAAAAAAAGCAATCTGATATGGTCTTTGGTACCGAGGTATCTCTAGTACCAAAGCCCAGTTCGGATTGCTATTCTAAATTATTTTTCAATACGCAGATATGAGTACAGTAGGAATTCACTGAAGTCTTGTGCGAGTTTAGGGTGAAACAATCTAGCTCAGGCCTAGTTACAGAATCACAGACTTAAAGAACTAAAGCCAGAATCCAAACACACACACAAAAAAAGTAACAAAAAGTAACAGGGGCATAACTAGAATTCATAGGGGCCGAAAGCAAAATCAGATGGGGCACCCACCACCTAGTGTAGGATAATTAAAGCATCAGCATAATTAGCAATAATTTAAGGTATGTATAATAGCACAATATATATATATAAAAAAATTACAGCAAAAAGCCTCTCTATATACAGTATATGACTTCCCACAAAAATGTGCAATGTGCTGGCATGTGATGCATCGCCCCCCCCCCCCCCTTTTTCCAAACCTATGGGCCCCATAGCAAGTGGTGAGGCTACTATGGCTATAGTTACACCCATGCCTAATATAAAATCCTTATGTGTCTTTGTTAGTTGCTGTTTCGTTAGATAACACAGTTGCAGATAATGAAGAATACAATAGAAAACAGTGCATTGTTCTCTCAGGCTGTAGCCCTGTCTACTACCCCTCCTTCTCCTCCTCTCATGCTAGTGCACGTGACCCAGGAAGTATAGGAGGATTGGTCTGGGATTAGTCTTGGATATCTTCTGTCTATATAGCAACAGTGGCCTTTTTTGGAAGGAATATCCTAGCTCAGGGATCAGCAACATTTGGCACTACAGCTGCTTTGAAACTACAACTCCCAGCATGCAAACATGCTTGGTTGTTCTCACAACTCGCATAGAATGAAATGGAGCATTCAGGTAGTTGTAGTTTCAGAACATCTGGAGTGCCGGAGGTTGCTGATCCCTGTCCTAGTTAATAATGGTATAAAATAGATTTGTTTACAACTTGAGATGAGAAAATCGATTCTAACCAAATCAGATTAGTTACAAGTTTCACAAATATTTGTCCACCAACCAAATCAGATGTTTTGGTGATTCATTTTCGATGAATCATGCCAAAATGGCAGCTATTTTACTGTCGAAATTGGCAGGGAAAACCAGGAGGAAAGAAGAAGATGGAGGATCACATGACACAGAGCAAGATGGAGGAGGTCTAGCCCTGATTGGCTCAAAGGCTGACAGCCTAATCAGAGGCAGGATTCAGGAACATCCTTTTATTGCCAAAATCATAGAACACCATTCTGTGTTCAACTAGCAACCTGAAAGGACGTCTTGTGTCTCTGAGAAAAAGCTATTACAGACACAAGCCATTAATCTAGTGTTATAGGGACAACACAGGGACACTGTAAAGAGAATATAAGGAAAGAATAGGGAAATATAATTGGGAATATTTTAGGGTTTTATCAGGGAAAACTTATAACAAGAAAAAGGGAGTGGTCACTGTCTCAGTTGTTTCAAGTAGCTTGATGGCAATTAGTTCTGCATTACAAAATCTTGCAAAAAAATAATATTTTTCTGCATGAAAGGCCCCCAACATTTATTTTTTATTTTTTTATAAAACAGTTTCGACAGTTCACAGACTTATTTCTAGCACCCCAATGGCATACATTATGCTGAGCAAATGCACCTTTTTTTTCTAAACTATTTAAATTTACCATTTTTATTTGAGCATTTCGGTGCATTATAACCGTATTACTGAATGTGTTGTATATTATTGTAAGAAAATGGGTAGCTACTGCAATAACAGCATTGTTAAACCCATGTTAGTTACAGATGCAGCCGAGCTAAACTTGATGGTTAACGGGTTAAGTAGAAAATGGCACGAAAAAATTAACTAACTCTTTCAATGTATTTCAATGGCTTTTGTCATAAGATGGCTGGAGATAACACTGTTACATGTGTTATCACAGTTATCAGAGTTCATCTTAGCTCGGCTATATCTGTAACTTTTGTATTACTGCAAGATAATAGGTAGTAACAACAAAAGCAATACTGCAATAATACCTTTGTTAAAGCCATGTAATTGAACGCTGTGACAAACATTTGTAATTGAAGATGTGACAAACGTATGACATTTGTAATTCATCATTTGTGTTTCCTACTCTCCTGCCTAATGCTTTAAATAGCTTAATTATAGTGTGTTGGCCAGTTGAGGAACGCCATCCTGGTTTATAACCTCACATTCTGAGACTGGGCAAGGTAAGTGGAGCGCTATGGAATTTGTAGGTCGCATCTTACCTTTGTTTGAAGAGCCTGAAACTATCTAAGCTCCAGTCAGCAAATGGATTGGTTGGAGGTCAGGACACATCAGATAAAATTATCTATTGGCCATAAGATTGGGCATAGAATATTTGAGTGTGTTTTCTCAGGAAAAGTTTTAAAAACCTACCTGGTTATGTAGGGATAGTCTGTGTGTGGAGCTATGATATAAGATCAGAACACAGCTCTCTTGATAAAAGACCAAGAACTGAATGACAAAGACTACTGGCAGGAATACCTGAACTGCATCCTTTTAAGGATGTGAGGTTAGTTTTAATGTAATTCCTTTGACCTATCTTTATATTGTCCATCTTTATCTGTAACTTGAATGTGCTGTTGTTAAATCATATTAAACTGTTAAGTTTAGTAACTGTTGTGCTGTCCTGTTGATTGTTATATCTTTATCGCAATCTACTGTGTGTAAAGCAGTGTATTGGCTTAGCTGCAGAATACTTAGGTGTGGTACCTCCTGCAGTTGCTTCACAGTGGGTGGGAATATTCCTACCATAGGTAAGAGTCCCACCAGTAAGAATGGGGTCCCACAAAACAGTGTATTGGATATGCCTTTGTATAGCCTGAAGTAGTTTTGGGATAGCCTTTTGTATCGACACACAGGAAAGTGGGCATAGGCTTGGCCGAGCAGTGAGCAAAAAATGGTGTCCTAGTGTAGTGTGCAATGACAACCTTAGGCCTCATGCACACGGCCGTTGTTTTGGTCCGCATCCGAGCCGCAGTTTTTGCGGCTCTGGTGCGGACCCATTCACTTCGATGGGGCCGCAAAAGATGCGGACAGCACTCCGTGTGCTGCCCGCATCCGTTGCTCTGTACCGTGGCCCGCAAAAAAATATAGAACATGTCCTATTCTTGTCCGTTTTGCAAACAAGAATAGGCATTTCTACAATGGGCAGCCCATTCCATTCCGCAAATTGCGTAAGGCACATGGACTGCTTTCATTTTTTGTGGAACAGTCGTGCGCATGTAGCCTAATTTTACTTTTACTATTAAAAAAAACTTGTGGTACTGCAAGATAGTATTCAGTTAAAAAAAAAATTACAGCAAAAACTGCACTGGTATACCTATGTTATTGGAAACATTCTATTAATGCAATATACCGTGTAGTTCAAACACGTTACTACAAAAACCGAATTATACCCATTAGAGATGAGTGAATTTCTCAAAAATTTGATTCGGCCGGTTCGCCTTATTTAAAAAAAAAAATTGATTCAATCCGAATTTATTTGCGGCAAATCACATAATAAACGACTATTTCCTGGTTGCAGAACCTTTATAGTGGTGTAGAACACTGTATCTTGCAGTAACACGCATAGGGAGTCTGCTGTGGTAGTGAAACAATACTGTGAGTCAGTATGACATGCAGATGACAAGCGTCGCTCTTAGAATCACTGAACACTTCACTTATTTGGGCAGTTACAGGGCCAAAACTGACCAAATAACTCAATGTTAGTGTCAAGAAGAAGCACACTCCTCTTACACCCTCGTCAGCTGATTCCACATAGATGTCTACAGAACCTGTTCTATTAAACGCTTATACAAGTAGAGCCCCCGACAAGTAGAGTGGAGAGGGTGTCAGCAGTAAGTTTGTGTTGACGTCACTAATTATTTTGCCCTTCCTCTGATCGGTCAGAGCAATAACCCTCCAAAAATGGATCCTGTCTATTAAGCATCCACCTTCACTCGGTCAGCATTTGGTCAATAATCAATCAGTATTGGTAATGCCCAAAAAAACAGGAGTGGATCCAAAACGGAGATGACAAGTAAATAGAATATTTGCATGTCTTCTGTGTTTTGGACCCACACCTGCTTTTGGGTACCAGAAGCCAATTCTTTTTTTATTTTTTATTTATGAATTGTTTATTTTCCAATTTTCAATTAAGAAAGACAGAAGAACATGACATGTACAGGTATAGCCATGAAGAATTTGCATCCATTGTCATACAGTGATAGGCATAATGATCAAATCATAAACAGGCATGGATTATTGTTATTGCTATTGTTGTTCAGTTCCCTCTAAAATAGGAGGCACTATAAGAGAGAGAGAGTCAGCGGATCTGACTTTCTCCCCAAGAAATCAGTGTTGAGCTCATGGAGGGAAACAGAAATAAGAGGCAAGAAAGAAAGTATGAGGAGAAGAAAGAATAAAGAGAAGAAAAGGTCAAGGGGAAGCAGGAATGGAAGGGGGGGAGGGGGTACATCGACAGATGATGCTTTTTCCTAATTGCTAGTGTATCTATCAACCAGGGGTCACCTCCGCCAGAGATCTCCAAGGGCTCCACAACTTCAGGAACTTATCATGAGTCCTGTTAATCCACCCAGACATCTCTTCGAATCAACAAATTTGGTTGACCTTAGCTTTCCATTCTGGTATGGAAGGAGGATTTGTGTCTAGCCAATGTAGGGGAATTACCATTTTGGCTGCTGCTAGAAGGTGTGATACTAGATTCCGTTTGGATGGGGCATAATCGGGTGTGGGGAGGGCCAGGACCACCATCTCTAGTTTAAGCTTGAAATCTGGGTTTGTAAGTTTCTGGATCAACGCTTCTACTTCACTCCAATAGGACTTAATCCGGGGGCAGTCCCACCAAATATGTGACAAAGAACCTATTCCCTCTCCACACCTCCAGCACTCTCTTGTAGCAGACAGACCTCTCTTGAAGAGAAAGTCAGGGGTTCTGTACCATCTTGTTAGTATTTTGAAATGGTTCTCCTGTAGACGAGTACAGGTAGAGAATCCATGTGAGTTTGCCAGCACCCTTTTGACTTCTGCATCAACTAGAACTTTGTTTAATTCCTTTTCCCTTTCTCTGAGATACAGAGGTTTCAGAGGTTCACCCAAGCCTCCCACCAATGGATAGAGCTTCGCCACTTTCCTAGAAACAGGAAGTGGTGAGGAGACCAATTTCTCAAAGTCAGTTAGAGACCTTTGGAGGTTGTACTGCTCTTTCAACTCTCCGCACACAGCTCTGATATGGGGTTTCATGAGAAAAAACCCAGGCGAGTCAACAATTGTACGCGGGAGCATTCCAAGGATGGAGAGCTCCACATCAGGAGTGACTTCACTAATTCTAGTCGATGCTAGGTAGGACCACAACGATTTAGGAGGTTCGGAATAAGGCTTACCGGCATCAGGGGAGATGGGATAGGTGGCAAAGTTTTGCATATGTCTCTCCATACCTCTCTAAGTCCTCTAAGCATAGGATCTATAGTCATATCCCTATGTATGTATTTATCCGGAAGCCATAGGTGTTTCTGGAAATGTTGGCCTGCACTATGTCTACAGATAGCGTGTACGTCTGGTTGTCTTTTAGGGTCCACCAATTCCAGCCATCTATTAAGTTGTATTGCTCTATAATAACTAGAAACATCAGGCACTCCTAGACCCCCCCTGCTCCTTACATCTAACCAGGATTCCGTGTGAAATACGAGGCTTCCTACCATTCCATAGGAATCTAGAGAACATACCCCGTACACTCGAGAGAAAGGATTTAGGGAGTCATATTGGAACTAATTGCATAATGTATAAGATTTTGGGCATCACATAGGCTTTTAAAATGTTTTTCCGTCCCATCCAGGAGAGATAGGGAAGACAATAGGTTTGAAGCAAACATTGTATCTCCCCTAGAAGGGGGGTGTAATTGTGCAGGTATAAGTCGTTGGTGTCTTTGGGGATTTGGATCCCCAGATATTTAATTGGCCCTTTAGTCCAATGGAATGGAAGATGAGCGCTTAAGGCGGCTACTTTAGATACTGGTAGAGAGATATTTAAGAGTTCGGATTTGGCGTGATTTACCTTAAAGTCTGAGAGTGAACTATATGTATCTATTCTGTTCACCAAGGGGCCTAGCCCTCTTTCAGGATCTTTTACTAAGAACAATAAGTCATCTGCAAATGCAGTGCATTTTAATTCTCTCTGGCCGTATTTAACTCCCAAAATGTCTGGCAATTGTCTGTCACGGCTGTATGTGAGCAACAATAGTATACACAGAAAAAGAGCTACTGACCGGACCCAAACTAGGGAGGATAAAGGGTGACCCCTGTCAGACCCTCAAAGCTCTCCCTATGCTGCTAAAGCACATGCCCAGATCCAAATGGCGGAACGAGGCATGCCCACGTGCCTAAGACTGATGACCACTGTAACCCCTACAATAGTGGAAGGGGCACGGCCACCGGTGCCCTACTCAGTATATGGAGGGAACCGTGGCCACCTCAGATCCAGTCAGAAAACAATCAGGTACACAACAATGTCTGTACACTTAGCTGAAGGTGTTGCAGCCGCAGAGAAGACGGATCCAAGGACAGCTGGCAATATCCGGAGTGCTTGCTGCAGCAGAACACAGGTCCAGTGAACTGATAGCTACAAGTGAAGATACTAAAGCAAGAGCTACAACTGAAATGAGAACTATAATCCACGCCCTACAATAGGAGGAGGGGTGATATAAAGAGAGGGAAATCAAACGCATGAGGAACAGCTGGGAGGAAGGAAACCAAAAGTAAACAGAGCAGTGAGAACTCCTCCCAGCTCTAGTAGTGACATCATCACAGGGGTGGAGAAACAGAGCTGTGAGAACGTCCCAAAGCTCTGGTAGTGACAGTACCCCCCCCTCTACGGGTGGACTCCGGACACCCAGGACCCACCTTCTCAGGATGAGCCCCATGAAATGCCCTGATGAGGCGAGTGGCTTTAATGTCCGACACCGGAACCCACATCCTCTCCTCAGGACCATAACCCTTCCAATGAACGAGGTACTGAAGAGAACCGCGGACAATGCGAGAGTCCACAATTCTGGAAACCTCAAACTCCAGATTGCCATCAACCAAAATCGGAGGAGGAGGCAAAGAGGAGGGTACCGTGGGCTGGACATATGGTTTTAAGAGAGATCTGTGAAATACATTATGTATCTTCCAAACCCGTGCAAGATCAAGACAGAAGGCAACAGGATTGATGACTGACAAGATTTTATAAGGCCCAATAAACTTGGGACCCAATTTCCAGGAGGGAACCTTCAGTTTAATATTTCTTGTAGACAACCACACCAGATCACCCACATTCAGGTCCGGACCAGGCACACGTCTCTTATCAGCCACACGCCTATACCTCTCACTCATCTTTTTAAGATTACTCTGAATCTTTTGCCAAATGGTAGACAAAGACGAGGAAAATCTCTCCTCCTCAGGTAAACCAGAAAGAGCCCCTCCCGAGAATGTCCCAAACTGCGGATGGAACCCATATGCACCAAAGAATGGTGACTTATCAGAAGATTCCTGACGACGGTTGTTCAGAGCAAACTCAGCAAGAGGGAGAAATGAACACCAATCCTCCTGGTTCTCTGCCACAAAACAGCGCAAATATGTCTCCAGATTCTGATTGAGGCGCTCAGTCTGACCATTCGACTGCGGGTGAAAAGCAGAAGAGAAGGACAGCCGAACCCCCAGGCGAGAACAGAAAGCCTTCCAGAACCTGGACACAAACTGCGTGCCTCTATCGGAAACAATATCAGAGGGAATGCCGTGCAATTTAACAATATGGTCGACAAAAGCTTGCGCCAACGTTTTAGCATTGGGTAAACCAGGGAAAGGTACGAAATGAGCCATCTTGCTAAAACGGTCCACCACCACCAGGATCACCGACTTCCCCGAGGAACGAGGAAGATCCGTGATAAAGTCCATGGACAGGTGTGTCCAAGGACGGGAAGGTATGGGTAACGGGAGAAGGGAACCTGAAGGCCGTGAACGAGGGACCTTAGCGCGAGCGCACGTCTCACAAGCAGCCACAAAACCCTCCACCGACTTACGAAGAGCCGGCCACCAAAATCTCCGAGCAATGAGATCTACCGTGGCTCTACTCCCGGGGTGACCAGCAAGAACCGTATCATGATGCTCCTTAAAGAGTTTGTGACGTAGCTCAGGAGGCACGAACAACTTCCCAGAAGGACAACGGGCAGGTGCCTCAGTCTGGGCAGCCTGGACCTCGGCCTCCAAATCGGAATATAGAGCAGAAACAACTACCCCCTCCGCCAAAATGGGACCCGGGTCCTCGGAGTTTCCTCCTCCCGGAAAACAGCGAGAGAGAGCATCAGCCTTCACATTTTTTATCCCAGGTCGGAATGTAACAACAAAATTGAATCTGGAGAAGAACAGAGACCATCTGGCCTGTCTCGGATTCATACGCCTGGCCGACTCCAAGTATGCCAGATTCTTATGGTCGGTAAAAACGGTGATAGGGTGCCTGGCCCCCTCCAACCAATGGCGCCATTCCTCGAAAGCCAACTTGATGGCCAACAACTCCCTATCTCCCACATCATAGTTTCTCTCTGCCAGGGAGAGTTTTTTAGAGAAAAAGGCACAGGGTCGCCATTTGGCAGGAGAAGGGCCCTGGGACAAAACCGCACCCACACCCACCTCGGAAGCATCCACCTCAACAATAAAAGGTAAGGAAACATCGGGATGCACCAAGACGGGAGCAGACGCAAAACTCTCTAATGTTAGAAAAGGCTGCAAGCGCCTCCTCCGACCAAGAGGAAAAATCCGCCCCCTTTTTTGTCATGTCAGTAAGGGGTTTGACAACAGAGGAATAATTCAAAATGAACTTTCTGTAATAGTTTGCAAAACCCAGAAAGCGCATCAATGCCTTCTGATTCTCAGGAAGCTCCCACTCAAGTACAGCACGGACCTTCTCCGGATCTATGCGAAAACCAGAAGCAGAGAGGAGAAAACCCAGAAATTGAATCTCCGATACCATAAAAAGACATTTCTCCAGCTTGGCGTACAATTTATTTTCCCGCAGAATCTGCAGAACCTGAAAAAGATGATCCTGATGGGTCTGAACATCAGGGGAAAAAATCAAAATATCATCAAGATACACCAATACAAATTTCCCCATTAAATGGTAGAAAATACTATTAACAAAATGCTGAAAGACGGCCGGAGCATTCATCAGGCCGAAAGGCATAACGAGATTCTCGAAATGCCCGTTAGGGGTATTAAAGGCCGTTTTCCATTCATCCCCCTCTCTGACCCTGACCAGGTTGTACGCGCCTCTCAAATCCAATTTGGAAAACACCTTGGCCCCAACAATTTGGTTGAAGAGGTCCGGGATCAGAGGAAGGGGATAGGGATCGCGAATCGTGATACGGTTCAGCTCCCTAAAATCTAGGCAAGGTCTCAGAGAGCCATCTTTTTTTTTAACAAAAAAAAAACCCGCGGCCACAGGTGACTTTGAGGGACGAATATGCCCCTTCTCGAGACTCTCGGAGATATAAGTTCGCATTGCGATTCTTTCCGGTTGTGAGAGATTGTAGAGGCGTGCTTTTGGCAGCTTGGCGCCGGGAATGAGGTTAATGGGACAGTCAAACTCCCGGTGAGGAGGTAGCTCCTGAACACCGCTCTCGGAAAACACGTCCGAGAAATCAGAGAGAAATGATGGCACAGTTTTAGTAGACACCTCTGCAAAAGTCGCTGTGAGACAATTCTCTCTACAAAAGTCACTCCACTCATTTATTTGCCTTCCTTGCCAATCAATAGTGGGGTTATGTCTAGTGAGCCAGGGTAACCCCAAAACTAGAGGAGAAGGCCATCCGTTAAGGACAAAACAAGATATATCCTCCACATGAGTGTCACCTACAGCTAGCCGGATATTGTGAACAATGCCCTTCAGAGATCTCTGTGAGAGTGGAGCAGAGTCAATAGCAAAAACAGGTATATCCTTTTCTAATGTGCAAACCTGAAAACCATGCATGGCTACAAATTGAGTGTCAATAAGATTGACGGCCGCTCCACTATCGACAAAAATCTCACAAGAAATGACTTTGCTCTCTAGCGCCACCCTGGCAGACAGGAGAAAACGGGAACTGCAGGTCAGAGGAAAAGCATCAATTCCTACATCAACTTTGCCCAAAGTAGCAGATGAATCAGAATTTGATGATTTACCTTTTGAGGTTTTTCTCTTATTATCGCTCTTAGTACAGTTCAAGAATCTCCTAGACGGACAAACATTTGCCAAATGACCTATGCCCCCACAACAAAACACACCATACTCTGAGGACTAAATCCTCTTTTATCAGGGGCAAGTCGACCTAGCTGCATTGGCTCCTCCTCAGATGGGAGCGAGACAGGATGAGGCCCCTGCACACTGAATGAGTCCGCACCACTGCCCCTAGACTGACAATGGCTGGACAGAGAGGTCTCGTTTCTTTCTCTTAGACGCCTGTCAAGGCGTACCGCCAATGACATGGCAGACTCTAAGGACGTTGGTCTCTCATGGAAAGCAAACGCATCTTTCAATCTCTCTGAGAGACCATGACAGAACTGACTCCGGAGTGCAGCATCATTCCAACACGAATCAGCTGCCCATCACCGAAATTCAGAACAATAAAGCTCCGCAGACAGTTTGTTCTGGCATAAAACACGTAAGTTAGATTCGGCCAGAGCAACACGATCCGGGTCATCATAAATCTGCCCCAGGGCCACAAAAAATCTTTCCACGGATCGAAGGGAGGGATCCCCTGATGGCAGCGAAAAAGCCCAAGTCTGAGCATTACCCCTGAGCAGGGAGATGACAATCCTCACCCTCTGCTCCTCCTTACCAGAGGAGTGGGGACACAAGCAAAAATGGAGTTTGCATGCCTCTCTGAAGCGAACAAAATTCTCACTGCCCCCGGAGAACGTTTCCGGAAGTGAGACCTTTGGCTCGCAACAGACTCCATGAGCCGGAGCAGAGCCCAATGCTTTAAGCTGAGTCATAGATTGACGGAGATCCGCTACTTCCAAAGAAAGACCCTGCATGCGGTTAACCAGGCCAGAAAGCGGATCCATGTAAAAAAAGGACGGTTTTGGTGGATTATAATGTCACGGCTGTATGTGAGCAACAATAGTATACACAGAAAAAGAGCTACTGACCGGACCCAAACTAGGGAGGATAAAGGGTGACCCCTGTCAGACCCTCAAAGCTCTCCCTATGCTGCTAAAGCACATGCCCGGATCCAAATGGCGGAACGAGGCATGCCCACGTGCCTAAGACTGATGACCACTGTAACCCCTACAATAGTGGAAGGGGCACGGCCACCGGTGCCCTACTCAGTATATGGAGGGAACTGTGGCCACCTCAGATCCAGTCAGAAAACAATCAGGTACACAACAATGTCTGTACACTTAGCTGAAGGTGTTGCAGCCGCAGAGAAGACGGATCCAAGGACAGCTGGCAATATCCGGAGTGCTTGCTGCAGCAGAACACAGGTCCAGTGAACTGATAGCTACAAGTGAAGATACTAAAGCAAGAGCTACAACTGAAATGAGAACTATAATCCACGCCCTACAATAGGAGGAGGGGTGATATAAAGAGAGGGAAATCAAACGCATGAGGAACAGCTGGGAGGAAGGAAACCAAAAGTAAACAGAGCAGTGAGAACTCCTCCCAGCTCTAGTAGTGACATCATCACAGGGGTGGAGAAACAGAGCTGTGAGAACGTCCCAAAGCTCTGGTAGTGACATTGTCTGACTAACTGTAAGAGTGTCTCCACTACTAAAATGAACAGCGAGGGGGACAGGGGGCATCCCTGCCTAGTCCCATTTGTGATGTCGAAAGTCGGCGAGAGCGTACCATTGACTTTCAATCTGGCATGAGGATTTCGGTAGAGAGTAAGGATTGCCTGTATGAAGGCGTCTGGAAAGGCAAAGCGTTGTAGAGTCAATTTCATAAACATCCAATTGACCCTATCAAACGCCTTTTCAGCATCGATGCTGAGTAAAGCTAGGGGGAAGCCGTTTTTATGAGCCATGTGTATGGCGTGAAATATTCTGTGAGTATTGTCTTTCCCCTCACGACCCTGGACAAAACCTGATTGCTCAGGTTCTATCAGAGCTGGCAAGAGCTTGCTCAATCTGCATGCTAAGACCTTGGCCCAAAGCTTTAAGTCCAGGTTCAGGAGGGAAATCGGACGATAGCTTCCACAGTTTTGGGGGTCTTTTCCCTCTTTAGAGATTAGGGTAACGTGGGATTCCAGTATCTGTTTGGGTAATAAGTCACCTTGTAGTAAGGCATTGCAGACTTCTGTAAACCTGGGGACTAGGATATCCTGAAACTTTTTATAGTATAACAAGGACAGACCGTCTGGTCCTGGACTCTTGCCTGGTGGGAATTTTTTAAGACTGCTTGTTACCTCTTCCGCTGTAATCGGTCTAGTGAGGTATGTAGAATTTTCAGGTGTAATGACCGGGAGGTGGAGAGAGCCCAAAAAGTCCCTAATGTGCTGCTCTTATTGGAGTTCCCTATCAGTCGTATCCTTCTGATGGAGATTGTATAGTGCTGAGTAGAATTCTTTAAAAGCCCTAGCTATCTCTGGGGTTTCCTGTGTTAGGCTGCCATCTGGTTGCTTTATAAAGGAGATGTAGGTTATATTCTTAGCCTTCTTAAGCAGAGAGGACATCAGCTAGGGGAGGGTGTCACGAGGGTGTCAAGAACCACGCCTGACTCCGTTATACCCGGGGATATGTAAGATAGGGCTGTTTCTTATGGTAGCTTTCTGGGTTTGCTTTGCAAACCCTTTTGGCTCACTCAGGGATCCGTAGCTCCTTCTCCTCAGCTGTTCCTTGTCCAGCACTCCCAACCTCCTTATATTCCCCTCTCACACTTCTCTGGTTGCCAGATATAGAGCTTCCTGCCTGGACATCTATTCTGACCCTCTGGAGCTGTGTTGCTGCGTTCTCTGGTTGTTGGTCCAGAACGCTACCCTCCGGATCCCTGTTGGACCTTTGTGGTCTGCTGTGGTCGCCCACCTGGGTGTATGTGTTTGTCTGTATTGTCTGTCCTCTCCCTGGTGTTTCCCTCTTAGTGTCAGTGGTGCGGACTAGCGATCCCACCGGCCCGTTCACTATCTAGGGCTCATTTTAGGGAAAGCCAGGGTTTAGGCACGTGATCGCCGCACGGGTGAGGAACCCGTCTAGGGACGTCAGGGCAGTCAGGTGCCAGCCGCAAGGTGAGTCAGAGGTCACCACCTTTCCCTCTCCCTTCGGCAGGGCTTTCCCTTTTCCCTCCCTGTGCGTGACGCCGGTCATTACGGAGGGGGGGGGGGGGGTTAAGGCTTAGCAGGCATAGATCTAACTTTCGGGTAGGAATGTGTTAAGTACATTAATCATAACATGTATTATCAAGTAAGCATACATTCCTGACATAAGCTTTCAGGTAGAAAGGTGTTGAATGCATTTCACTAAAACATACTAGCATCTGAGAATCACAGATGTAAGCCTTCAGGGAAGGATAAGGCCTAGTAAGCATATATCTGGACTTTCAGGTAGAAATGTGTTGGATACATTAACCAAAAAAAACACATCATACATTTTTGGTGATCCTTCTTGAATTTATCTTGCACCACAATTACTTTGTGTTTGACCGGGTATTTTACAGACAGGTTTCGGGGACCGCGATGGGGCACGTTGTGCGCCCTCCTACGCCAACCTGTTTCTAGGTTGGTGGGAGGAGACACACGTGTACCCCACTGACAAGTTTGGTGAACAAGTCATTGCATGGTATCGTTACATTGACGATCTTCTCATTTTTTGGCGGGGCACAGTTGAGCAGTGTACTGAGTTTGTCAGCATGTTGAACACCAATCCATTTAACATCTCACTTACTTATAGGATTTCGGACACCACTGCTGACTTTTTGGATTTGCGATTGCAATTGAATGACCAGGGTATACGTACAGTACAGACCAAAAGTTTGGACACACCTTCTCATTCAAAGAGTTTTCTTTATTTTCATGACTATGAAAATTGTAAATTCACACTGAAGGCATCAATACTATGAATTAACACATGTGGAATTATATACATAACAAACAAGTGTGAAACAACTGAAAATATGTCATATTCTAGGTTCTTCAAAGTAGCCACCTTTTGCTTTGATTACTGCTTTGCACACTCTTGCCATTCTCTTGATGAGCTTCAAGAGGTTGTCCCCTGAAATGGTTTTCACTTCACAGGTGGGCCCTGTCAGGTTTAATAAGTGGGATTTCTTGCCTTATAAATGGGGTTGGGACCATCAGTGGCGTTGAGGAGAAGTCAGGTGGATAGACAGCTGATAGTCCTTCTGAATAGACTGTTAGAATTTGTATTATGGCAAGAAAAAAGCAGCTAAGTAAAGAAAAACGAGTGGCCATCATTACTTTAAGAAATGAAGGTCAGTCAGTCAGCCGAAAAATTGGGAAAACTTTGAAAGTAAGGGCTATTTGACCATGAAGGAGAGTGATGGGGTGCTGCGCCAGATGACCTGGCCTTCACAGTCACCGGACCTGAACCCAATCGAGATGGTTTGGGGTGAGCTGGACCGCAGAGTGAAGGCAAAAGGGCCAACAAGTTCTAAGCATCTCTGGGAACTCCTTCAAGACTGTTGGAAGACCATTTCAGGGGACTACCTCTTGAAGCTGATCAAGAGAATGCCGAGAGTGTGCAAAGCAGTAATCAAAGCAAAAGGTGGCTACTTTGAAGAACCTAGAATATGACATATTTTCAGTTGTTTCACACTTGTTTGTTATGTATATAATTCCACATGTGTTAATTCATAGTTTTGATGCCTTCATAGTCATGAAAATAAAGAAAACTCTTTGAATGAGAAGGTGTGTCCAAACTTTTGGTCTGTACTGTACGTCTTTATTCCGTAAAGAAACGGCAACCAATAGCTTGTTACATTTCAACAGTTTTCACCCGGCCCATCTGCGAAAGGGGATCCCTAAGGGACAGTTTCTGCGATTACGCCGCAATTGCACTACTATGCCTGACTTCAGTGATTTCGAGCACGTGGTTACCCCAAGAAAGTTATATCAGGGGCGTTTGAAATGGCAAAGGCGGCTGATCGCTCTGAATTGCTGAAGCCAAAACCAAAATCCCGAAGTACCCAGGTACATCTTATTACCAGATACAATAATCTGTATACAATACTAAATGCACATTGGCATCTCTTATTGTCGGACTCAAACATGAGTGAATACGTTAATCCAAGACCGAAGATCATTGCACAAAGAGCTCCAAACTTGTGGGATAAACTGGTACGTAGACACTACCAGAGGCCCACACAGGGGTAAGGGAGGGGTGCTAGACTGCGTGTGACATACCCGTGCGGAAATTGTAACATCTGCCAATATATGATTTGTACTGACTCCTTTTCCACCTGCAGGCATCCGGCTGGGATATCTCTTGGACATTACATCAATTGCCGAACAAGGAATGTGATTTATGCACTTATTTGTGAATGTGGAAAAATCTATGTTGGCCAGACTGGTCAGGAAGTACACAGAAACGTATTCAGCAGCATCTATCAAACATTGCCTTGGCCCGACGTGACCGGACCCAAGCCAGAAAACCTTTAACCTCAGTTGCTGCGCATTTTCTGGACTTTCATCAATGCATAACCTCTGGACTTAGGATTGCGGGCCTTGATTTGGTACGCACGAATTTGAGGGGAGGGGAGGCCACTTCCCAGCTACCTACGCTTAGAGTCCAAATGGATTTTTACCTTGGACACAGTGGCCCCTCATGGACTAAATGAAGAACTTACGTTCACTGGTTTCTACAGTACCTGATTTTGGGCCTCTCACAATGTTTTGTGTAGGGTCATCTATTCATTGACCTGTGGTTCTGCTGTTAGGTACCAATCCAGGTTCAATAGGTTGTATACCATGTCAGGTTAGTGTGTTCTGCATTGTCAGGGTATCAATGTTAGGGGCCAATTAGGATGTACTTGGCTTATAATTACACGAGTGTGTCTTGGGGACAATGTTGACACATGCACGTGTTTACATGTGTTATACACTGGTATCTATCAAGCACTAGTCACTTCACATATATAAAAAACTCTTTTTGGATATCATTGTTGATCAATGATTTTATTAATTAGTGGGTGTTGTTTTCATAAGAAAGAATTTTTTTTTCTTCACATGTTATATCCATGTATTTAATAATTAATTAATTCCTTACAAGTTCACATTCACTCACTTGATTTGCACCTTTCTCTTTCTTTTTTCTTCCTTTCACTTTAATGCATGTACACATCACTTCACCATTTTCACTTAGTTTAATTATTTACTACACACTTCACTGTCACCATTATTCTAATATTCTTATTTCATTCTTATAATCATTACTATCATGAAAAATCATGAAGAATCATAAAACATCTTTGGATAATTGATTATCAAATATGTTTTATGATTCTTCATGATTTTTTATGAATTCATACTGGTGTCACTATTAATTTAATAATTTTGTATTTATTTATTTATCTATTTATATATAAGTTCAATCATGAATTAATTATTTATTATTGGCCCCTGCCCTATATTCTTATATATTTTTGTATATCAAATATACAATACATATACATGGTGCACATTTATTCCAGGCATATGCAATGACCCCCATGGCTTAACAAACCCTCCCCCATCTTTCCAAGTGCAGCTTGTAGTCCGTAGCGATTCATTCTGCTTGTGGAAAGCATTATGCGTTCCATTCATGCCATTGGAGCGCATTATGCGTTCCACTGCGGCTCCTCACTTCCGGTCATGTGCTCCCCGCACATCCGGTTCATGTTCATTATAGAGGTTCTTCCGTCCCTACTCATTTATCGGATTAAGCGGTCCGATTCTTGTTCGTTATTGATATATGTGTTTTACAATTAGGAGTGTCTTTTTGAGATCTATTTATTTATTTGTTTATTTTATTTATTTATCTGTATTTAACCACTTAAGGACCACAGGTTTATACCCCCCTAAAGACCAGGCCCTTTTTTACAAATCGGCACTACACTACTTTCACCGTTTATTGCTCGGTCATGCAACTTACCACCCAAATGAATTTTACCTCCTTTTCTTCTCACTAATAGAGCTTTCATTTGGTGGTATTTCATTGCTGCTGACATTTTTACTTTTTTTGTTATTAATCGAAATTTAACGATATTTTTGCCAAAAAATGACATTTTTCACTTTCAGTTGTAAAATTTTGCAAAAAAAACGAGATCCATATAGAAATTTTGCTCTAAATTTATAGTTCTACATGTCTTTGATAAAAAAAAAATGTTTGGGTAAAAAAAAAATGGTTTGGGTAAAAGTTATAGAGTTTACAAACTATGGTACAAAAATGTGAATTTCCGCTTTTTGAAGCAGCTCTGACTTTCTGAGCACCTGTCATGTTTCCTGAGGTTCTACAATGGCCAGACAGTACAAACACCCCACAAATGACCCCATTTCGGAAAGTACACACCCTAAGGTATTCGCTGATGGGCATAGTGAGTTCATAGAACTTTTTATTTTTTGTCACAAGTTAGCGGAAAATGATGATTATTTTTTTTTCTTACAAAGTCTCATATTCCACTAACTTGTGACAAAAAATAAAAACTTCTATGAACTCACTATGCCCATCACGAAATACCTTGGGGTCTCTTCTTTCCAAAATGGGGTCACTTGTGGGGTAGTTATACTGCCCTGGCATTCTAGGGGCCCAAATGTGTGGTAAGGAGTTTGAAATCAAATTCTGTAAAAAATGACCTGTGAAATCCGAAAGGTGCTCTTTGGAATATGGGCCCCTTTGCCCACCTAGGCTGCAAAAAAGTGTCACACATCTGGTATCTCTGTATTCAGGAGAAGTTGAGGAATGTGTTTTGGGGTGTCTTTTTACATATACCCATGCTGGGTGAGATAAATATCTTGGTCAAATGCCAACTTTGTATAAAAAAATGGGAAAAGTTGTCTTTTGCCAAGATATTTCTCTCACCCAGCATGGGTATATGTAAAATGACACCCCAAAACACATTCCCCACCTTCTCCTGAGTACAACAATACCAGATGTGTGACACTTTTTTGCAGCCTAGGTGGGCAAAGGGGCCCATATTCCAAAGAGCACCTTTCGGATTTCACAGGTCATTTTTTACAGAATTTGATTTCAAACTCCTTACCACACATTCGGGCCCCTAGAATGCCAGGGCAGTATAACTACCCCACAAGTGACCCCATTTTGGAAAGAAGACACCCCAAGGTATTCCGTGAGGGGCATGGCAAGTTCCTAGATTTTTTTTTTTTTTGTCACAAGTTAGTGGAAAATGATGATTTTTATTTTTTTATTTTTTTTTCATACAAAGTCTCATATTCCACTAACTTGTGACAAAAAATAAAAACTTCCATGAACTCACTATGCCCATCAGCGAATACCTTGGGGTCTCTTCTTTCCAAAATGGGGTCACTTGTGGGGTAGTTATAATGCCCTGGCATTCTAGGGGCCCGAATGTGTGGTAAGGAGTTTGAAATCAAATTCTGTAAAAAATGACGAGTGAAATCCGAAAGGTGCTCTTTGGAATATGGGCCCCTTTGCCCACCTAGGCTGCAAAAAAGTGTCACACATCTGGTATCTCTGTATTCAGGAGAAGTTGAGGAATGTGTTTTGGGGTGTCTTTTTACATATACCCATGCTGGGTGAGATAAATATCTTGGTCAAATGCCAACTTTGTATAAAAAAAATGGGAAAAGTTGTCTTTTGCCAAGATATTTCTCTCACCCAGCATGGGTATATGTAAATGACACCCCAAAACACATTCCCCACCTTCTCCTGAGTACGGCAATACCAGATGTGTGACACTTTTTTGCAGCCTAGGTGGGCAAAGGGGCCCATATTCCAAAGAGCACCTTTCGGATTTCACAGGTCATTTTTTACAGAATTTGATTTCAAACTCCTTACCACACATTCGGGCCCCTAGAATGCCAGGGCAGTATAACTACCCCACAAGTGACCCCATTTTGGAAAGAAGACACCCCAAGGTATTCCGTGAGGGGCATGGCAAGTTCCTAGAATTTTTTTTTTTTGTCACAAGTTAGTGGAAAATGATGATTTTTTTTTTTTGATTTTTTTTTCATACAAAGTCTCATATTCCACTAACTTGTGACAAAAAATAAAAACTTCCATGAACTCACTATGCCCATCAGCGAATACCTTGGGGTCTCTTCTTTCCAAAATGGGGTCACTTGTGGGGTAGTTATACTGCTCTGGCATTCTAGGGGCCCGAATGTGTGGTAAGGAGTTTGAAATCAAATTCTGTAAAAAATGACGAGTGAAATCCGAAAGGTGCTCTTTGGAATATGGGCCCCTTTGCCCACATAGGCTGCAAAAAAGTGTCACACATCTGGTATCTCTGTATTCAGGAGAAGTTGAGGAATGTGTTTTGGGGTGTCTTTTTACATATACCCATGCTGGGTGAGATAAATATCTTGGTCAAATGCCAACTTTGTATAAAAAAATGGGAAAAGTTGTCTTTTGCCAAGATATTTCTCTCACCCAGCAGGGGTATATGTAAAATGACACCCCAAAACACATTCCCCACCTTCTCCTGAGTACGGGGATACCAGATGTGTGACACTTTTTTGCAGCCTAGGTGGGCAAAGGGGCCCATATTCCAAAGAGCACCTTTCGGATTTCACAGGTCATTTTTTACAGAATTTGATTTCAAACTCCTTACCACACATTTGGGCCCCTAGAATGCCAGGGCAGTATAACTACCCCACAAGTGACCCTATTTTGGAAAGAAGAGACCCCAAGGTATTCGCTGATGGGCATAGTGAGTTCATGGAAGTTTTTACTTTTTGTCACAAGTTAGTGGAATATGAGACTTTGTATGAAAAAAAAAAAAAAATCAGCATTTTCCACTAACTTGTGACAAAAAATGAAAAATTCTAGGAACTCGCCATGCCCCTCACGGAATACCTTGGGGTGTCTTCTTTCCAAAATGGGGTCACTTGTGGGGTAGTTATACTGCCCTGGCATTTTCCAGGGGCCCTAATATGTGGTAAGTAGGTAAATGACCTGTGAAATCCTAAAGGTGCTCTTTGGAATATGGGCCCCTTTGCCCACCTAGGCTGCAAAAAAGTGTCACACATGTGGTATCGCCGTATTCAGGAGAAGTTGGGGAATGTGTTTTGGGGTGTCATTTTACATATACCCTTGCTGGGTGAGAGAAATATCTTGGCAAAAGACAACATTTCCCATTTTTTTATACAAAGTTGGCATTTGACCAAGATATTTCTCTCACCCAGCATGGGTATATGTAAAATGACACCCCAAAACACATTCCCCAACTTCTCCTGAGTACGGCGATACCAGATGTGTGACACTTTTTTGCAGCCTAGATGCGCAAAGGTGCCCAAATTCCTTTTAGGAGGGCATTTTTAGACATTTGGATACCAGACTTCTTCTCACGCTTTGGGGCCCCTAGAATGCCAGGGCAGTATAAATACCCCACATGTGACCCCATTTTGGAAAGAAGACACCCCAAGGTATTCAATGAGAGGGGCATGGCGAGTTCATAGAAATTATTTTTTTTTGGCACAAGTTAGCGGAAATTGATATTTTTAATTTTTTTCTAACAAAGTCTCCCGTTCCGCTAACTTGGGACAAAAATTTCAATCTTTCATGGACTCAATATGCCCCTCACGGAATACCTGGGGGTGTCTTCTTTCCGAAATGGGGTCACATGTGGGGTATTTATACTGCCCTGGCATTCTAGGGGCCCTAAAGCGTGAGAAGAAGTCTGGAATATAAATGTCTAAAAAATTTTACGCATTTGGTTTCCGTGAGGGGTATGGTGAGTTCATGTGAGATTTTATTTTTTGACACAAGTTAGTGGAATATGAGACTTTGTAAGAAAAAAAAAAATAATTCCGCTAACTTGGGCCAAAAAAATGTCTGAATGGAGCCTTACAGAGGGTGGTCAATGACAGGGGGGTGATCAATGACAGGGGGGTGATCAGGGAGTCTATATGGGGTGATAACCACAGTCATTGATCACGCCCGTGTAAGGCTTCATTCAGACGTCCGTATGCGTTTTGCGGATCCGATCCATCTATCAGTGCATCCGTAAAAATCATGCGGACATCTGAATGGAGCTTTACAGGGGGGTAATCAATGACAGGGGGGTGATCAGGGAGTCTATATGGGGTGATCACCACAGTCATTGATCATGCCCCTGTAAGGCTTCATTCAGACGTCCGGATGCGTTTTGCGGATCCGATCCATCTATCAGTGGATCCGTAAAAATCATGCGGACGTCTGAATGGAGCTTTACAGGGGGGTAATCAATGACAGGGGGGTGATCAGGGAGTCTATATGGGGTGATCACCAGAGTCATTGATCACGCCCCTGTAAGGCTTCATTCAGACGTCCGGATGCGTTTTGCGGATCCGATCCATCTATCAGTGGATCCGTAAAAATCATGCGGACGTCTGAATGGAGCTTTACAGGGGGGTAATCAATGACAGGGGGGTGATCAACGAGTCTATATGGGGTGATCACCACAGTCATTAATCACGCCCCTGTAAGGCTTCATTCAGACGTCCGGATGCGTTTTGCGGATCCGATCCATCTATCAGTGGATCCGTAAAAATCATGCGGACATCTGAATGGAGCTTTACAGGGGGGTAATCAATGACAGGGGGGTGATCAACGAGTCTATATGGGGTGATCACCACAGTCATTGATCACGCCCCTGTAAGGCTTCATTCAGACGTCCGGATGCGTTTTGCGGATCCGATCCATCTATCAGTGCATCCGTAAAAATCATGCGGACATCTGAATGGAGCTTTACAGGGGGGTAATCAATGACAGGGGGGTGATCACCACAGTCATTGATCATGCCCCTGTAAGGCTTCATTCAGACGTCCGGATGCGTTTTGCGGATCCGATCCATCTATCAGTGCATCCGTAAAAATCATGCGGACATCTGAATGGAGCTTTACAGGGGGGTGATCAGGGAGTCTATATGGGGTGATCACCACAGTCATTGATCATGCCCCTGTAAGGCTTCATTCAGACGTCCGGATGCGTTTTGCGGATCCGATCCATCTATCAGTGGATCCGTAAAAATCATGCGGACGTCTGAATGGAGCTTTACAGGGGGGTAATCAATGACAGGGGGGTAATCAATGACAGGGGGGTGATCAGGGAGTCTATATGGGGTGATCACCACAGTCATTGATCACGCCCCTGTAAGGCTTCATTCGGACGTCCGGATGCGTTTTGCGGATCCGATCCATCTATCAGTGGATCCGTAAAAATCATGCGGACGTCTGAATGGAGCTTTACAGGGGGGTAATCAATGACAGGGGGGTAATCAATGACAGGGGGGTGATCAGGGAGTCTATATGGGGTGATCAGGGGCTAATAAGGGGTTAATAAGTGACGGGGGGGGGGGGTGTAGTGTAGTGTAGTGGTGCTTGGTGCTACTTTACAGAGCTGCCTGTGTCCTCTGGTGGTCGATCCAAACAAAGGGGACCACCAGAGGACCAGGTAGCAGGTATATTAGATGCTGTTATCAAACAGCTTCTAATATACCTGTTAGGGGTTAAAAAAAACACATCTCCAGCCTGCCAGCGAACGATCGCCGCTGGCAGGCTGGAGATCAACTCTCTTACCTTCCGTTCCTGTGAGCGCGCGCGCCTGTGTGCGCGCGTTCACAGGAAATCTCGGCTCACGCGAGATGACGCCTATTGGCGTTAGCGTAGCCTGGGGGAGCCGCCGCAATGACGCCTTTCGGCGTTAGCGTGGCGGCAAGCGGTTAACAGCAGTGATTGGGCCGGTGGAACGCATCATGCGTTCCATCTGCCTCTCACTGCTGGTCATGTGATCTTCCTGTTTCCTGCTCTTGGTATATTGCTGTGTTTGACATGCTGCTGCACCGCCCCCACTATCCCCACTGAACAGGTGAACATTATTCCATTTTATTGATTGCTTTATAGAATCTGTATATATATGACACCCTAACATGTAGCTCATTACCTCTGAGGAAGCCGGACTACGCCGGCGATAAGCGTTGGGCGTTTCTCATGTTTCCAGGTCCACTGCACCAGCTGTTTATGTAGGTTTTGGCTCTTGATATTTGACTTCATTTTGGTCTGTTTTTAATCATTAGCGGCCTTACCTTATTCCACATTTTATTCATGCTGTTTATAGGTATATTTTATATATAGCTGGTTTACATTGTATGTCCCCATTTAGTGGACGCTCAGTGGATTCTGTATGTGTCGGTTACATATATTACTTTGTATACCGCACTTTGTCTATTTTGTATACAATTTTAAATGTGTATTTGTTGGTGTGTCTAATAAACTTTATATATTTTATCATTGACTGATTATTGGATGTGCATTGATAGGGTGGTTCTTGTGACTACAAAAATTACACCAGTATAGATGATTATTAGAGACCACCTGAATCAATTGAAAGTATAAAGTAAGTGATCAAAATTTAAAACTTAACGTTTAATATAATAAATATAGAAAAATAGGTCCCATGATAATTGGATGCAAATGTACAAAAATAAAGGAGAGATGCGGTGGTGCAATCAACCAGAACACATTAACAAAGTAAGCGGTGCTCGGCGGCACTCAAAAATAACCCGGTAGTCCTACCGCTCTGATGAGATGCTCCTTGGTATCGCGACTGCCCATCCAGTGCTGATAGATGTGCACACCGTTGTTGAAGGCAGACGTGTAGAACAGGGTTAGGGATGCTAGGATTGCTGACCCTGATGATGCCCTAGGGCCCTACAATGGCCTAAATGGCCTGACCACGGATCCCCGTGATCAGCCAATGCAGGAACCTACCCCTGGAATTTGTGCGCCCTAGAAAGCCCTCAGCTGCCTGATCCCTACACGCAACATAGATGAGTGAATAGCTCATCAGGGGAAACACGGGAGCTTGGGCTGAGACTGTGCAGGGGACGCTGACAAATATGTCAAATGCGAACACTGCACAGAGGCAAAGTTTGACCACAGTCCAGATATGGAAATATGTGGCCAGACCAACTGTAGGGTAGATAGGGCAAACTGATACTCGACCTATCTACTACTGATACACTCGTGGCGCATGGGCTGATGTAGGGCCCTATGGCATCATCAGGGTCAGCAATCCTAGCATCCCTAACCCTGTTCTACACGTCTGCCTTCAACAACGGTGTGCACATCTATCAGCACTGGATGGGCAGTCGCGATACCAAGGAGCATCTCATCAGAGCGGTAGGACTACCGGGTTATTTTTGAGTGCCGCCGAGCACCGCTTACTTTGTTAATGTGTTCTGGTTGATTGCACTTGATTTCCGGTGTGGTGCACCACCGCATCGCTCCTTTATTTTTGTACATTTGCATCCAATTATCATGGGACCTATTTTTCTATATTTATTATATTAAACGTTAAGTTTTAAATTTTGGTTCTTGTGACTCTCTCTTGGGTCAGGCGTTTCTTTTACCATTTTTTTTACCACCCTTTTGCACTCATTGGACCATTTGGTGTGCCCCCTGTTTCTATAAATTGTCACATTAACCAAAAATGTGTTATTGAACAGACATCACAGATACAACTTCAGGCAGAAAAATGCTGATTGCATTGAGCGGAGATGCACTAGTGCCTGAATATCACATATATGAACCTTCATGTATGAAGGCGCTGAGTACATTTAAACGGTAACTGGTGTTTGAACACTACATATACACTCACCTAAAGAATTATTAGGAACACCATACTAATACGGTGTTGGACCCCCTTTTGCCTTCAGAACTGCCTTAATTCTACGTGGCATTGATTCAACAAGGTGCTGATAGCATTCTTTAGAAATGTTGGCCCATATTGATAGGATAGCATCTTGCAGTTGATGGAGATTTGAGGGATGCACATCCAGGGCACGAAGCTCCCGTTGCACCACATCCCAAAGATGCTCTATTGGGTTGGGATCTGGTGACTGTGGGGGCCATTTTAGTACAGTGAACTCATTGTCATGTTCAAGAAACCAATTTGAAATGATTTGAGCTTTGTGACATGGTGCATTATCCTGCTGGAAGTAGCCATCAGAGGATGGATACATGTTCTCATTCTGTTTACGCCAAATTCGGACTCTACCATTTGAATGTCTCAACAGAAATCGAGACTCATCAGACCAGGCAACATTTTTCCAGTCTTCAACAGTCCAATTTTGGTGAGCTTGTGCAAATTGTAGCCTCTTTTTCCTATTTGGAGATGAGTGGTACCCGGTGGGGTCTTCTGCTGTTGTAGCCCATCCGCCTCAAGGTTGTGCGTGTTGTGGCTTCATAAATGCTTTGCTGCATACCTCGGTTGTAACGAGTGGTTATTTCAGTCAACGTTGCTCTTCTATCAGCTTGAATCAGTCGGCCCATTCTCCTCTGACCTCTAGCATCCACAAGGCATTTTTGCCCACAGGACTGCCGCATACTGGATGTTTTTCCCTTTTCACACCATTCTTTGTAAACCCTAGAAATGGTTGTGCGTGAAAATCCCAGTAACTGAGCAGATTGTGAAATACTCAGACCGGCCCGTCTGGCACCAACAACCATGCCACGCTCAAAATTGCTTAAATCACCTTTCTTTCCCATTCTGACATTCAGTTTGGAGTTCAGGAGATTGTCTTGACCAGGACCACACCCCTAAATGCATTGAAGCAACTGCCATGTGATTAGTTGACTAGATAATTGCATTCATGAGAAATAGAACAGGTGTTCCTAATAATTCTTTAGGTGAGTGTATGTACCCTCAGTAAGGTGTTCAGTACTTTGAACAGAAACATATTGTTATGTAAGCATCAACTGTTAGATAGTTAGATAGGAAGGTGTTGATTACATTAATCATAGATTCGTTGTAACTTGAACATTAACAAGGTGCAAGGTGCACAGGAAAACTGATTGAGAGATAATGGTGAGCGTGGGCCCCTAGGATGTATGATGACACAGCTTCAAGTCACCAAATATGTAGGAAGAAGATGGCTAGGTCAGCCCAAGGTGGTATACATGTAATAATGCAAAGACTGTCCCAGTGAAAGTATCCCCATCAGGGCCCTCCCATGTCCTCAATAATACTGAACCATATTACAGCGCGGTATGTCCTCATGTTGGAGGGTCTGCGGCTCCCATCAGGTGTTTAGTTGCTTTGCTGGCCTTGGCACGTTGGACTCTTCTCCATGATTCTATTTGTGGAAGAACCGGGAGTGCTGCCGGGCAGGCCACAGGTAGCCAAGAAGGGATGTCAATGGGCTGAATACTGATGCGCTCCCACGCCCTGTCTAGGTCCTCCGGAGTGTGTATGGCAATGCGTTTTCCATTCTTAAGCACTGACAGTCCAAAGGGATACATCCAGGTATATGGGATCTTTTGTGCCCATAATGCATCTAGCAGGGGTTTCAATATGTGCCTTTTTGCAAGCGTTGAGGGCACAATGTCCTGATATAGCGCAATGTCTGTGCCTCCCTATGAAATCCGGCCTGTAGTACGTGCCGCCTCCATGACACGCGCTGTATCTATGAATGATAGTAGGCCGCAGACTACATCTCTCGGTCTCGGTGGATCCAACACTCCCTGAATTTTATGGCGGCCATTATGGCACATAACAGGTAGTGTTTAGTGTTAGGACCTGTCTAACAGAGATCGCCTTGACGTACGGCAGACAGGCTCAGATGGTTTTGTACAAAATGCATTGGCCAAGCATCTCACTTTATAAATAAGCGTAGCATTAGCACCATAATTTTTGTAATCATTATTTTTGTTACTATTGCATTGTTGTACTTTATCTGATTTGCAGGGTGCTGCTGCATTGTCTTTTTTTCTTCTAGGTCTTTGCCATGGCAGCGTGCACCTGCGCACTGGGAGGTGCTGACTAACCCCCTTTTTTTGCAGTGTGGAGGTGGCGGCAGCATC
Source organism: Bufo bufo (assembly GCF_905171765.1). Classification (NCBI taxonomy): domain Eukaryota; kingdom Metazoa; phylum Chordata; class Amphibia; order Anura; family Bufonidae; genus Bufo; species Bufo bufo. Next base: position 168,398,983 of record NC_053391.1, on the reverse strand, counting down.
AGGAGGCCACAGAGTGGCACAATGACAGAGTGTGGGGGTGGTGGCAGCAGCAGCATCAGGGGGAGGCCACAGAGTGGCACAATGACAGTGTGGAAAGCAGCAGCATCAGGAGGAGGCCACAGGGTGGCACAATGACAGAGTGTGAAAGCAGCGGCAGCAGCATCAGGAGGAGGCCACAGGGTGGCACAATGACAGTGTGGAGGTGGCAGTAGCAGCATCAGGAGGCCACAGAGTGGCACAATGACAGAGTGTGAAAGCAGTGGCAGCAGCATCAGGAGGAGGCCACAGGGTGGCACAATGACAGTGTGGAGGTGGCAGTAGCAGCATCAGGAGGCCACAGAGTGGCAAGGTGACATATTGTTGAGGTAGCAGCAGCATCAGGAGACCACAGAGTGGCAAGGTGACATAGTGTGGAGGGGCAGCAGCATCAGGAGACCACATAGTGGCAAGGTGACATAGTGTGGAGGTGGCAGCAGCATCAGGAGACCACAGAGTGGCAAGGTGACATAGTGTGGAGGTGGCAGCAGCATCAGGGGACCACAGAGTGACACGGTAACAGAGTGGGGAGGTGGGTGGCAATACCAGTACCAGCTGAAGATGGTGGGTGAAAAAAGATGCACTTGGCATCAGATGTGCGGCATCAGGTGGGTGGCAGCATCAGAATAGTAGCTGAGGCAGGTTGCCAGAAGAAACCGGTCTCTTTTGTCAGTGTTTGTGTGGCACCATGGATGATCTAGTTTGATGCATCAGGCATTGGTCGGTGGCACCACGGATGATCTAGTCTGATGCATCAGGCATTGGTCGACCTGGTGGATTTTCTTGATCCTTATGTATTTTAGAGATACAGTAGATACAGATGTTGTGTCTCTATTAGAGATGAACGAATTTTACAAAAAAATTCACTTCGTGACGAATTACTTCGTCACAAAGTACATTTTTTTGAAAGTAGTGGGTGTAATACCAGGGTGCTGCGATAGCGCCGCGCCTCCGTCATTGTACCCCTCATATGCTGCGTTCATACATGATCATGGCATCTGAGTGTAAAAACAGTGTAAATTACCAATAAATTTAATCAAACTTACCGTGTCCATTTGCTTGTGATGGGTCGGCAGCCGTCCTCTTGCTTGAAGATCTGGCGCGATATTACGTCATCACGCTGGCCAACATGGTGACGTCATAGATATCTCACCACGCACGGGACTTCAGTCGAGATCGTCAAAAAAAGATGGCGGCTAGCGGCCCATTGCGAGCAAATGGAGAAGGTAAGAATGAATTTTTTCATTTTTTATACTATTTCAGGTTAAATCGATTCGCTTACACGAAGCACGAGGAAATTCGGCTGCGAGGCGAATCGAATTGAATCGGGATGGGACAAAGTACTAATTCAGACTGCTTTATCCCAGCAGAACTGGAAGATCCATCTAGACGCACCAGTGAATATGTTCTAAAGCATAACATCTGCAAAGATACAGAGTCATCTCCTGTACCTCCTACTAACAACACTGTTCTGACTCTCAACACAGAGACCTCTCAGCTCTATATGTCTGAGCTTCTTCAAGTCTACAATGCAAGTACATATATCAAGCAAACCGGATCAACTCATGTCAACAACAAGGTGACTTCTGGTGATAAGCCGCACCTCAAACCAAAGAGAGGGCATACCCCTACCAACATTAGTCGAGTGCGACCAGATAGCAGACGAAAGGGAAGAGATTCCCACTCCAGAAGCTGCGTATCAACATCCTCATTTAAGACACCTTGTTGATGAGATTCCTGCAAGAGTGCTGAAGTGCTCTTAGTCCTGTTAGGAAGGGACATTCTCAGAGTACATAAAGTACGCGATCAGTGCGATGGGCCTGACGACGCCCCTTATGCACAAAGACTTAACCTAGGCTGGGTAATAGTGGGCGATGTATGCTTGGACAGGATGTGTACGCCATCTGAGATCCACTCCTTCAAGACTTACGTGTTGGGAAAAGGACGTGCATCCCATTTCAAACAGTGCCCTCACCATTATGAAGTAAAGGAGAAGCTTCTTGACATCATCCAAGTACCTGATGTTACTCCTGTCCTTTGTGATGACAACCTAGGTACTACAGTGTTTTGTACTACAAGTGAGGACAACAAAATAGCCTTGTCAGTTGAAGACAGAGAATTCATCAACATAATGCATAAGGAATTCTTTCTGGAACAGCTAGGTTGCACCATTACCTCTTCGTGCTACAAGGGCCAAACTCCCAACCAATCGTGAACAGGCTTTATCCAGATTCAACTCACTTCAACGAACACTACGAAACAGGCCTGAAATGAAGGACCATTTCATCGCTTTATGAAAAGGATCTTTGATAATGATCACGCCGAACCAGCGCTACCACTTCCAAGACACGATGAGTGCTGGTATCTTTCTGCCTTTCTTCGGAGTGTATCATCCACGTAAGCCAAAACAAATCAGTATAGTATTTGACTCCAGTGCCAAGCATCAAGGTGTATCCCTAAACGATGTTCTTCTCACTGGCCCGAATCTAACCAACAACCTTGTAGGCATACTTATGAGATTTTGAAGAGAACCAGTTGCCATAACTGCTGATATTGAACAGATGTTTCATTGCTTCATTGTACGCAAAGACCATAGGAACTTCCTGAGGTTTCTGTTGCACCGTAACAACAACATGGACAATGAGATTATTGAATACCGCATGAAAGTACATGTTTTCGGAAATAGTCCCTCACCCGCTACATACGGTTTATGAAGGACTGCCATTGATGGAGAAAAGGAGTATGGCACGGATGCTCGACACTTCGTGAGAGAGAGACTTTTTATGTTGACGATAGACTTTACCTACAGACGAAGAAGCCATAGACCTTCTCCAAAAGACACAAGGTATGCTTTCTGATGCTAACCTCAGACTACACAAAATTGCCTCAAATAGTGTTGCTGTTATGAAAGCCTTTCAACCTGGCGATCATGCCACAGGGTTTAAGGACTTAAATCTGGGAATGGACATGCCACCTATACAGAGAAGTCTGGGCCTACGGTGGGACTTATTAAAGGACACTTTCAGCTTTCAAGTCAGCTCTACAGACAAGCCATTTACCAAGCGTGGTGTTCTGTCAGTGGTAAACAGCCTATACGATCCAATGGGATTTGTGGCTCCCATCACCATACAAGGTAAAGCCTTACTTAGACAGCTCTCAGAGTCTATTAAAGACTGGGATGTTCCACTGCCATCTGACAAGCTTTCAAAGTGGGAGTCCTGGAAGCAATCTCTACACACCTTAGATGGAATCCATATACCATGCTGCTACACCTCAGCTTCCCTTGTTATGAGCTGGAGAGAAGAGCTTCACATCTTCTAAGACACATCTACTGAGGCCATAGCAGCTGTTGCCTACCTCAAGGTGAGAGACTCTTCTAATCAAACCCACATAGGGTTTCTGTTTGGGAAAGCTAAGTTAGCACCTAAGCCTGAGCACACAATTCCTAGGCTTGAACTTTGTGGGACTGTGCTAGCTGTAGAAATCGCAGATTTCATATTATGCGAGCTAGACATTCAGATAGATGACACCAAATTCTACACAGACAGTAAGGTTGTTATGGGCTACATATACAACCAGACTAAACGCTTCTATGTCTACGTCAGTATCCGTGTAGAAAGAATCAGGAAATCATCTAAATCTGAACAATGGTATTATGTCCCATCTGAAATGAATCCTACAGATCATGCTACTAGGCCAGTGTCTGCAAGTGTATTTGCCAATTCTTCCTGGTTAACAGGTTCTGAATTCTTGCTGGATCACACAGAAGAGACCACGGCTGAAGTCTTCGACCTTCTAGAATCTGACAAAGATCCAGAGAACCCAACTATCCTTACCCCAGCTACCCTGCTTACCCAGAAGCTTGGGTCCATTCCTGTTCCACCTGGAAACTTTAAAGACGGAAATCTGTGCTTTGATCAATGGAAGCGAGTATAAAACCTTGCCAACCGCTTCTGGAATCGGAAGATGGAGTATCTTTCCACTCTGCAAGGATGCAGGAAATGGCAACGACAGTAACCTAACATACAAGTTGGAGATCTCATTCTGCTCAAGGACCAATCGAGTGGCCTATGAAAATTATTGTGAAGAGGGTTGCTAGTGATGACGGTAAGGTACGCAAGGTGGAGGTGAAAGTTGCAAGACAAGGGACTGTAAAGACTTTTATCAGGGCTATCACGGAACTTATTCTGCTCTTGCTTTTTGGAGAATGAACTTATTGCCTAGGCTGCTGAATCCTACTTGAAACTTCAAGCAAGAAGTGTTTGAACTTACATTTTAGTTGCTGCATTATATGCCTGTTCTTTTTATGTTTTTCAGGTCCTCGGACATCAAGCAAATTACTGTTGTTTATTTGCAATTATATAACTACCATTATGGTTTAAATAGTGACATTTTCAATACCAGACAGGGAGTGTGCTGCTACGCAGTTAAATCTATATAGTTTAATTTATAGGATATTCTATATTTGGTTATATGCTCAGTTTTTGGTAATGCACTTGTATTTCTCGTTCTTGATATCTGTGACTCATTTATTTTCTTTACTCCACCCCTTCTTCTGTGTACCTCACTTCCTGTTTCTTCATACTGCTCCAGACATATGCACAGTTACACATGTATTCTCATGTACGCTTAGTAAAGCATCATCTTTTGACCGCACAATACCAGAATCCATCTGTTCTGCTGTACTCTGTTATCTGGCTTACAGAATAAAGCAACTTACACGGATAAACTCGGTGTTGGTGTGTTCAAGCTATCTGATAAGGATTGTCCGCAGTGATTATATCTGCTTATACAGGCCAGGCATAGAGGTCTCACTAGGGATAAATCGCTATTACAACAATCGGAGTCAGAATAGAACTGGTGCTGTATGCAAAAAAGTTATGGAGAGGCCTGCACCACTTCATAACTTCAGCGGATCCACCGCCAGCACAGGGTCTTTATTATGTCTGGCATCTAAAATGCAGGTCTAAATAAATGTGCCCCATTGCTTTTGTTTGTAGCATTAAAAAAATACATCTCTGATTCCATGACAGTTTAGGGGAATATGTGGGCAAAATATTACGCACATTGGGGTTCAACAGATTGGCTCTGCTATCATTGTTGACATGCGATGCACCAAGGGACACTGCCAACAACTATGGCCAAGTCAGCCACTAATTAATTCAAGCTGGAAATATAATCCTCTCATGTGGTAGTGTGCTTAGTGGGAATCACTTTCTGATGATAAAATATTTTTTGATATATTGAACATTTTTATAATTTCTAAATCAACAGATTATAGGCACCAACTCAAATAAATATTTCCCAACATACAATATCATTAGCAAAAGGAAAGAAACAAAGTTGTATTAGCTATTGGTCAACAAATGGTCTGCTATGAGGACTGTAGTCTGACAGTCGTGGATTTTCTGCAAAATATTGTATTGTGGGGGGTTAGCTCTTCTCCGGGGGTGATTCACACAAATATCGTCGCCAGACACCAAGTTTCTGGTCCAAACATCACTTTATTTGGCTCCTCAGCAATCCAAACATAAATGGTACAAAATAAACACCTGCCCGGCTGGGCTCTAACTAAACATATAATATCCTGACTCACCTAAAGTCACAGTTCACACCCTGTGAACTCATGCGGATTTGTCAGCCAATGTCCCACAGCCTCCTGGCTGTACAGAGCACAGTACGCCCACTGTCTCCAGTTCAGTATTTCTTGTGGGGGATTGGGGCTCAGTAGTCTGCCTGACTATGGCCCTGCGACCCTCCCAGGCGTTGCTGCGTCCCCCAACTCCAGGCTATCTCCCAGCCTTGTGGTCCCTCAGCCTTGCCCAGCTGAGACCACACAGACAGAGCCTCCAGGTCTCTGTCCACAGGTAACACACTCCCCCCTTTCTGACACTCTGGGAGGTGCCTTATGCCAGGCTGATTACCTCCAGCTTGTCTCACCTAAGGTGGAACAGGGGTGTGGACCACACTATCCACCCCTTCCATGCCTCTAACCTGAGTGAGACCTGTCACTGTCTCACAGTATATACACAATGATGGACACTGAATCTGGTTAAATTATTTTACTGTTGAACAAATTGTGCCTCCCACTACCTATGAAAGTTTGGAGAAATCTGCATTCCAGAAAACTCTAGAAAAAAGGTAAGCCATCACGTCATGAGTGTTCATGAGCGAGACACAGATGATCAATACTGCAAATGCCATAACCCCCCTGGTCTATAAGACACTTAGGGGTAATCTATTAAGCTGAAATACGCCTATCTTAGCGGCTACTTCCAAATTTTCCCTGCTCACACCAGGTCTAAATAAGTGGAAGTGGCATGGGAGGGGGCAGGCCAGTAGGCTTATCATATTTACCTGTTTTAGGCATAGAAAAAGGTCTAAATGTAAGACAGTTTGGAAGCTGGCTTACATTTAGAACTGGCAGAGGATTCGTCGCAGTTATAAAGAGGCCGGCGAATCTATATAACTCTGGCGGATCCACTGCCAGTTCAGGGGTTTATTAAGACTGGCATCTAAAACGGCATCTTAATAAATGTGCCCCTAAATGGCTAAAAGAAAAATCAGCAGCTAATGTGAAACTAAATGCTTTGGTTAAGAATAAATCACTACTTCGTAACTAAGAACATCTCTTTTTCTTCTGTCACCCAGGGGATTTGGAGGTTTTCCATTCTAGCACTTTCATTATGATGCCATAGTGGCCTAAACAACATTGGTAGTTCTTGATCATAATAACAATTTGGAAAGGGTCCAGGCTGTTCTACAAAACATTGTAAATAAAACACATGTTGCTGCCAAAAAAGATTTTAAAAGCTTTTAAAGGGGTGATCCAAACTCTAAAACATGTCCCCCAATGCTCGGGCCCCTCATATAGATTAAATTTACCCCGCTCCCTGGCACCCAAGTTGCCCCTGATGCCCGCACGGTGGTCGGTGCTGCATATCCCAGCCGTGCGGATCAAAACATCCAGGGAGGGGGGTTGCCAATAGCAGGTCGCGGGCAATACTAGGGAGGCTTGTCCCCGTCGTGGCCTGCTATTGGCTGCTTCCCCTGTTGCCGGATGTTTTAATCTGTGCAACGGGGAAAAGGTCGCCATGCGGGGATTAGGAGCGACACGGGTGCCAGGGAGCGGGGTAGGTATAATCTATATAAGGGGCCTGCACATTGGGTGGCATGTTTTATAGTTTGGATAACCCCCTTTAAGGGCACGGCTACAAGAAGATCTTGAATGCAACCATGGATTGCAGTGTAGCAAGGCAGCCATAGAAAAGATTGGGGTGGCAGCACGATTCTCATGCTTGCCTTAACAGCAACCCCAGAAATGCAAAAAATTTTTACAGGGTTGGATTTTTTATGATTCTGAGGTTGCGGTCCTGGCAAACATGTGAGTCGTGCTGCAACCCCATTCATCTCTATTGCTGCCCTGCTATATTGTGATCCTTGGTCATGCAACGGCTGTCCCGCCCAAGATCACTGTGTAAGTTGGTCTTAATGCAGGTTTACTTTATCACGTTCTCATAATTCTAGCAGGTCCCACTGAGTGAACCAGCAACTACCCTTTAATTATGAAATATCCTTGAAATTTGACCCAAATGTAAATGAGCTATTTTGATTTGGAGAATGTTTGTGAGAAACAATAAAACATTCTTTTTTAAAACTTTTTTCTTTATTTTTGTTTCAGCAAAATAAATTTTTATTAAGATTTGTTTACGAACATGTGAAATCCCATATTTTCTACTACAAATATAAAAAATTATACCACATCTAATAGTTGTTTTACTGAACAAAAATTCTAAATAAATTACACTATGGTGACATGTTGATTCAATTCTGAGATAGGACTAAGCGCCAGGCCCAAATGCCGGGATTATGGAAACAGTGCGACAGGACTGCACTCTGATGTTTCCGTAACTCCAACTGCATTGAGCCTGAGTTATGAGAACAGCTTAGCAGAACAAGCTAAGTTACTTCAATAAGCCCGGCCAACTTGGAACAGCACTTTTCTCGCCATGGAAGCAAGGGATAGAAGCATAGGTTTGGGTAAGCGTTGGACAAACAGCTGTTAGATGTGATAATTACAGTATTTGGCAATAATCTTTTCAACAACTGTTCAAAGAACGATTAGAAGAACAAACAGCGATTAGAACAATCAAAAATTCTAGTTCAAATCTGCTTCAGACAGTGGGAGGTCCTGATAATATTGAAATCCTCTGTAATGATCATTTAGATCTGGGAAGCCTTCTCTAATTTTCAGCACAGCACAGGACGGTATTGTCTCCTGTTATGCTTGCCAACTATGCCCTGGACCCATGATGTGAATGCTCAATAGGAAACAAGACGATGAGATCTGTATGACAGACCAAGAACATTATGGTCAATATATTCATCTTATAAAAAAGCTGGTAATTAAAAACCTTATTACAACAATGCAAATTTCTGTGCACTAACCAGCACATGGATTTTTTGAACAGACTAGCCTACCTCAAATTACGAAGTCACAGATTAGACATTCACTTTTTGTCTGTAGATGGCATCTTTTCAACAAAATGAACGATGCATAATATCAACAACACAATACCAGCTTCAATTTGGAGTTTGCAGTATCGGTAAAGATCAATTTAGTTAGTAATAGCTCATCCACTATATGTAATCCATCTTACTCTTTCATCAACTGAGAAGAAGGCCATAGCTCATCTCAAAGATTGATGACATTTCGCTAGGAGATGCCATAAATATCACAAAGGTACGTGTCCCACCACTGGTAACTACTTCTATGTTCACAGCAGGGCCCTCTAAGTGCAGTTGAGCACTCTGCTCAAGCAACTCCTTCTTTCCCAGAATTTGGAATGCTGGATATTACCTAGGCAGAGCAAGGCCATATTCTGGGGATTACCTTGGGTTTTAAAAGTCCATGGCACAACCAGTGCTAATTTGCATGATGGTGAGCATCTGAAAGAGATCATTTTGGTCCAGACAAACAGCCTCAATAGATGGATGTTGAGTGATACAAGCAATTCCAGATTCTAACAGGTTTTTACTAGACATCTACCTCTGTGCAACACAAACATTCACTCATTGATTGCATGGTTCAGCAATTTTTGCATTTACACCAATGCAAATCTTTTAGGCAGTTTTCATACATAGAGGTAATTAGAAAACAGAAGTTCTAGACCTCAGTGGCGTAACTAACAGGGAAACATCTGCTTTAGGGCCCGAGCTCAGAAGGGGCACAGGAGCAGTCGCTTTACTTCATCACCCTGGGCCCCTGTCAGATCAGCTGCCTTTTCCTGCACCTAAAGTCAGGTCCCAAGTCTTGCACTTGCACTACACTTATCTGACACTAACCTGACATCGCTTCATCTCTCCCCATCCTTAGTTCTGATGCGGTCAGTTGTGGTTGGGGCTATGTTAGCTTAGCCCATTTTCCTACCTGTGATTCCTGCAGCGTGAAGCTTTGATGCTCAGCATGCTGAACATTATTTGGATTGCCACAACCCCGCCAGTAATGTGAGTGGCATGAGAACTGGGGTTATATTCAGCTTTCCCAGACTGTTCTCACGGCTCTGCACTTGGGACATGCAGTGCAGGCCGAAGCTGGGTGATATTACATCATATAATGTCATCCAGCTTCCCTGCTATCCTGCATGGCACAAGTGCAGAGTCATTACAGTATGGGGACCAGGGGGTGGACTGTGTATACTAATTCACTGGCGCCGGTCCTGCAGGCAGCCCATTTCTGCAGCTCTCCATTCATTCTTGAGTTTTTCCTTTTTTAATTCTTTTTTAGACCTGTTGTGTATTTGTTTACTTACTTGTTACTTAGTTTTTGCTTAGTGACAAGATGGAGCGGACTACATTTTGGCCAACCCGGTTTTTATTTTCTTTTTTAATGGTTTTTTTCGTCCGGCGAGAGAGTGAGCGATCAAGCTGCTATTGTTTACAGAGGGATCAGCTGTTAGCGCTCCATAGCTCCGCTGGATCATTTACCACACAAGACGATATTCCCCGCGAGTTAATGAGAAAGAGATGCAGGACCCGGGATGGAAAAGGACGTTGGGACCGGAGGAAAAGGAACAGACCCGCCATCCCTTCCATCATCATAGGAAATGTGAGATTGCTCCAAAACAAAGAGGATGAACTAGAGGCGCTAACGAAGCATCAGCGCATCTATAGAGAGAGTCGTCTACTCATTCTGACTGAGACATGGCTGACAGGATTAACGCTGGACACGCATGTATACATGGAAGGGTTCTATCTGCTCCAGGCTGACAGAAGCAAAAAGAGTGGTAAGAAGAGAGGGGGAGGTCTGGCTGTGTTTGTGAGCGATAGATGGTGTAACTCTGGGCATCTAACTATCAAAGAGACGCTTTGCTGTGAAGACATTGAGCTGCTTGCTGTTAGCATGAGACCTCACTATCTACCACGAGAGTTTATACAGGTTACCACTTTCACACTTGCGTTCAGAGCGGATCCGTCTGGTGTCTGCACAGACGGATCCGCTCCTATAATGCAAACGATGGTATCCGTTCACAAAAAAATTGTGAAGTTAGTCAGACGGATCCGTCCAGACTTTGCATTGAAAGTCAATGGGGGACGGATCTGTTTGAAATTGCACCATATTGTGTCAACTTCAAACGGATCCATCCCCATTGACTTGCATTGTAAGTCTGGACGGATCCGTTTGGCTCCGCACGGCCAGTCGGATACCCGAACGCTGCAAGCTGCGTTCGGGTGTCCGCCTGCTGAGCGGAACGGAGGCCAAGCGGAGCCAGACTGAGGCATTCTGAGCGGATCCGCATCCACTCAGAATGCATTGGGGCTGTATGGATGCGTTCGGGGCCGCTTGTGAGAGCCTTCAAACGGAGCTCACAAGCGGAACCCCGAACGCAAGTGTGAAAGTAGCCTTATTGTGTTAGCAGTCTATGTGCCCCCCTCTGCCAATGCTTCAGTTGCCTGAGACATTATTCACACTGTGACCAGCAGACTCCAGACAAAACACCCCCAGGCTCTCTTTTTGATCTCTGGAGACTTTAATCACGTGTCCCTGTCTTCCACTCTTCCCACCTTCACCCAGTATGTTAAAGGGGTATTCTCATCTTAATGATCACTGTTAAATCTGTTAATGATTTAACAGTGATCATTTTTCTAAATATATTTAATTAACTAATTCCCACCCCTTAGAAGAAAATAAACATATACTTACCTGACTGTTGTCTTCCGTCTCCCCTGGTTACGGCCACCGCTCTTCTCAGGAACCGCGGTGGCCGCGCTTGCGCAGACGACTTCTTCCCTTCTCCCGGCCGGCCGCGCGCAGTCCCGAAAGCGCACGCCGAGGCCGCGCATGCGCTATGGTAATTTCTTCCTGGCCAGTATAGTATAATTGCCAGGAAGAAGTCACCAGGGCGGCCTCGGCGTGAGCGTTCAGTCCAGCGCGCGGCCCAGCCGGGAGAAGACTTCAATCAAAATGGAGCCCGCCCCCTGCCGAGTGCCGAGACCAGGAAGTGGACAGCGCGCCGGGAGCAGGTAAGTATGAAACGGCGTGTTGATAATACCCCTTTAACTGCCACACAAGAGACAATAAAACACTGGACCTACTGTATGCTAATACTAAACAGGCATACAGCTCCTCACCTCTCCCTCCCCTTGGGGTGCTCAGAACACAATCTGGCTTATCTTCAGCCTGTATACAGACCCCTTGTATGCAGAGAACCAGCTGTGAGGCGCACAGTGAGAGGATGGTCTGAGGAGACTGAAGACGCTGTGAGGGACTGTTTCAGCTGCACTGTGTGTGATGAGCTCTGTGCTCCTCGTGGGGAGGACATCGACAACATTACTGACTGCATCACAGACTACATCAACTTCTGTGTGTACAACACCGTGCCAGTCATGAAGGTACAGTGTTTTTCTAATAATAATAAGCCTTGCATTAACCCAGAAATAAAGGCTCTCCTTAAAGGGATTCTGTCACTTTGTTTTCGGTTATAGAGCTGCGGACATGCATGGCTAGATCGCCGCTAGCATGTCCGCAATATACCGGTCCTATAGGGCTGTGTGCTTTTATTTTGTTTAAAAAATTATTTTTGAGATATGTAAATGAGTCTTGTAAGGTGCCCAAGGGGCTGTATGAACCTTCCTGGTGCCCAGCCTCTACCCCCTGTGAAGGAGCCCAGCACCGCCTATGTCCTCTGAATCTCCTCCTTTCGACACAGTTAGATTGCCGTAATCTTGCGATGCGCGAGCACGCGCATGCGCAGTGCCGGTATAGTGTTCCTTCCCTGTGCTGGCATCAGCCTCAGGGAAGGAACTGTGCATGCGCGAGCTTGTGCATCGCGAGATTACAGCAATCTAACTGTGTCGAAAGGAGGAGATTCGGAGAACATAGGCGGTGCTGGGCTCCTTTACAGGGGGGCGTGGCTGGGCACCAGGAAGGTTCGTACAGCCCCTTACAAGGTTCATTTACATATCTCTAAAATAATTTTTTAAACAAAATTAAAGCACACAGCCCTATAGGACCGGTATATTGCGGACATGCTAGCGGCGATCTAGCCGTGCATGTCTGCAGCTCTATAACAGAAAACGAGGTGACAAAATCCCTTTAAGAAAAAAAAAAAAGAGCCTTTAAATATGGAAACAATGAGGAGCTTAAAACTGTGCAGAAGGAGCCGAGAAGGAAGAAGATGGAGGACTAGCTGCAGCAGAATAACACACGCGAGGTCTGGAAAAGCCTGAAAACCATCTCAGGTCACAAAACGGGTCAAATCCAGACTGCAGGTAACTTGGGGAGGGTTAATGAGTTGAACCAGTTCTTCAATAGGTTTGACCAGATACCCACCCCTCTCCCGACTCAATCCCCCATGCTGCTACAAACACCCCCCCATCTCCTTCCCCCACCACTACCATCACTGCCTGTTCACCTCTCAGCAACCTACCAACACTCTCCCCCCCCTACACCAGAGGACGCCATTGTTCACCCCCCTCCCCACACGCCCACCTTGTCCTTCACCACACTCCAGGTGATGAAGGAACTACAAAAAATCAAGGTGCGTAAAGCTGCAGAACCAGACGGCATCAGCTCCAGGTTCTTGAAGTAATGCTCAGACCAACTGTGTGGCACTATGAGTCACATGTTCAACATGAGCCTGAGGCTGGGAAAGTACCATAGCTGTGGAAGACCTCCTGTGTGGTACTAGTGCCAAAGACATCACACCCGAAAGACCTCAGCAGCTACAGGCCGGTAGCACTGACCTCACACTTGATGAAGACCCTCGAGAGGCTGGTTCTCAACCATCTTCGCCCCCTGGTGAGGTCTTCATTGGATCCACTGCAGATTGCCTACCAGCCTGGCATCAGGGTGGATGATGCCATCATCTACCTCCTACACCGAGCTCTAAGTCACCTGGAGAGGCCTGGAAGCACTGTGAGGATCATGTTTTTTGATTCCTACAGTGCTTTTAACACCATCCAACTTGTACTCCTGAGGGACAAGCTGGATAAGGCAGGAGTGGACTACCACATCTCACATTGGATACTTGACTACCTCACAGAACGCCCACAATTTGTTAAATCTCAGGGTTATGTCTCTGACAAGCTGTTCTGCAGTACGGGGGTCCCCTGGTGAGGTCTTCATTGGATCCACTGCAGTTTGCCTACCAGCCTGGCATCGGGGTGGATGATGCCATCATCTACCTCCTACACCGAGCTGTAAGTCACCTGGAGAGGCCTGGAAGCACTGTGAGGATCATGTTTTTTTTATTCCTCCAGTGCTTTTAACACTATCCAACCTGTACTTCTGAGGGACAAGCTGGAGATGGCAGGAGTAGACTACCACATGTCACACTGGATACTTGACCACCTCACAGAACGCCCACAGTTTGTTAAACCTCAGGGTCGTGTCTCTGACAAGCTGTTCTGCAGTACGGGGGGGACCTCAGGGAACTGTGCTGGCACTGTTCCTCTTCACCCTCTACACTGCAGACTTCTCCATCAACTCTCTAGGCTGCCACCTACAGAAGTTCTCTGAAGACTCTGCCATAGTCGGCCTTATCACAGGTGAGGATGACTCAGAGTACAGACAGGGGACACAGGATTTTGTGGACTGGTGTCAGCGAAACCATCTCCAGATCAACACGGGCAAAACCAAGGAGCTGCTGGTGGATTTCCGCAGACACAGGCCCTCTGCTTTGGTTCCGGTGAACATACAGGGAACAGACATTGAGGTGGTGGACTCTTATAAGTACCTGGGTGTTCACCTGAACAACAAACTGGACTGGAGCCATAACACTGATGCTCTTTACAAAAAGGGTCAGAGCAGACTCTATCTGTTGAGGAGACTGAGGTCCTTAGGAGTGCAGGGGACGCTCCTAAAGACCTTATTTGACTCAGTGGTGGCATCAGCCATATTCTATGGTGTGGTTTGTTGGGGGAGCAGCTTATCTGAGGCTGAGAGACAGAGATTAGATAAGCTCATTAAGAAGGCCAGCTCTGTCCTAGGTTGTCCCCTTGATCCAGTGCAGGAGGTGGGTGACAGAAGAACGCCAGCAAAATTAACATCACTGTTAGATAATGTCTCCCACCCCAGGCATGAAGCTGTTGTGGAGCTGAAGAGCTCCTTCAGTGACAGACTGCTGCATCCTAAGTGCACGAAGGAAAGTCATCGTAGGTCTTTCCTCCCAGCAACGGTTAGGATTTATAACCACCACTGTTCCCAAAAACCCAGTTGTGAATTTTTTAAGTAAATTCTGTGTTATGTTTTTCTTGTATTTTTACCCTTTAATTTCTAATTACTCTTATTTTTGTTCCTGTTATGAATGTGATTGCTGCTACCATGCCAAAATTTCCCCACTGAGGGACAATAAAGGGATTTTCTTCTTCTTCTATATGGCTGCAGCAATGTATGTGGTGACTAGTGATGAGCGGCAGGTGCCATATTCGACTTCGACGAAATTCGCGAATATTCGATAGAATATTCGTTTTATATTCGTCGAAATCGAATATTCGTCATTATTCTTGTTATCGCGATTAATATGCGATTTAAATAATCGCGTATTGCGATTTTAACTTAAAGGCTACTCTCCTATTGAAATAGCAATGCGATTTATTTATTATTAAGTTATAATAATCGAATTTCGATTTTAACTTAGCACTGCTATATTCCATATTCGTTAATTCTAGCCTAATATGGAATATAGCAGTGCTAAGTTAAAATCGAAATTCGATTATTATAACTTGAATTATTTTATTTTTTTTCTTTTATTGTTATATTTTTTTCTTTCCCACTTCCCTAAAGTAGTTCTTACCTGTCCTTTGGATTCCTGGCTTCCTGGCTGCTCCAGTCAGTGCCCGTTGCCGCTTCTGCCGACTTCCGTGCTCATGGAGCGTCCCCATCACCATTGGAACGTCTCCATATACTAGAATGTACTGTCGGATTTGAGAATTACGTGAAAAATCGCAATTCGATTATTTAAAGTTATAATAATCGAATTTCGATTTTAACTTAGCACTGCTATATTTAATTCTAGCCTAATATGGAATATAGCAGTGCTAAGTTAAAATCGAAATTCGATTATTATAACTTGAATTAATCGAATTGCGATTTCAACTTGGACCTGGTTTACTATGGTTGGCTTGGTAGAATTAGCGAATATGACGAATGTATTCGTCATATTCCACAAAACGAATATAACGAATGTATTCGTCATATTCCACAAAACGAAGATAACGAAGTATTCTGCATCTTCGTTTTAGCTACCTATTCATCAACTTCGCTAATTCTAGCAAACATATAGGAAAGTTTACTATAGAGACAGCTAAGTTTAATTCGCTATGCGATTATATTACTTTGCTTTTTTTTATAAATAGAATAATTATAATAATTATCAGGTATTATAATTATTCTATTTATTTAAAAAAAAAAAAGCAGTCATATAATCGCATAGCGAATTAAACTTAGCTGTCTCTATAGTAAACTTTCCTATATGATTGCTAGAATTAGCGAAGTTGACGAATAGGTAGCTAAAACGAAGATGCAGAATACTTCGTTATCTTCGTTTTGTGGAATATGACGAATACATTCGTTATATTCGTTTTGTGGAATATGACGAATACATTCGTCATATTCGCTAATTCTACCAAGCCAACCATAGTAAACCAGGTCCAAGTTGAAATCGCAATTCGATTAATTCAAGTTATAATAATCGAATTTCGATTTTAACTTAGCACTGCTATATTCCATATTAGGCTAGAATTAAATATAGCAGTGCTAAGTTAAAATCGAAATTCGATTATTAAAACTTGAAATAATCGAATTGCGATTTTTCACGTAATTCTCAAATCCGACAGTACATTCTAGTATATGGAGACGTTCCCATGGTGATGGGGACGCTCCATGAGCACGGAAGTCGGCAGAAGCGGCAACGGGCACTGACTGGAGCAGCCAGGAAGCCAGGAATCCAAAGGACAGGTAAGAACAACTTTAGGGAAGTGGGAAAGAAAAAAATATAACAATAAAAAATAAAAAAAATATTCAAGTTATAATAATCGAATTTCGATTTTAACTTAGCACTGCTATATTCCATATTAGGCTATTAAAATCGAAATTCGATTATTATAACTTGAAATAATCGAATTGCGATTTTTCACGTAATTCTCAAATCCGACAGTACATTCTAGTATATGGAGACGTTCCCATGGTGATGGGGACGCTCCATGAGCACGAAAGTTGGCTGAAGCGGCAACGGGCACTGACTGGAGCAGCCAGGAAGCCAGGAATCCAAAGGACAGGTAAGAACTACTTTAGGGAAGTGGGAAAGAAAAAATATAACAATAAAAAAAAAAAAAAAAAAGAATATTCGAAATATCGAATTTATATCACTATATTCGAAATATTCGCGAATTAGCGAAGTGCCGATATTCGCGAAAAAATTCGATATTCCAATATTCGCGCTCAACACTAGTGGTGACTGTGTCTATGAGTCTGTCCATGTATGTGCTAACTGTGTGTGTATGAGTGTGTCCATGTATGTGGTGACTGTGTGTGAGTGTGTCCTTGTATGTGGTGACTGTGTGTGTGTCCATGTATGTGGTGACTGTGTGTGTGGGTGTGTCCATGTATGTGGTGACTGTGTGTACGAGTGTGTCCATGTATGTGGTGACTGTGTGTGTGTCCATGTATGTGTTAACTGTGTGTGTGGGTGTGTCCATGTATGTGGTGACTGTGTGTGTATGAGTGTGTCCATGACAGAACTGTATAGGGCACCTAAAGGCTGCAGTATGAAGGGTACAGAGGCTATAATACTAAATAATGTAGAGGTAAATCAGACATGTCTATTATAATTGCAGCGCAGGTATAAAGGGGTTGAGTTAAATATAAAATCTGTCAACAGCTGTAAATGTTAAAAACAATAAAGTCATGCTAAAAGGACAGTTAAATAAATAAATAAATAAAAAAAGTCACAAAATAGCCACATGAGGGGGGTTTGCAAAGGAGGAGGTGCTTATCAAAGAATTGTGTGTGTGTGAGGGGGGGGGGGGGAGCATACAAAAATTTGCTGTGGGGTCCAGTCAGTTCTAGCTGCGCCTATGTCATTGGCTCAACAAATAAAGCGTTATTGAAACAAAGTGGACACGCTAAATGCAATTTAACCTGAGAACGTCAGGGCATTCAATCTGGTAAACATGCAAAAGGTCTAGCCACAACAATCTAATATACACTCACCTAAAGAATTATTAGGAACACCATACTAATACGGTGTTGGATCCCCTTTTGCCTTCAGAACTGCCTTAATTCTACGTGGCATTGATTCAACAAGGTGCTGATAGCATTTGTGGCGAAACCAACCTCGCCACTGGGTTTTGGAGGGGCCTGGCTGCTGGCCTCTTGCCCCAGGATTATGGGCCCTCTCATCAGCCAGGCCTCATTTATTCACAAAGGACTCAAACTAACTTGAACTCCTGGTCTAATTCGTGTCATTGTGAGATGTTAAATGTCTGTGTATTGAAAAGGGTTGTGACATTGTATGTTTAAATGGTGATTTCTCTCTGTTGTCCCCACATGTGTATTGGTGATTTCCCTCTGTCTTGAGAGATAATTGGATTACTCCTCGGGTGTCTCCAGGGCAGAGAGGAGGAAACCATGATGCATTGTGGGGATGTATTGTCTCTGTGTATCCTCAATTGCTACATATCTGTCCTGTGTCGCAGTCTCCCTTCTGGTCCCCTAGGGGCGTGAACGATTGGTTGCTGTACTTACATTGTATGTGTTGTAACATATTGATTGGTTGTATTTCAAAACCCTGTGGGCGGACCTGTATTTGCAACAACTGTAATAAAAACCAGGCTGGGTGTGCCAGCACCTCAGACCACTGCTTGACCCCCAACACGGAGCCTTGTCTCGTTATTGGGGGGGGGTCCACTGTATGCTGTTAGAGACTGATTGCCAGGAGTGTAAGCTGATTCCTGTTCGTCTGCTAGCAGCTATTCGTGAGGTTCCAGTTTGGAGTGCTATTTTGTATCCAGTTCGGGAGTTTGGTGTTCTGCAGTAGCTGTGCCTGTCTCTCAGAAAGGGGCATATCGCCTAAACAGATTTTAACCCCTTGTCTGCTGAAACGGTCCGTTACAGCATTCTTTAGAAATGTTGGCCCATATTGATAGGATAGCATCTTGCAGTTGATGGAGATTTGAGGGATGCACATCCAGGGCACGAAGCTCCCGTTCCACCACATCCCAAAGATGCTCTATTGGGTTGAGATCTGATGACTGTGGGGGCCATTTTAGTACTGTGAACTCATTGTCATGTTCAAGAAACCAATTTGAAATGATTTGAGCTTTGTGACATGGTGCATTATCCTGCTGGAAGTAGCCATCAGAGGATGGATACATGTTCTCATTCTGTTTACGCCAAATTCGGACTCTACCATTCGAATGTCTCAACAGAAATCGAGTTTAATCAGACCAGGCAACATTTTTCCAGTCTTCAACAGTCCAATTTTGGTGAGCTTGTGCAAATTGTAGCCTCTTTTTCCTATTTGTAGTGGAGATGAGTGGTACCCGGTGGGGTCTTCTGCTGTTGTAGCCCATCCGCCTCAAGGTTGTGCGTGTTGTGGCTTCACAAATGCTTTGCTGCATACCTCGGTTGTAACGAGTGGTTATTTCAGTCAACGTTGCTCTTCTATCAGCTTGAATCAGTCGGCCCATTCTCCTCTGACCTCTAGCATCCACAAGGCATTTTTGCCCACAGGACTGCCACATACTGGATGTTTTTCCCTTTTCACACAATTCTTTGTAAACCCTAGAAATGGTTGTGCGTGAAAATCCCAGTAACTGAGCAGATTGTGAAATACTCAGACCGGCCCGTCTGGCACCAACAACCATGCCACGCTCAAAATTGCTTAAATCACCTTTCTTTCCCATTCTGACATTCAGTTTGGAGTTCAGGAGATTGTCTTGACCAGGACCACACCCCTAAATGCATTGAAGCAACTGCCATGTGATTGGTTGACTAGATAATTGCATTAATGAGAAATAGAACAGGTGTTCCTAATAATTCTTTAGGTGAGTGTATAAAGCTGAGTGTATGCGTGTATGTCTGCTAAAGGAATCCGCACTGTTCCATTTAAGATCACAAAATTTGGCACACAGGTACATCAGATGTCTGGGAAGGTTATAGACCGGGTCTCAGCTCTCTAGGACATACTGTTTACGAGATATTCCCAAAAAATGCAAATATGGCACATCACATGACCTAAATTAGCCAATAGAAGCCTGCAGGTCTTTCTCTTCATATCCCAACTGCCATACACACGGTCACATGTCCCTTATCAGCCAATAGAAGCTCGCAGGTCCTTAGTCTACACATACACACAGTTTTACACCAGGCTTCCATAACAGCCCAGTCATTTTTCTTCACTGCTGTAGGTCATCTTTAGGGTCCATTAACACGTTTGCAAATGGGTCCGCATCCGTTCCACAATATTGGGAACGGGTGCGGACCCATTCATTCTCAATGGGGCAGGAATGAATGCGGAGAGCACACTATGCTCTCTCCGCATCCGCATTTCTGGAGCGCAGCCCCGAACTTCCGTGCCGTGGCTCCGGAAAAAAATAGAACATGTTCTATTCTTGTCCGCAATTGCGGACAAGAATAGGCAGTTCCATGGGGGGTGCCGGCCAGGCGTATTGCGGATCCGGAATACACTACGGACGTGTGAATGGACCCTTACAGGGGCAGGGCGCTATGGATAACACTGTTAAGGGAGCCGAGTGCTGTGGAGATCACAGTTAAGGAAGCAGGTAAGTTGGCCATTCAGGCCACCCTCAAAAGACGGACTTACAAAACACCGCCCCCAGAACTCGCTAAGCCACGCCCTCAACTTGGTTAGGCCACACCCCCTCATACTCCTCAGCCAACGGGGATTAAAAAAATGAAGGTAAAAATCAACTTCTGTCAGCTGCAGGGGTGGGCCTGAGGATGACTTTCTCCCTGCAGCTTACACTCAGACAGCACAGTGCTGCTGTCTGAGAGTGAGCTGGTGAAAAGGACATGCCTGTGTCCCTCCAGGCCCTGCGCCGGACGGAAGATAGGGAGTATGAAAGCCGGACCTCTGGCTACTCTAGGGGCAGGCTGCTGTGGAGGTCACAGTTAAGGAAACGGTCCACTATTTAGGTCAGTGTTAAGGGGCAGATTGCTGTAGAGGCCACTGTTAAGGGCACGGGGTGTTGTGGAAATCACTGTTAAGGAGATGGGGTACTGTGGAAGTCACTAATAAAGGGGTGGCCACTGTGGAAATCACTGTTAAGGGGGCGGGCTGCTGTGGAGGTCACTGTTAAAGATGCGGACAATGTGGAGGTCTCTGTTAAGGGGGCAGGGAACGGTGGAGGTCACAGTTAAGGGAACAGTCCGCTATGGAGGTCAGTGTTAAGGGGTGGGGTGCTGTAGAGGTCACTGTTAAGGGGGTGGGCTGTTGTGGAAGTCACATTTTAAGGGAACAAAGCCCTGTGGAGGTCACTTTAAAGGGGCGGGTTATTGTTGAAATCAATGATAACGAGACAGGGTACTGTGGAGGTCACTAATAAAGGGGCTGCCACTGTGGAGGTCACTGTTAAAGGGGGGGGGGCGCTGTGGATGTTACTGTTAAGGGGGCAAGCCGCTGTGGAGGTCACTGTTAAGGAAGGAGGGGACTGTGGAGGCTACAATTAAAGGGACAGCGGGTTCTGTGAGGTTACTATTAAGGCAGCAGCGTACTGTGAGGTCGCTGTTATGGAATCGGGGTACTGTGGCAGCCACTGTTAAAGGGGAAGTCACTGTGGAGGTCTCTGTTAAGGGGGCCGGGAATTGTGGAGGTCAGTTAATGGGACTGTAACCTATGGTCAGTGTCAGTGTTAAGGGGTGGGTGCTGTAGAGGTCATTGTTAAGGGGGCATGCCCCTGTGGAGGTCACTGTCAAGGAAATGGGGTGCTGTGGAACTCACTGTTAAAGGGGCAGGCTGCTGTAAAGGTCAAAGTTAAGGGGATGGACTGCTGTGGAGGTCCCATTTTAAGGAGATGGGGCATTGTGGAGGGGTCAGTGTTAAGGGGTCGGGGCTGTGGAGGTCTCTGTTAAGGGGGCGGGGTGCTGTAGATGTCAATGTTATAGTGGATACTGTCGATATATTTTAACGATAAACACAAACATTACATGAAATAGATTAAATATACCCATGCGAAGCCAGATCCTTCAGCTATTCTAATATATAAAGCTGAGTGTATGTGTGTGTGTGTATGTCCGCTAAAGGAATCCATAGCTTCGCATTTACAATCACGAAATTTGGCACACAGGTACATCAGGTGTCCGGGAAGGTTTTAGACCGGGTCTCAGCTCTCTAGCATGTACCATTCCTGAGATATTCCCCAAAAATGCATTAGCCAATAGAAGCCTGGTCATTTGACCCTTATCAGCCAATAGAAGCTGGCAGGTCCTTAGTCTCCATATACACACAGTTTTACAACAGGTTTCCAGAACAACCCAGCCATTTTACTTCACTGCTGTAGATCAGCTTTAAAGGGGCAGGACGCTGTGGATGACACCGTTAATGGAGCCGAGTGCTGTGGAGGTCACAGTTCAGGGGGACAGGTAGGGTGACCATTCAGGTCACCCTCAAAAGACGGACTTAAAAACCCTGCCCCCACGTCCCGCTAAGCCACTTGGTTAGGCCACGCCCCTCCCACAGCCAACGAGGATTGATAAAAAGAAGGTAAAAATCTACTTCTGTCAGCTGCAGGGGTGGGAGGGAGGGTGACTTTCTCCCTGCAGCTCATGCTCAGACAGCACAGTGCTGCTGTCTGAGAGGGAGCTGGTCAAAAGGACATTTCTGTGTCCCTCCAGGCCCTGCGCTGGATGGAGGACAGGGAGTCTGAAAGCCAGACTGTCCGGCCTAAAACCGGAATAGGGGCAAGCTGCTGTGGAGGTCACAGTTAAGGGGACGGTCCGCTATGAAGGTCAGTGTTAAGGGGCAGATTGCTGTAGAGGCCACTGTTAAGGGGACGGGGTGTTGTGCAAATCACTGTTAAGGAGATGGGGTACTGTGGAGGTCACTAATAAAGGGGCGGCTGCTGTGGAGCTCACTGTTAAAGGGGCGGGCTGCTGTGGAGGTCACTGTTAAGGGTGTGGGATGCTGTGGAGGTCTCTGTTAAGGTGACGAGCTGCTGTGGAGGTCACTGTTAAGGGGCGGGATGCTGTAGAGGTCACTGTTAAAGGGAAGGGCCCTGTAGATGTTACTGTTATGGGGGCAGGCCGCTGTAGATGTCACTGTTATAGTTGGTACTGATAGTTGATATTTTTTTAATGACACACATAAACATTAAATGAAATAGATGAAATATACCCGTGCGAAGCCGGGTCCTTCGCTAAGATACTATATAAAGGCCTAATTGTGGCATGAACATTAGACTGACTATATCCAGTAAAGGGAAGACATATTTTGGGGAATGTTTTGGACACTCGCGCTCTGGCCATTTATACAGCATTACAGAGATGGACACTGCAGAAAGTTGAGAGGAAGAGAGGCCTGGCAAATAGTGGACATGTATATATATATAGTTTGGCAACACGCCGGAAGCAGGGTGTGTTTAACATGTCATTTTTAATATATTTGGTAGATTTTCAATCCCTTTAATAAAGCATAATTTCTTCATTTTTTTTGTCAGATAATTTTTATAAAACATTTTCCAACAATATACAAATGAAGAGGACAACAGCGTTCCAGAAAACACTGTAAAAGAAAGAAGGTGTACATATCATGGAGGTGCGTCCCTATATTCCCACCCACCCCTAATCGAAGAGACGGTTACCAGGAGCCATCTATATCTCGTCAAAATATAGCCAACAGCACAGAACCAATGCTCAAGGGTTCAGAGTGCGCCCTAACCCACTAGGACATCCCACTCACCCATCCTACCATACTCAGGACTTTTCCTATACTATTGCAAATCATGTAGGCCACAAATATGCAGCAAAAGTAACAATGCCTCAATCTACGAGAAGGGTCAGACATGTTAGGGACAAGGGAACCCCCTGCCAGCATAGAACCATTTATCCCACAGGACTGTGAATTTGGAAACACATTTTCTTTTCATATATTGTCATGATCAGTGGGAAGGGGGGACTCTACACTGAACACAGGAGGGAAGGGGAATAGTAACTGGGCCTGGAAACTAGGGAAGAAACAGGTCACCTCCTAGACAACCCTAATCCAGGCCCTGACTACCTATCAATATGAATAGACCTTGAAGGTAGGAATATTCATAAGCAGGATACCTAGGCCCTGATTTCCCTATAAGGCCCTGGAATAAGTATAGGACTAGAGACAACCCATTCTTCCCCAGATGGACGAATGGAAGTCTCTGTCTCAGGCCCAGATACAACAACAGGGAATATAACAAATACAAACAAACACAACACTTAACTTCTGTAGAGATGGAAGAACAGGAAAACCAGAGAGGATCACACTAGCTCAGCCAAACCCAAATAGTCAGAAGGGTTGGGTGAGACTATAAAGGGTAGAAGTGATGACCACTGAGCAACAGCTGAGAAAAGGGAAGTGGTCATTAACCTTATCAACACTGAATCAAGAGAAATCAAGGAGGCTGTTAGATTCCTCCACGCTCAGCCAATCTCAGCCAGCCTCCTCTTTCCTGACATCAGTCACCTGAGGGACCGTGAACGGTTCTCGGACACGATAAGCATCCCAAATAGTTTTTAAAACTCCTGTCCAAAAGCCTGTCAGCTCTGTGCCCTCCCATAACATATGTAGAGTAGATGCAGGGCCCGTCCCGGTCTAACCCCAATCGTATACAAGAATAACAGAGTTCTATAGACTCGGTGAATAAGCAATAGTGGCATACGCTGCCCCTTGCAAATTGAAAGTTGTGGCGTCAGCGCCAGCACCTCGTTCTATTGGTCTACCGATATGGGGCCAACATCTTTCTACCATTTCTGCTTGACCAGCAGTATTCCATCTCTAATAGATTCAGTAAGTAGGTTTCTATAGATTAAAGGTATTAACCCTTTTGTGGAGCCTCTAGTCAGGATCTGTTGCATAATAGGTACCACTGCAAAAGTTGCAGGACATGTTTTAAACTGTGCCCGAAAGGCGTGCCACAATTGTAGAAATTGGTAAAAGGCATTACGGGGAAGATTAAACTCCTCTTGGAATTGCTTGAACAATTTAAATTCCCAATCTTTCTGGAGTTGATATAGAAAAAGTATCCCTTTCTCTTCCCACAGGCAGAATCCCTCAAGCGAAAGACTTCCGGCAGATTAAGGTTTACACAGTGGAGTAATTTGTGTAATGCCTTTTACCGACAGTATATCTCGACACTTGCGCCACACTTTACATAATAAATAAATTGTAGGCAATCTGGCAACCGAATCAGCCAGGCCACCTAATTCCAGTAAAGGTACTTTATATCCTCTGATATGGAACACCAGCCTCGCCGACGCATACCCCTGAGGAGTCTGAC
Source organism: Bufo bufo (assembly GCF_905171765.1). NCBI lineage: Eukaryota > Metazoa > Chordata > Amphibia > Anura > Bufonidae > Bufo > Bufo bufo. The sequence goes on along the minus strand of NC_053391.1, from coordinate 168,373,954 downwards.
CCCAACCCCTCAGCACGCATCTGGGAGGCAATAAAGTACAACCAAGGATTAGGGATAGATAATCCACCCGAGTCTTTCCCTCTCTGTAAAATCTCCAATTTTATCCTGGCCAGTCTTTTTCAACCAGATCAGACTTCTAAACAGTCCTTGTATCTTAAAGAAAACCCGCTGCGGGATCCACACTGTGGAGTTATGCAGGATATACATAAGCTTCGGCATATGTATCATCTTGAGTATATTACTCCTCCCCACTTTGGCAATTTGCACCATATACGGATCTTATCCGCCATAGTATTTAGAAGCGGATCCATATTATCCTTCACATAATTACCTATATCTAAAGATATAGTAATACCCAGGTATTTAAACCGCTGAGCTACTTGTAACTTTTGTGGACGCTATGGAAACAGTAGGAGGAATAGAATCCAGTGGGAAAAGAATGCATTTATCCCAATTTATCGTAAGACCTGACCTGCCGCCAAATTCTCATATGAGAGACATAAGAGGATCAATATATTATTCTAGATCCCCAATGTAGACAAGCATTTCATCCACATACAGTGAAATTCGTTCTTCCTGATGGAAACCCCCTAAATCTGCGTTGATGACCTAAGTGAGCACGTGAGTGGTTCAATTGCTATGGCAAAAAGGAGATGGAAAAGTGAGCAGCCCTGTCGAGTGCCTCTTTCCAGGCCAAACACCGCCGAGATGCCACTGTTGGCCCGAATCCAGGCAACGGGGCAGTGATAAAACAATTGGACCCACAAAACAAAGGTACTACTGAACCCAATAAATAAAGCATAATTTTTACAAATAAATGCATATTCAAACTACCTCATCATCGTCCTCAACTGGTTGTAAATCTATACTTTCAGCCACTTCAGATACCTGTAATGTGGATAATGAAAAAAGGACACACTGAGTTTGAGTATTCAACACTCAAAACTGAAAAAGTTTTGCATCATTACAAAAATGTACGGTTTCCCATGGTGCTCGATTCAACTAGATATGACTGTCATACATAGCCAACAGCAAGCACTCGGTTATCTCTAGCCCCACACAGATGAGTGCAGCGGCAGTTAATATCTGTGGCCGCCACTCCATTCAAGTTATTGGCGGGTGCCCTGGCGCTCAGGGGATGGCCAACAACACACTTATCCACTATTGTGTAGATTGGGAATCATTTGCTGCATTGGAACAAATCATTGATTTTTTTTACTTTTTATACTGCAATTATTTAAAAAAAAACCTGCATGAATGACATTGACACATCCAAGTCTTAGAATTCAGCCTCTGATACAGATTCATTATAAATCTTTGCAGGTGGCCCTTACAGTAAGAAAAAGCATAGACAGACATCTAATTATAATGGACAGTAAATCTTTATTATTATGTTCTCAGTGTATGATATCTAACTCAAAATCTGTGTATCTATTAATATATTCTGGGGCAGACTGGTCATAGAACCCACCAGTAAGGACTCAGTGGACCACTGCCTAGGGGGCCACCAGAGCCCTCCTGATGGCTACCAGCCAGGTACATAACAATGTGGCGCATCCTGTGTTAAAGATGTATTTCTACCTCAGACACTGATGGCATTTGGGTGGGATCAATGCCATACAGTTGTAGGTCCAAACTCTGGGACCCGTTCATATCTGCAGAACAAGCGCATCCGCTGGGAGTGCCATGTAGCAATCCAGTAGCCAAAGTCCTCCTGAATTCACCTGTATTTCTATTGTCAAGACAGCTATGCAATGGAATACTGCCCTGCGACATGGCAGCCAATGGTTCCCTGCCCCGCCATTCATCCCTAGTTACTTAGACGTGGCAGGCAGTACGTTGGGGCAGGAGGTAGTGGGACAATGAAGTACACATGACCACTGGCCCTAGGTCCCCTGACTTCTGCATGGACAGTATAAAGTGCTGAACTGTGGTATTTGGATCTGCCGGAGAAGTATATTGTATTCTATGCTTGTGCTGCTACTGTGAGCATCTACACGGGCAGAAAATGGACAGAGTTGTGCAAGATGTCTGGCCCAGTCAATTAAATGGCAGGTGAGCACGCACTTCATCTGTGGGGATGGCCCCTCATAAGTGAAGAAATGTGGCTAATGAAACAAATAAATTTGTTAGAATAGATTTGCTAATTTCTAAATTCTTTATCTATCTCTATGTACCTATCTATATCTGTCTATCTATCTCTATTTACGGAAATATCTGCTATATCTTCTATAATTATATTTTTCTAAATGTGGTGTTTGGTGCACAACTTGGGTGGTTGTAGAGAGTTGAGGACGGGAACATATCCTACTGGGCTGATCCCCGTAGTGGTGCTGAGAACTAGCGAATCATTGGTATGGTTTTAGGCATTTCAGCATCCGCTTTTTACCATAGATGGTTGTGAAGGTCTTGTACAAGTTCCCTACTGATGATGCTGATAAAGGACACAGTTATCACGTACAGGCAAGCAGCGCGATCACGTCAATAAAGTGCTGCTTGCCTGTACAATGAATCAAACTGATTGGTTAACACCCCCAGCAGATCCAGGAAGAAGGATGCTACAACTGTGGAAGGTTAGTGAACTGTGCAGAAGGAACAACCCCTTTAAAGAAGCCGGGTCCTGGTTGTCTTCTAGGAACAGCCTAGAAGCCGGCATTTGAAAATCACTGATGGCTAAGGGCAGGACCTCCAACTTCCTTCAAAAGGCTTAATGTGCTTCATACATTAATCCTGTCAACATTACTGCCGTTCATTGAGGTGCATGTGACATTTAAAACTGCAAATATTGCGGATGGTACACAGAGAAGGGGATTAGTAGGTTAAACTATCCCGTATCACCTGAATATGCACAGCATTTGTCATGTCATGTACAATACATGCAAATAAATTCTTTTATCTCAGACATGGGGGAGAGAAGCTTTAATGAGGAAGATAAAGCACAAAGTCTAATTATACAGAGAAATCCAGAGGTTCTGTACAACAAAATGTAGTCTGAACTACTGCATGCATAATACTACAGAGTTAGGAGGATGATTATTAGCAGTGTGCTCATGGCTACAAAATAAACATTTAGAGACAGAGACAGTATTAAGCAAAGACTAAAATTTGTTTAAAAAAAATAAATAAATTCATGAATGGTTTGATTCACTATCTTCTTTGACCCTACTGGTCCAGCTTGTAAATCGATTATAGAAGAATATTAATGGGGTTTTATATATTACAGTATCCTAATATGCTATGCAAAAAAACTTAAAACCAGTGAGACTACAAAGTATGATGGGTATTGTTATGTATACTCATGCTTGGTTAAGTCAAGTGTATACTATTTGTACTCTTTTTTGGTATACAGACATAGGGGGTCATTTATTAAACAGAGATACGCCTATATTAGGTGTATTCGTGGTGAAGATATCGTCGCAAAGGTCATTTGCGGCACAATCTGAGACTTCTCCCTGCTGATGCTAGGTCTAAAAAAGTAGGTGTGGCGTGGGCAGGCCGTTAGGCCCGTCTTATTTACCCTTTTACTGCCGGATGCACCACCAGCGCAGGGCCTTATTAAGACCGGTCTTAATTAATGTGCCCCATAATGTTCAGACATATGGCCAAATGTAATAAGAACAGCAGAGCAATGCCTATGGATCCTCCATGTGGCTCTGTAAAGAACTATCCATGCAGTATGCATATGCTGTCCTTATGGTGACATGCTTTATATATGGAGGCATTTTGCCCTAAATGCAAAACTGAATATATGGCATTCAATGGAGAATGCCACACTTTTTGGGAAATATTACAGAATGAAATCCTCCACATAAACTTATAGGCATACAGTGATATAGTAAAAGCATCACAGTTACAGATTTACAGGAGCCCAGTTACAGATTTACACAAAGGCAGAGCCAAAATACAGAAGTGTGCATTTGTTTAGTACAGTTATATTCTATATTCAGGTACTGCGTGATGCACTCCCTGTCCACCTTCACTGTCTGTCAGTGCCCAAAACCACACAATATACAGTAGCTATACAAATTCAGATTGGTGATTACCTGTTTCTGAGTTCTTGTCTATTCGGCTGTATATACAGAGACTTTTGGGACTTTCTAGATAATAATGAGAAGCTGGTAATTTTCCACAGTTACCATGAGAGTTAAAAATAAGTATGTTTTGGAGGGGAAAAAAACTGACTTGTTCACCACCAAAACCAGACAGACTGACCCTTGAATGTCAGATGCTGCTATGTTATGTCTGAAAACCTGTTTTTCTATGGAAAAATCACTGTGCCATTGAGTGTCATTGAAGCTCTAATGCAAATTTATGAGAGACATGTGACATTGTATTTGTTTGGGCTGAGTTTCTCCACTCCACCCCTCCCAGTTCTGGAATGTATTATGTCAGTGTTATCTAATACATTCCAGACCGCTAAGGGTTACTTAGCATCATAAATCAATATAATGTTATGCAACCCCCCGCAGTGCTGGTAGTTCATGACGGGTGCTGCGCTGCGAGTCCGGAGCGTGACACCTGCCAGTGTTAAACCAGCCTTAACTTAACATTTTGTAGAACAACTTTTTGAGGCATTCACTGAAATCAAGCGATTTCTGTAATTCTCAATGAGACTTCTGCATCTGTGCACAGGTATTTTGACCCCTTACCTCATGAGCAAACTGCTCCAGCTGTCTAAGGTTTGAAGGGTGCCTCCTCCAGACTGCATATTTCAGCCCCTTCCACAGATGTTCAAGTGGATTTAAATCAGGGCTCATAGAAGGCCATTTTAGAATAGTTTAATGCTTTGCTCTTAGCCATTCTTGGATGTTTTTAGCTTTGTGTTTTGGGTCATTATCCTGTTGGAGAACCCCTGACCTGTGACTGAGACCAAGGTTTCTGACACTGGCCAGCACATTTCTCTCCAAAATGCCTTAGGATTTCATTGTATCTTGCACAGATTCAAGACACCCTGTGCCAGATGTAGCAAAGCATCCCAAAACATATCAAGCGTCCATGTTTCACATTAGGTACAATGCTCTTTTTGTTGTGCGTCTGTTCCAGTTTTGTCTCATCTTTCCAAAGGACATTTTCCCAGAAGCTTTGTGCAACGGGGTGCCGAAGGCACACTCGGTCTCCCATCAGCCGCAGACCTGCTGCTTAGCTTCGGGAGCGAGGATCTGTGTTTGACCTCGTTCCCAGGGGAAGCTGCTAGCTGGGAGGCTCCCTGCTCCTAAGTCTGCCTTGAGCGCCGAGCTGATCACTTGGTGCTCGACTGGTCGGTCTGTTGGTCATGTGACGCTGGCCACGTCACATGACCCTCACTCCCCACTATAAATACAGGCAGCCTGCTGGCCACAGGTTGCCTGTTAATTTAGGTTCCTGGCAGTTGTTGGATACCTGTGTACTTACCTGATCATGTTCCCTGATGATCCTTTGCCTGCTCCTCCTGTACTGCGCATCCTTCCTGGTATATTGACCTCGGCTTCCACCTGACTATTCTTTGCGGACTCCTTTGGTACTTCTCGACTCTGCTGGTATTTATGACCCCGGCTTCTCCTGACCTTTCTTTGCTTATCCCTGCGTTGTCCTCTTGGTTTTGATCCAGTCCGTTCACTATCCGTTATTTGTCTTGTCTGTCTTTCCCGCACGTATACTAAGTTAGGGACTGCCGTCCAGTTTTCCCCTGTCATCAGGACTCGTGAGGCAAGTAGGCAGGGCCAGGAGTGAGGGTGGAGCGCAGTGGTCACTATCCTCCCCCTGTGTGTGTGTGTACGTGACCGTTACAGATTAACAGGCCCAATAACCACTGTATAATGAATCCTCTGGTGACCCTGACTGACCATGTCTCTAATCTGACACAGATGGTGCAGGAGCTAGGGGAAAAACTCAGTTCTTTTGAGTTAGGGCAAGGTTCTTCCACTCCTCCAGTCCGCCTTTTGAGCCCCAGATTAAGCTCCCAGAACCCTTTTCTGGAGACAGGAAGAAGTTTCTCTCTCTCAAGGAGAGTTGCAGACTTTACTTCCATTTGCGTCCCGTGTCCTCTGGCCCCGAGAGTCAACGCGTGGGCATTATCATTTCCCGACTACAGTTCTGGGCGTTCTCTTTAACTGCTGGCACCAGTTGTTTAACTTCTGTGGAGGGGTTCTTTCAGGCCCTGGGTACCCTCTATGATGAACCAGACAGGGCTCTAGTAGCCGAGACGGCTCTAAAGGCACTGGTTCAGGGCAATCTACCAGCGGAAGATTATTGCACCCAATTCAGAAGGTGGTGTGTCCCCAGAGTTCACCAGATCCAACATTGTTGTATACTACCACTCAATGCCAGACCTCCTAGACGATAATGGGATCCCGCAGGGTTCCGGTGAGACAAATATTGTTGCATGCATCCCTAGCTAGGTCTTTGCATAACCACCATTCTATTCACTTATATTGGAATAAGTGAGATACAGTTGCCATCATTTTCTTAACCCCTTAGGCCTCTTTCACACGGGCGTCATGTTTTTGGCCCGGATAAGATGATGGTGCGTTGCGGGAAAATGCACGATTTTTCCGCGCGAGTGCAAAACATTGTAATGCATTTTGCGCGCGCATGAGAAAAATCTGCATGTTTGGTACCCAGACCCGGACTTCTTCACAGAAGTTCGGGTTTGGTGTTGTGTAGATTTTATTATTTTTCCTTAAAACGTGGTTATAAGGGAAAATAATAGCATTCTTAATACAGAATGCATAGTACAATAGTGCTGGAGGGGTTACATTTTTTAAAATAATAATTGAACTCACCTTAATCCACTTGTTCGCGCAGCCCGGCTTCTCTTCTGTCTTCATCTTTGAGGAATAGGACCTTTGATGACATCACTGCGCTCATCACATAGTCCATCAAATGGTCTTTACCATGGAGATGGATCATGTGACGGACCATGTGATGAGCACAGTGACGTCACCATAGGTCCTTTTCCTGTGCACAGCAAAGATGAAGACAGAAGAGAAGCCAGGCTGCGCGAACAAGTGGATTAAGGTGAGTTAAAAAAAAATTTTTAACCCCTCCAGCCCTATTGTACTATGCATTCTCTATTAAGAATGCTATTATTTTCCCTTATAACCATGTTATAAGGAAAAATAATAATGATCGGGTCTCCATCCCCATCGTCTCCTAGCAACCGTGCGTAAAAATCGCACCGCATCCCGTCTTGCTTGCGATTTTCACGCAGCCCCATTCACTTCTATAGGGCCTGCGTTGCGTGGAAAACACACAAAGAGGAGCATGCTGCGATTTTCACACAATGCACAAGTGATGCGTGAAAATCACCGCTCATGTGCACAGCCCCATAGAAATGAATGGGTCTGGATTCAGTGCGTGTGCAATGCGTTCACCTCACGCATTGCACCCGCGCGGTAATCTCGCCCGTGTGAAAGGGGCCTTAGGGTCACAGGTAATGTTTACTTTAGTTTCAGTAGCTTCACTAGGCGACTTTTACTGATGACTTTAACTGTTAACACAAAGCAATGGTATACCTCTGCCAATGCAATTATTGTCAGTCACCAGAAACCTGGAAGGCACCTATAAGGTTAATAGTTTAAGGCATGTCTAATAGTAATCTACATGAGGGTCATGGAGGTCTATGTTAGGCCTTTGACTGACATATTTAACCATGCCCCCTTCCTATGTTTACATGACTTGTCCAGCAGGGGCATAGCTATCAGTGGTAAAGAGGTGGCAGCTGCACCTGGGCCCTCGGGGCTGAGGGGTCCAAAGAATTATTTTCCATATAAGTAGACAGTTGTATTGAAAAAATGACATATGGCAGGTGCTGGACTCTGTTACAGAATTCTCATTTTGAACCGGGAGCTTCAAGTTATGGCTCTGAAAAATAGTGTTAAAAGTGATGACATAAACTCTAGCTTCTGTGTCCATGTCATCACTCTGCCACACAGTTTTTGGTGCTACAATAAAATACAGTATAAGCCTGGCCTTCTCGGCAGTGGTGTAGCGTGGGTTGCCAGGACTCGAAGCAAGCCAAGTATTTCGCCCCACCCCCCCCAACCTGTGGACACGTCCCTTTTTACAGATAATGCAGTAGATGTCACCTGCAGCCCCATGTAACACCACAGATAACACAGTGACAACTCTCTGATTAGATAAGGTAGTAGATTTTTCCTCAAGGTCTTCATTCGGAGATAAGACCGCCATGATACCTTCTTTCAGCCGTGTCTCGTCTCTGCAGAGTTTATCACAGAAAATCATTTTAAATTCCTCACTTTACTATCACCCTCCCCCTCCTGGTGCCTCAACACTGTTAGGCCTCTTTCACACGGGCATTCTGGATTTGCCCCAGATGCGTCGCATGTGCATTGTGGGAAAACCGCACGAGTAGGCACGCAATTGCAGTCAGTTTTGACTGCGATTGCGTTCCGATGTTCAGTTTTTTCCGCACGAGTTCAATGCGTTTTGCACGCGCGTGAAACCCAGACCCAAACCCGGACTTCTTCACTGAAGTTCGGGTTTGGGTTAGGTGTTCTATTAATTTTATTATTTTCCCTTATTACATAGTTATAAGGGAAAAGAATAGCATTCTTAATACAGAATGCTTGCTAAAATGTGGTTTAAGGGGTTAAAAAAATAAATTAATGAACTCACCTTATACATTTGATCGCACAGCCGGCATCGTCTTCGTTGAGGACCTGCAAAAGGACCTTTGGTTTTGGTGAGCACGGTGACGTCAGCACAGGTCCTTTTGCAGGTCCTGAAAGATGAAGAAAGAAGAAATGCCGGCTGCGCGATCAAGAGGATGAGGAGAGTCTTTTTTTTTAACCCCTCAAGCCACATTTTACGAAGCATTCTGTATTAAGAATGCTATTATTTTCCTTTATAACCATGTTATAAGGGAAAATAATACATTAAATTTACTTTTATCAACTTACTAACATCATCTCCTAGCAACCATGCGTGAAAATCAGATTGCATCCGCACTTGCTTGCGGATGCTTTGTGATTTTCATGCATCCCCATTCACTTCTATGGGGCCTGCGTTGCGTGAAAAACGCAGAATATAGAACATGCTGCGATGATTTTCACGCAATGCACAAGTGATGCTTGAAAATCACTGCTCATCTGAACAGCTATAAATCACCGCGAAAGGTGCACCACAATGATATGGAACTGACAACACTGGCTAATCCCTCAGGCTTCATGCACACGACAGTATTTTTTCACGGTCCGCAAAACGGGGTTCCGTTGGTCCGTGACCGTTTTTTCGTCCGTGGGTCTTCCTTGATTTTTGGAGGATCCACGGACATGAAAAAAAAGTCGTTTTGGTGTCTGCCTGGCCGTGCGGAGCCAAACGGATCCGTCCTGACTTACAATGCAAGTCAATGTGGACGGATCCGTTTGACGTTGACACAATATGGTGCAATTGCAAACTGATCCGTCCCCCATTGACTTTCAATGTAAAGTCAGGAGTTAATATACCATCGGATCAGAGTTTTCTCCAATCCGATGGTATATTTTAACTTGAAGCGTCCCCATCACCATGGGAACGCCTCTATGTTAGAATATACCATCGGATTTGAGTTACATCGTGAAAACTCATATCCGACAGTATATTCTAACACAGAGGCGTTCCCATGGTGATGGGGACGCTTCAAGTTAGAATATACTACGAACTGTGTACATGACTGCCCCCTGCTGCCTGGCAGCACCCGATCTCTTACAGGGGGCTGTGATCAGCACAATTAACCCCTCAGGTGTCGCACCTGAAGGGGTTAAATGTGTGTATCATAGCCCCCTGTAAGAGATCAGGGGCTGCCAGGGCACCCCCCCCTCCCTCCCCAGTTTGAATATCATTGGTGGCCAGTGTGCGCCCCCCCGCATTGTATTATCATTGGTGGCCAGTGTGCGGCCCCCCCTCTATTGTATTAATATCATTGGTGGCCAGTGTGCGCCCCCCCCCCCCCCCCCGATCATTGGTGGCAGCGGAGAGTTCCGATCGGAGTCCCAGTTTAATCGCTGGGGCTCCGATCGGTAACCATGGCAACCAGGATGCTACTGCAGTCCTGGTTGCCATGGTTACTTAGCAATATTAGAAGCATCATACTTACCTGCTGCGCTGTCTGTGACCGGCCGGGAGCTCCTCCTACTGGTAAGTGACAGGTCTGTGCGGCGCATTGCTTAATGATCTGTCACTTACCAGTAGGAGGAGCTCCTGGCCGGTCACAGACAGCGCAGCAGGTAAGTATGATGCTTCTAATATTGCTAAGTAACCATGGCAACCAGGACTGCAGTAGCATCCTGGTTGCCATGGTTACCGATCGGAGCCCCAGCGATTAAACTGGGACTCCGATCGGAACTCTCCGCTGCCACCAATGATCGGGGGGGGGAGGAAGAGGGGAGGCCGCACACTGGCCACCAATTATATTAATACAATAGAGGGGGGGCCGGGGGGGGGGGGGGCGCACACTGGCTACCAATGATAATACAATAAAGGGAGGGAGGGGGGGCCGGGAGGGGCCGCACTGGCCACCAATGATATTAATACAATAGCGGGGGGGTGCCGCACTGGTCACCAATGAAATTGAAACTGGGGAGGGAGGGGGGTCTGCCCCCTGCTGCCTGGCAGCCCCTGATCTCTTACAGGGGGCTATGATACGCACAATTAACCCCTTCAGGTGCCGCACCTAAGGGTTTAATTGTGCGGATCACAGCGCCCTGTAAGAGATCGGGTGCTGCCAGGCAGCAGTCATGTACACAGTTCGTAGTATATTCTAACTAGAAGCGTCCCCATCACTATGGGAACGCCTCTGTGTTAGAATATAAAGTCGGATTTGAGTTTTCACGGATCCGTCTGTATGAAAGTAGCCTACGGACACGGATGCCAATCTTGTGTGCATCCGTGTTTTTTCACTGACCCATTGACTTGAATGGGTCCGTGAACCGTTGTCCGTCAAAAAAATAGGACAGGTCATTTTTTTTTGACGGACAGGATACACGGATTACGGAGGCGGATGACAAACGGTGCATTTTCCGAGTTTTCAACGGACCCATTGAAAGTCAATGGGTCCGCAGAAAATCACGGAAAACGGAACAACGGCCACGGGTGCACACAACGGTCGTGTGCATGAGGCCTCAAGCTGATGTTAAGAACTGAGACTTTAGCCAATGTATTCCAGTCAGGAACACATCAGAGCCCTTTTGCACCACCGTCAAGGTATCTCAGTGTGGCATGGGTTCCTACCACTAGACTACCTACGGGGTGTGAACACAGGTATGTGGGAGCTTGGCTGTAAGTTGTATCTTAGCACCTCTCAGGCTGTGTTCACACTCCGTAGGTAGTTTAGTGGCAGGAACCCATGCCACACTGAGATACCTTTACGGTGGTGCAAAAGGGCTCCGATGTGTTCCTGACTGGAATACATTGGCTAAAGTCTCTGTTCTTAATATCAGCCTAGGGATTAGCAGTGTTGTCAATTGCATATCATTGTGGTGGACCTTTCGCAGTGATTTATGTATTCTTATATTTGCATCCACACATTATCCCATCTTGTGTAGGATGCCATTGTGGTGCATGTGGTCCGCTGCCGACATCCTCCATGGATCACATGCGGAGGAATTGCTCCCCCGGTTATAAACACGCCACAGTGTTTGGGGTTTTTGAGCATTTCCTCCCATTTAGGCCACTTTATTTCAGTTATTTTTCATCTGCACAGCCCCATTGAAGTGAATGGGTCCGGATTCAGTACGGGTGCAATGCGTTCATCTCACGCATTGCACCCGCGCGGAATTCTCGCCCGTGTGAAAGGGGCCTCATCCTGCTGCTACCTCCAATACCGTGCTAGTGCCATTCAGATAGTCCCCCATAATAATATGCTCCCAAACTGTCCTCCATAGTAATAGCGTTCCCTACAGCACCCCCCAAAGCAACCGCATTAGTAGCAATGTTCTCCATATTGTGCTCAATAATAATTCTCACAGCACCACCAATATTAATAAGGCCTCCTATAGTGCCCCCAGCAATAAGGCCCCTCTATAACTGCCCACAGTAGTACTAAAGTCCCCTATAGTGTCTGCAGTAGTTCTAATGCCCCCTGTAGTGCCCCATGAAGTTCTAATGCCCCCTATAGTGCCCCATGAAGTTATAATGCCCCCTGTAGTGCCACTAGATAAAAGACCCAGCAGAGACAATCTAGAAAAAAAAAAACTGTAATGGAAATGACCCCCAATACCATCTGACAAAAATTGCATAAAGCCTCATTCACACGTCAGTGTTCGGTCAGTTATTTCCATCAGTGATTTTGAGCCCAAACCAGATGCGGCTCTAAACACAGAACAGGTGCAGATCTTTCCTTAGGCCTTATGTCTGTGGAGGCTCCAGTCCTGATTTTGGCTCACAATCACTGACGTGTCAATGAGGCTTAACCCTTTCATCAGTCAGCAGATTTGTACCAATGAAATTGGCTAACCTACAGCAGGTGCACTTGGCAGGGGTAGCTCAATGACCCATTCTTTTCTATGGGGCCATGAACACGTCCTTATGACTGACCCACAGAAGGGCAGGTGAATCCCCTGGTTGGCCCCCTGACTAATGCCTCATGCAGACGTCCGTGTCAGTTTTGGATCAGTAGTAACACGGACCGTGTTCAATCTGTGTTTTCCCCCGTGACAGATCCGTGTTGGGTCCGTTTTTTGCTGTCCGTGTTGCATCAGTGTTTAACTGACACTGAACAGCTGAAAAATAATTTTCAAAGCATCTCTTCTTAATGATCCGTGAAATCCGGATGCAACACGGATGGCATCCGTGTTTTTTCACGGACCCATAGACTATAATGGGCGTGAGTGACCAAGATAGGACATGCATCCGTGCTGAAAACACGGACCCACGGACCGTGCTAAAACACTGATGTGTGAATACACACGTTCAAATAAATGAGGCTTAAGGGTGGGCCCCAACCTCCTACTAAGTACTTAAAGGGAATCTGTCACTAGCAATTTACCCAAATTTTTTTTTCATAAATCCATGTTTAACAGAGTACCTTTTTTCCATCTGTCTGATTCTTTTGATTGTCAGTTTTGTCATTTCTTCAAAAAATCGATTCTTGTAATATGTAAATGACGCTGTAAGGAGCCCACATTACACACTGCTTGTTTCCATGGTTACGACCACCCTGCAATCCAGCAGCGGTGGCTGTGCTTGCACACTATAGAAAAAAGCTATAGGCAGTGAAGCCTATATTGTTAATAAAATGATAAAAGTAACACTCCCCCCCGTACCCCTGGTGAATGAAACACATCATGCTCTCCCCAGCAGAAGGCACCATGAAGTGACGCCATCGCACCTGCTGCGCTGACCACTAGAGCACAGGCCGGGGAATGATCATCGTGACCCGGCCTGTGCGCTCTGCCATTCCGCCCTGCTCGTCGCGCTTCACCATTGTCTCCTCAGGAAGCAGGACGTTCTTCAGCCATCCCAGGACCGCGGGACAACTGCTAGAATCCAGGCCTGTCCTGCTGGATCGGGGACGGCTGGGAGTTATGCTTTAGTAGAAACACGGTTGCACACAAATGCATCTTTCCCCTGATATGTATGGAGAACGGGCGGTGGGAAATCGGAGAACTGGGACCAGTTAATATTTGCACGGAACAGTACAGTGGCCCCCTGAATGAATTTTACTGGTGGGCCCTCAGCACCCCAGTCCGATCCGAATGAGCGAAGTTATCAAAAATTCGTTTTTGCTGCTTTGCCAAATTTCACAAAGTAATTTGATTTGTGACTAATAAGCATTTCTTTGTATGTAGCGGGCACACTGGAACGGCGATTGTGCCACCCCCGTCATTGAACCCCCAAGATGCTGCGTTCATTCTGAGACTACAATTCAGGCCTTTCAGGGGTTAGTCATCCGCTGGCCGGGCGAGCCGGTGGTCATCACTGCGACTGATCAGCGTGTTGGTATGGTGATGTCATACATCAGCTCGCACGAGATTTTGTGCCTTTTTTGTAATCAAGATGGCCGCGATGACCTCTTCACGCCCAAACGGTTGAGGTGAGAATAATTTTTTTTACCACTATTTGCACGAAACGCGAGGAAATTGAGCTTTGCAGCAAATCTAATTTTTCCTGGATTGAAATTCTGATTGAAGTCCATTCATTTGACTTTGATTCACTCAACACTTCTGAGGACAAGAATACTTCACGCAGAATCGATCAGCATTTTGCTGAAATACGGACAGGACTGTGTGCGCGAGGCCTTATCCGTGGTGCAGATAGGGTTAGCGATATAATTGCCCCATGCAGGTCACTAGTTGTGTATTTCAGCTTTGATCTATCCGTTATGACTGTGCACAAACCAGACAGATGACAGACTCAGCTCTGCTGCATCTGTAGGAAGATAACCCGTATACTGTGATCCTTTATGTATTGTCAAGGATTTCGGTTATTTCCTTTACGCCCGCTGTTCATTTATACTCTTAGGCCCCTTTCACACGAGCGAGTCTTCCGTGCGGGTGCAATGCGTGACGTGAACGCATAGCGCCCGCACTGAATCCTGACCCATTCGTTTCAATGGGTCTGTGTACATTTTTTTCAGGCATCAGTTCTGCGTTGCGTGAAAAAAAACACAGCATGTTCTATATTCTGCATTTTGCACGGGGCCCTGGCCCCATAGAAGTGAATGGGGCTGCGTGAACAACGCATAGCATCCCCAAGCAAATGCGTTTTTCACTGATGGTTGCTAGGAGATGTTGTTTGTAAACCTTCCGTTTTTTATCACGAGCGTGAAAAACGCATCAATGCGCATTGCACCCGCGCGGAAAAAACTGAATGCAATCGCAGACAAAACTGACTGAACTTGCTCACAAAATGGTGCGACTTTCACTGAACGCACCTGGAGCCAATCTGCTGGTGTGAAAGGGGCCTAACATCTCGCTTTTGCTCCACCATTCCCGGAGATTCCCTTTACTCCCTGATCGTTTCTGCGGCTGGTGATATAAGGCACAGCACAGAACTAGCAATGTGCTTCGGATCCCAGGGTTAGATGGTGGTTGTCCTCGAGGTGTGTCTCCGGCTGCCCGTTCATTTCCTCCATAGCTGCGAGCAGTGTGAGGTGAAGGAGACACTGAAGTGACAAGCATGGCCCTGTCATCCCCGCAGCCCGTCAGCCACATCCTCTTTGACATGGACGGCCTTCTGCTCGGTGTGTACAATGCCTTCTGCCTCTGTTAACCCTTCCCCTCCCTGCTTCCCTCATGTCCTGCACTGACTGTAAAGTGTAATGGGCGGGTGTGGTGCTGTGTCATACCCTCCCACTGGGTGGTACGGGAGCCCCTTACTGGTGGAGCCAGGGTGGGCACAGCTCCCCCACTAGTTGCTCTGCACAATGTGACCTTTCCTCCATTACCGTATTATCTGTTGTACTTGGGAAGATAAGTTACCACATGGTCTGTAAGGCCAAGGCAAAACTACCATTATAGGTGCCACCATTAGACTACGGGCACACATTGCGGTTTATGTGCCTTTTTTCCGTGCAGATGGGTTGTTAAAAAAAAAAATAACATAATTTATGAAACTAACAGGAAAACTGGAGGAGATTAATCAAACTGGTGTAAAGTAGAACTGGTTTAGTTGCCCATAGCAACCAATAAGATTCCACCTTTAATTTTCCAGAAAAGCTCTGGTTGCCGTGGGCAACTAAGCCGGTTTTCCTGTTCGATAGTCTGCGATAGCGCTTTGTTATGTGGGTTTGAGCTCGATTTTGAAGTGCTTTTCATGCAGAACTTATGCAGATCCCCTTAACCCCTTCACGCATTTTCACATACATGTACGTGGTGGAATGTGGCCATTTGCCGCCTCCTCACGTAGATGTACCTGTTCTGATGGGGCGGGTGCAGGAGCTGCGCCCACCTGATCAGTGGCACAGGCTCCTGCTGTATCCTCCAGCATCCCTCAAAAAAACGATGCCGGCGAATTAACCGTTCACATGCTGTGGTCCGCACTGCACGGTTTACAGAGAGAGGGGGGGCTCCCTTTCTGACCCCATTGGTACCCCCGCTCTGCGGTGACGGTGAGCCGATGGTTGTTATGGCAGCCCCAATGCTTTACACAGGCATCAGAGCCTGCCATCTACGGGAGCCCAGGAGATCCAGCTCCCAGGCCGGCTCTTCTCGGTCTCTTGCACACGAACGCTGTGTGCCCGTATTGCAGCCCACATACGGCGGGTCCTCAATACACTGGCACTGGCCATGTGCACTCCGCATCCATTCACTTGGATGGGTCCGCAATCACGGAGATGCGGAACGGAAGCACGGATCGGAACCCCACGGAAGCACTATGTAGTACTTCCGTGGTGTTTCTGTCCGTGCCGCCACAACACAAAAAAATAGAACTTGTTCTGTTTTTTTGCGGTGCGGACGGATCACAGACCCATTCAAGTTGAATGGGTCTCGATCCGTCCCGGCCGCCGCACGGACGTTACCCATGCAAATTGCGGTCCCCAATGCACGGAACGGATGCACAACGGCCGTGTGAAAGAGGTGAAACACTGACCGTTCAATGCCCCACAATACAGAATGTATTGTACTGCATTGAAACAGGGATCAAACCCTGAGAAGTTAAAGTCCCAAAATGGGACAAAAATAAAAAGTGAAAAACATGTTTTTAATAACAAAAAGAATTTCAAGTAAAAAACAACAACGCCTTTTACCTTATAAAATCATGTACAATAGAAAAAAAAAAAAAACAGACATATTAGATATTACCGGGTCCGTGACAACCAGCTATAGAAAAAGTCACATGATCTACACCGTCAGGTAAAAGTCGTAAATATATATATTTTTTTTTTATAAAAACCGTGCCAAAATAGCCATTTTTGGGTCACCTTGCCTCACAAAAAGCATAATAGCCAGCAATCAAAAAGTCGTATGCACCCCAAAATGGTACCAAGGAAACCATCACCGCATCCCACAAAAAATGAGCTGCCACATAAGACAATCGCCATAAGAATAAAAAAAATATGGCTTTCAGAAAATGCCACCTCAAAAACAAGATTCTTTCTTTTCAAAGATGCTTTTACTTTGTATGACATAACAATAATAAAAAGCATACACATATTAGGTGTTGCTTCGTCCGTAATGACCTGTTCTAAGAAAAAATGAAATGATCTACCCCCTTAGGTAAACTCTGTTAAAAAAAATAATAATAATAAAATCTGTGCCAAAATAGCCATTTTTTTGGTCATCTTGCCCCAAAAAAGTGTAATATTAACCCCTTAAGGACACAGCCTTTTTACACCTTAGGACCAGGCCATTTTTTGAAAATCTGACCAGAGTCCCTTTAAGTGCTGATAACTTTAAAACGGTTTGACTTATCCAGGCCGTTCTGAGATTGTTTTTTCGTCACATATTGTACTTCATGACACTGGTAAAATGGAGTAAAAAAAAAAAATTTTTTTGCACCAAAAAATACCTAATTTAACAAAAATTTGAAAAAAATTTGCAAATTTCAAAGTTTCAGTTTCTCTACTTCTGTAATACATGGTAATACCCCCAAAAATTGTGATGACTTTACATTCCCCATATGTCTACTTCATGTTTGAATTGTTTTGGGAATGATATTTTATTTTTTGGGGATGTTATAAGGCTTAGAAGTTTAGAAGCAAATCTTGAAATTTTTCCGAAATTTACAAAAACTCAATTTCTAGGGACCAGTTCAGGTCTCAAGTCACTTTGCGAGGCTTACATTATAGAAACCACCCAAAAATGACCCCATCTAAGAAACTACACCCCTCAAGGTATTCAAAACTGATTTTGCATACGTTGTTAACCCTTTAGGTGTTGCACAAGAGTTATTGGCAAATAGGGAGGAAATTTGAGAATTTCATTTTTTTGTCTAATTTTTCATTTTAACCCATTTTTTCCACTAACAAACCAAGGGTTAACAGCCAAACAAGACTGTATCTTTATTGCCCTGACTCTGCCATTTACAGAAACACCCAATATGTGGCCGTAAACTACTGTACGGCCACACAGCGGGGCGTAGAGTGAAAGGTGCGCCGTTTGGTTTTTGGAAGGCTGATTTTTATGGACTGGTTTATTTACACCATGTCCCATTTGAAGCCCCCTGATGCACCCCTAGAGGAGAAACTCCCTAAAAGTGACCCCATCTAAGAAACTACACCCCTCAAGGTATTCAAAACTGATTTTACATACGTCGTTAACCCTTTAGGTGTTGCACAAGAGTTATTGGCAAATGGCGATGAAATTTGAGAATTTCATTTTTTTGCCTAATTTTCCATTTTAACCCATTTTTTTCCACTAACAAACCAAGGGTTAACAGCCAAACAAGACTGTATCTTTATTGCCCTGACTCTGCTGTTTACAGAAACACCCCATATGTGGCCGTAAACTACTGTACGGGCACACAGCGGGGCGTAGAGTGAAAGGTGCGCCGTTTGGTTTTTGGAGGGCTGATTTTGCTGGACTGTTTTTTTGGCACCATGTCCCATTTGAAGCCCCCCTGATGCACCCCTAGATTATAAACTCCATAAAAGTGACCCCATCTAAGAAACTACACCCCTCAAGGTATTCAAAACTGATTTTACAAACTTTGTTAACCCTTTAGGTGTTGCACAAGATTTAATGGAAAATAGAGATACAATTTCAAAATTTCACTTTTTTGGCAGATTTTCCATTTTAATATTTTTTTTCCAGTTACAAAGCAAGGGTTAACAGCCAAACAAAACTCATTATTTATGGCCCTAATTCTGTAGTTTACAGAAACACCCCATATGTGGTCGTAAACAGCTGTACGGGCACACGGCAGGGCGCAGAAGGAAAGGAACACCATATGGTTTTTGGAAGGCATATTTTGCTGGACTGGTTTTTTTTGACACCATGTCCCATTTGAAGCCCCCCTGATGCACCCCTAGAGTAGAAACTCCAAAAAAGTGACCCCATTTTAGAAACTACGGGATAGGGTGGCAGTTTTGTTGGTACTAGTTTAGGGTACATATGATTTTTGGTTGCTCTATATTACACTTTTTGTGCGGCAAGGTAACAAGAAATAGCTTTTTTGGCACCGTTTTTTTTTTTTTGTTATTTACAACATTCATCTGACAGGTTAGATCATGTGGTAATTTTATAGAGCAGGTTGTCACGGACGCGGAGATACCTAATATGTATACTATTTTTTTTATTTATGTAAGTTTTACACAATGATTTCATTTTTAAAACCAAAAAAATGTTTTAGTGTCTCCATAGTCTAAGAGCCATAGTTTTTTCAGTTTTTGGGCGATTATCTTAAGTAGGGTCTCATTTTTTGCGGGATGAGATGACGGTTTGATTGACATCTATTTTGGGGTGCATATGACTTTTTGATTGCTTGCTATTACACTTTTTGTGACGTAAGATGACAAAAAATGGCTTTTTTTACACCGTTTTTATTTTTATTTTTTTACGGTGGTCATCTGAGGGGTTAGATCATGTGATATTTTTATAGAGCCGGGCGATACGGACGCGGCGATACCTAATATGTATACTTTTTTTTATTTATGTAAGTTTTACACAATGATTTCATTTTTGAAACAAAAAAAATCATGTTTTAGTGTTTCCATAGTCTAAGAGCCATAGTATTTTCAGTTTTTGGGCGATTATCTTGGGTAGGGTATGATTTTTGCGGCATGAGATGACGGTTTGATTGTTACAATTTTGGCGTACATGCGACTTTTTTGATCACTTTTATTACCTTTTTTGGGAAGTAAGGTGGGCAAAATTTCAATTTCATCATAGTTTTTTATTTTTTATTTTTATGGTGTTCACCGTTCGGGTAAAGTAACATGACCGTTTTATAGATCAGGTCGTTACGGACGCGGCGATACCAAACATGTGTAGGGAATTTTATTTTTTTCATTTTTTATCAGTGATAAATGTGTTTTTTGATTTTTACTTTTTTTCCACTTTTATTCACTTTTTTTTGACCCAGACCCACCTGGTTCTTGAAGATCCAGTGGGTCTGATGTCTGTATAATACAGTACAGTACAATATATATTGTTCTGTACTGTATTTTACTTACACTGAACAGATCTATGCCTTTCAGCACAGATCTGTTCAGCACCATGGACAGCAGGACGCCTGAGAGGCGTCCTGTTGCCATGGGAACCTTCCCCGTCTGCTCAGTACTGCTCAGAACTTCGCAGACGGGGAAGGGTAAGGAGGGGATCTCTCGGGGGGCTCTCCGGGGGCTCTCTCGCTCCCCATCGGGGGGCTGCAAAGGCACAGCAGCCCCCCGATGGGAGAGGGAGGGAGCTCCCTGCGCTGTTAACCTTTTCCATACAGTGGTCCGTACGGACCGCTGTATGGAAAGGGTTAAACGGCTGACATCGCATCGCAGATGTCAGCCGTTTATACCAGGGTGCCAGCAATGTGCTGGCACCCTGGTATCCCCACTAGACACCAACGATTATACAAGGGGAGGCGGGCGGGGGATCGCGATCCCGCCTGCCGCACCGCCCGCCTCCCGCACCGCCCGCAACCCTCCCCCTGCACCTCCCGCCACCATAAAAATCATTCGGGGGTGCAGGGGGGGGTGAATAAAACTTTTTTTTTAGGCATATAAAGTTTCTGATCCCCGCGGTCAGGGACTGCGGGGACCAGAAACTTCAGAAATCGCAGCAAACCGCAGGTCTGAATTGACCTGCGGTTTGCCGCGATCGCCGACATGGGGGGGTCACGGGACCCCCCCGCGCATTTAGCCTAGGTGCCTGCTCAATGATTTAAGCAGGCACCGGGTTCCGATCACTGCCAGCCGCACGACAGTGATCGAAAATACACAGGGCGTACATGTACGCCCTGTGTCCTTAAGTACCAGGGCACAAGGGCGTACCTGTACGCCCTATGTCCTTAAGAGGTTAAATGATCAAAAAATCATATGCACCGAAAAATGGTACCAATAAAAATGTCAGCTTTTCCTTCAAAAAAAGAGATCCTACACAAGACGATCGACAGAAAAATAAAAGAAATATAGCTTTCAGAAAATAAAATAGGGGGTGCAGAGATAGCAGAGCCTGAGGGGGGCCAAAGACCCTTGTGCCACATAAGAAGACACCAGTATTATAGAAAGTGCATGCTGGTCAAGTTATAGCTCTGGCTGGAGGGAAGGGGTTAGGTCAAGAATTTGGCATGGGGGGGTTGGGGGGGTGGTCTACTGTTTCAATTTTTTTCCGCAGGCAGCATGAAGGCTATATGTTTCCCTAGCCACAAAACACTTAGGCCCCTTTCACACAGGCGAGTTTTCTGCGCGGGTGCAATGCGTGAGTTGAACGCATTGCACCCGCACTGAATCCTGACCCATTCATTTCTATGGGGCTGTTCACATGAGCAGTGATTTTCACGCATCACTCGTGCGTTGCGTGAAAATCGCAGCATGCTCTATATTCTGCGTTTTTCACGCAACGCAGGCACCATAGAAGTGAATGGGGCCGCGTGAAAATCGCAAGCATCCGCAAGCAAGTGCGGATGCGGTGCGATTTTCACACATGGTTGCTAGGAGACGATCGGGCTGGGGACCCGATCTGTATTATTTTCCCTTATAACATGGTTATAAGGGAAAATAATAGCATTCTGAATACAGAATGCAAAGTAAAATAGTGATGGAGGGGTTAAAAAATAAAAATTAACTCACTGAGTCCACTTGATCGCATAGTTGCGGATCTCTGTCTTCTTCTGTAATGTTGAGCTGCCGACTAAGGACCTGTGGTGATGTCACATCACATGATCTAATCACATGGTCCCTCACCATGGTGATGAACCATGTGATTGGACCATGTGATGAGCACAGTGATCAAAGGTCCTATTCCTGTGCACAGCAAAGAAGACAGAAGAGAAGCCGGGCTGCGCGATTAAGTGGATTAAGGTGAGTTAAATTATTATTATTATTTTTTTAACCCCTCCAGCCTTATTGTACTATGCATTCTGTATTAAGAATGCTATTATTTTCCCTTATAACCATGTTATAAGGGAAAATAATACACTGCTCAAAAAAATAAAGGGAACACAAAAATAACACATCCTAGATCTGAATTAATTAAATATTCTTCTGAAATACTTTGTTCTTTACATAGTTGAATGTGCTGACAACAAAATCATACAAAAATAAAAAAACGGAAATCTAATTTTTTAACCCATGGAGGTCTGGATTTGGAGTCACACTCAAAATTAAAGTGGACAAACACACTACAGGCTGATCCAACTTTGATGTAATGTCCTTAAAACAAGTCAAAATGAGGCTCAGTAGTGTGTGTGACCTCCACGTGCCTGTATGACCTCCCTACATTGCCTATGCATGCTCCTGATGAGGTGGCGGACGGTCTCCTGAGGGATCTCCTCCCAGACCTGGACTAAAGCATCTGCCAACTCCTGGACAGTCTGTGGTGCAACGTGACGTTGGTGGATAGAGCGAGACATGATGTCCCAGATGTGCTCAATTGGATTCAGGTCTGGGGAACGGGCGGGCCAGTCCATAGCATCAATGCCTTTGTCTTGCAGGAACTGCTGACACACTCCAGCCACATGAGGTCTAGCATTGTCTTGCATTAGGAGGAACCCAGGGCCAACCGCACCAGCATATGGTCTCACAAGGGGTCTGAGGATCTCATCTCGGTACCTAATGGCAGTCAGGCTACCTCTGGCGAGCTCATGGGGGGCTGTGTGGCCCTCCAAAGAAATGCCACCCCACACCATTACTGACCCAATGCCAAACCGGTCATGCTGGAGGATGTTGCAGGCAGCAGAACGTTCTCCACGGCGTCTCCAGACTTTGTCACGTCTGTCACATGTGCTCAGTGTGAACCTGCTTTCATCTGTGAAGAGCACAGGGCGCCAGTGGCGAATTTGCCAATATTGGTGTTCTCTGGCAAATGCCAAACGTCCTGCACGGTGTTGGGCTGTAAGCACAACCCCCACCTGTGGACGTCGGGCCCTCATATCACCCTCATGGAGTCTGTTTCTGACCGTTTGAGCAGACACATGCACATTTGTGGCCTGCTGGAGGTCATTTTGCAGGGTTCTGGCAGTGCTCCTCCTGTTCCTCCTTGCACAAAGCGGTCCTGCTGCTGGGTTGTTGCCCTCCTACGGCCTCCTCCACGTCTCCTGATGTACTGGCCTGTCCTGGTAGTGCCTCCATGCTCTGGACACTACGCTGACAGACACAGCAAACCTTCTTGCCACAGCTCGCATTGATGTGCCATCCTGGATAAGCTGCACTACCTGAGCCACTTGTGTGGGTTGTAGACTCCGTCTCATGCAACCACTAGAGTGAAAGCACTGCCAGCATTCAAAAGTGACCAAAACATCAGCCAGGAAGCATAGGAACTGAGAAGTGGTCTGTGGTTCACCACCTGCAGAACCACTCCTTTATTGGGGGTGTCTTGCTAATTGCCTATAATTTCCACCTGTTGTCTATCCCATTTGCACAACAGCATGTGAAATTGATTGTCACTCAGTGTTGCTTCCTAAGTGGACAGTTTGATTTCACAGAAGTGTGATTGACTTGGAGTTACATTGTGTTGTTTAAGTGTTCCCTTTATTTTTTTGAGCAGTGTACAATCTACAGAACACCGATCCCAAGCCCGAACTTCTGTGAAGAAGTTCGGGTTTGGGTACCAAACATGCCGATTTTTCTCACAATTACAATGTTTTGCACTTGCGCGGAAAAATCGCGCATTTTCCCGCAACGCACCCGCATCTTATCCGGGCAAAAAACATGATGCCCGTGTGAAAGAGGCCTTATAGTCAATGGGGACAGAGCGGCAGTCCGGGGGCACACGTTCTCTAGCGGCAGGACGGATCCGACAGGCTGTTCACCCGACGGAACAGACTACCGGAGGTCTGTGCTGCTAGTTTGAAAGTAGCCTTACTGAAATAAATGAACTTTTTTGTATTTCACCTGTATACCGCCATGTCCAACTCTATACATTTTATACCTCCATGTCTATACATGATATATTATATACTGCTATCTCCAGCTCTATACATGATACACTATATACCGCCATATTCAGCTCTATATATGATACACTATATCAGGGCTTGACAAATTTCCTTGGAATCTAGGAGCCAGCTAAAAAAGTTAGGAGCCGTTTATTTTAGTTTTTTACCTTTATAAAGCCTTATTTTCAGCGACAAAAGTAACACCTCTTAAATTAACATATAAAGAAGTCTAGAACCAAACAACATGGGCATTGTTTATTATCAGTGTACTGTGACGTCACTGTGTGCAGCATCTCTTCAGTGTTTATCAGTGTACTGTGACGTCACTGTGTGTATAATCCCTGCGCTGTGATGTCACTGTGTGTGTAATCCCTGCACTGTGACGTCACTGTGTGTATAATCCCTGTGCTGTGACGTCACTGTGTGTATAATCCGTGCGCTGTGACGTCACTGTGTATATAATCCCTGCTCTGTGACGTCACTGTGTATATAATCCCTGCTCTGTGACTTCACTGTGTATATAATCCCTGCTCTGTGACGTCACTGTGTGTATAATCCCTGCTCTGTGACGTCACTGTGTGTATAATCCCTGCGCTGTGACGTCACTATGTGTATAATCCCTGCGCTGTGACGTCACTATGTGTATAATCCCTGCGCTGTGACGTCACTGTATGTATAATCCCTGCGCTGTGACTTCACTGTGTGTATAATCCCTGCGCTGTGACGTCACTGTGTGTATAATCCCTGTGCTGCAGTTGACAGAACTGAGATCCCTTCCTCAGGATGTTTGGTCCGGGCTCATCATTCATCTCATAGTTCTTCTCTTGTAAACTTATTTTGTGACTAGATAAAACTGAAGCAACGCTGGGTTTGAAGAGAAATGTCCCTCGTTGCCGCCTATATCCGCCGTCACTGCGGGATCACTGCCCTTCTGCTGTCCCGGATTATTTGTCCTGTCCGGGGGATAATGGAGTCACAGTTGTCGGCGTCCCCGGGGCCGTCCTGGTGCTCCCTCCGCTGTGGACGCGCACTGACTCCAGGCCGGGATTTGGTTCCAGCTCTTGCCGGATCTACATCCCGTGCTGTGATGTGGTTGGGGTAGGGCTGCGGTCCTGTTTGTCGGAGGGATCTCGGAGTCCTGTGAGTGCGTTAAGTCTCATGCACACGTCCGTGGAACATGGTCCGTGTGATACTGGCCTGGATTTCGTCTGAGTGCAGGAGCGCACGGCGTCATTGGTTGCTATGATGCCGTGCGCTTCCTGCTGCCGCAGTACAGTAATACACTGGTATGATCTATACCAGTGTATTACTGTACTGCGTAAAGTTGTTGCGATACCAAATTTTTGATTCGATTTCGATACCATAAAAAAGTATTGCCTTACTCGATACCATTCGATACCACGCGGAAAAAAATAAACCAAAAAAGGCACGTGCATTCCGCATTTTAAAAAAATGCTGAATCGCGCCGTTTTTTTTTTTTTTGTTCCCGCGTTCACCGCATAGATTTTTTTCTATTTTAATAGTTTGGACTTTTTGGACGTGGCAATATGTGATATGTTTATTTATTTATTGTTTATATATTTTATATGTAATTTATACTTAATATTTTGGTGTTTTTTTTCTGTTTTTATTTTATCTTTTTATTTAAAAAGGGGGAGTTTTTTTCTCCCAGGCTGTGAGCTCTGCTGGGAGAAGAAGACGCCCTATATACCGCCATGTCCAGCGCTATACATGATACATTATATACTGCCATTTACAGCTCTATATATGATACACTATATACCGCCATGTACAGCTCTATATATGATACATTATATACCGCCATGTCCAGCTCTATACATGATACATTATATACCGCCCTGTCCAGCTCTATATGTGATACACTATATTCCGCCATGTCCAGCGCTATACATGATACATTATATACCGCCATGTACAGCTCTATATATGATACACTATATACCGCCATGTCCAGCTCTATACATGATACATTATATACCGCCATGTACAGCTCTATATATGATACATTATATACCGCCATGTACAGCTCTATATATGATACACTATATACCGCCATGTCCAGTTCTATACATGATTCACTATATACTGCCATGTACAGCTCTATATATGATACACTATATACTGCCATGTCCAGCTCTATATATGATACATTTTATACCGCCATGTCCAGTTCTATACATGATTCACTATATACTGCCATGTCCAGCTCTATATATGATACACTATATACTGCCATGTCCAGCTCTATATATGATACATTTTATACCGCCATGTCCAGTTCTATACATGATACATTTTATACCGCCATGTCCAGTTCTATATATGATACATTATATACCGCCATGTCCAGTTCTATACATGATACATTATATACCGCCATGTCCAGTTCTATACATGATAAATTTTATACCGCCATGTCCAGTTCTATACATAATACATTATATACCGCCATGTACAGCTCTATATATGATACACTATATACTACCATGTACAGCTCTATATATTATACACTATATACCGCCATCTCCAGCTCTATACATGATACACTATATACCGCCATCTCCAGCTCTATACATGACACATAAAACATGCTGCTAAGTCTCCCAGCAGGCAGACATGTCACTCAGGGCAGCACTTGTATTCACTCCCTTAGCAGTGTCATTACACAGCTGGGACTTGTAGTCCTACACATACAACATACTGCTGAGTCTCCCAGCAGGCAGACTTGTCACTCAGGGCAGCACTTGTATTCACTCCCTCAGCAGTGTCATTACACAGCTGGGACTTGTAGTCCTACACATACAACATCCTGCAGAGTCTCCCAGCAGGCAGACATGTCACTCAGGGCAGCTCTTGTATCCACTCCCTTAGCAGTGTCATTATACAGCTGGGACTTGTAGTCCTACACATACAACATGCTGCTGAGTCTCCCAGCAGGCAGACATGTCACTCAGGGCAGCACTTGTATCCACTCCTTTAGCAGTGTCATTATACAGCTGGGACTTGTAGTCCTACACATACAACATACTGCAGAGTCTCCCAGCAGGCAGAAATGTCACTCAGGGCAGCACTTGTATCCACTCCCTTAGCAGTGGAGGGGGAGGGGCAGAGGTTGTTTTTTTTGCAAGTAAACAAAGGGCCAGAAGAGAACCAGCTTAGCTTTTAGTTATATATCGCTGACCATCAGAGTTACAGTGCTATATCTTTTTTCCATAACTCGGACAACCCCTTTAAGGGGTTTAAGTGGAGGGTCCCTTTCATCAGGCATGAAACAACAGTTAGGCCCCTTTCACACGGGTGAGTTTTCGGCGCGGGTGCAATGCCTGAGGTGAACGCATTGCACCTGCACTGAATCCGGACCCATTCACTTCAATGGGGCTGTGCAGATGAGCGGTGATTTTCACGCATCACTTGTTCTGATTTTCATCGCAGCATGTTCTATATTCTGTGTTTTTCATGCAACGCAGGCCCCATAGAAAAGAATGTAGAGCATGCTGCGATGAAAATCACCGCTCAGCTGCACAGCCCCATTGAAGTGAATGGGTCCGGATTCAGTGCGGGTGCAATGCGTTCACCTCAGGCATTGCACCCGCGCGGAATTCTTGCCGTGTGAAAGGGGCCTAACAGTGCATTAACCCTCCCCTGCTCCAGGCTGGCTTAGGTCACACACATCTGAAGGGGGAGAGCTGAAATAGTGCTGATGGATCCTGCTTATGAAAAAGACATCGGGCCAGTACATGACCACAGTGCCTGCGGACTGTAATACACAGGCACTTTTAAGGAGATTTATTCTTGCTAAAAAATGTTTCTTATAGTACGGTACGTAAATGGACAGTACAGAGATCTCTATAATGAATATTTTTATACCTAAGACCTCCTGCACACGAACGCGTGCGCCCCGTGGCCGTGCTGCGGCCCACAAAATGTGGGCCGCAATGCACGAACATCGGACCCATTCACTTTAACGGGTCCGCGATCCGGCTGTTCCGCAACAAGATAGGACATGTTCTATCTTTTTGTGTACGGGACGAAACCCCGCGGAAGCACTCCGTAGTACTTCCGTAGGGTTCCGTTCTGTGCTTCCGGTCTGCATCTCCGGATTTGCGGACCCATTGAAGTAAATGTGTCCGCATCTGTGATGTGGAATGCACACGGAACGCACTTCTGTTCCGCAAAAAAATAGAACATGTGCTATTCTTGTCCGCAATTGCAGACAAGAAAAGGCATTTTCTATGAGAGTGCCGGCGATGTGCGATTCCGCAAAATGCGGAACGCACCTTGCCGGTGTCCGTGTTTTGCGGATCCGCAATTTGCAAAACATATACGGATGTGTGAATGGACCCTAACTGTGTGGCCGTACCCTAAGATCAGTGAGACGCAGCCTATTGGGATTCATTGAGGTTTTGAGGTTCATGAAGGGACTGGATTAGAGATGAGCAAATCAGTTTGTAATGAACAGGGTTCATTACAAATTGTGAAAAATGTTGTCTGCCATCTGATCCTGAAGCTTTTCAGGTTTGTTTCGGACAAATCCAGTAAAACGGCACGCAACACCATTTTACTGAACATGTTGGTGGGAAAAAGCCCTAGAGGAGGTGGACGGGAGGGACAGCCTGGTTGGGCAAGTAGTGCAGGCAGGGGGGGCCTTGCAGAATGTCATTCTGTGGGGGGCTGTGAATGAAGGTGGACGGGTATTTGCAGTGTCTGGCAGAAAAAACGACTTTAGGGACAGAGTTCAGTCACAATTAAGCTTCTATTCTACTGTCAGGGTCAGTGAAGGGCAAGGCTAGAATGAAGAATTGTGTAGAATAGACAAAGCACGGGAATGAGACACGAGGACCTGGGGCTGCAATTATTTATTATTAAAGCGCCATTCATTCCATAGCGCTGTACATATGAGAAGAGGTATACATACATAATACAGACAATTGCACTGAGCATGAACAGGACAAGTTATAAACTGGTACAGAAGGAGAGAGGGCCCTGCCCGTGAGGGCTTACAATCTACATGGTATGGGAGGACACAGTAGGTGAGGGTAAAGTTGGTCATGGTGGTATAGACCCAGCAGGGCCACTGGTTGTAGGCTTGTCTGAAGAGGTGGGTTTTCAGGTTTCTTTTGAAGGATACCACTGTAGGTGCGAGTCTGATATGTTGGGGTAGTGAGTTCCATAGAATAAGGGATGCACAGGAGAAATCTTGGAGGCGATTTTGGGAAGAGGTGATAAGAGGAGAGAAGGAGGTCCTGTGAGGATCGGAGATTGCCTATGGGGATGTATCGGGAAAGTAGGGAGGGGACAGGTTGCTGCCTTAGACCTCTTGCACACGACCATATGGCATTTTCAGTATTTTGCGGTCCGTTTTTCACGGATCCGTTCAGTTTTTTGTTTCCGTTCCGTAGTTCAGCAAAAAATCTCTGCATGGTTTCTGTATGCGATAACACCCAACAGACATTAGGCCCAAATCTGTTGAAGGCGCCAATACTGCATTATTTCCAGTATCAGTGTCTTCATTGTGGTTGTGGAAAGGGCAGGGCCGTCTTTACCAAGGGGCAAAAGGGGCAGCTGCCCCGGGCCCAGTTGCTCCTGGGGGGCCCAAGGCAGCTGCCTCTTGAGCCCTGCTAGCCACTGCCCCGGGTGTCAGGCTGTCAGCTCTACCAGGATTCCAGGCATCATGATCGTACTGTGCTAAAGTTGTGATTTAGGACCTTAATGACATCATCACCATGTGACCAGTAACCTAGCAATTACTGGTCACATGGCTATGAGGTCATCACAGGTCCTATGGAGTGTTGCAGAAGTTAACTGTGGAGCTTTTTTTGTGTGAAGATTACATCAGAAAAAGGTGACATATACTGTATAGTGGGGGGCTGTATACTGTGGGGGGCTGTATACTGTGGGGGGCTGTATACTGTGTGGGGGCTGTATACTGTGGGGGGCTGTATACTGTGGGGGGCTGTATACTGTGGGGGGCTGTATACTGTGTGGGGGGCTGTATACTGTGTGGGGGCCTGTATACTGTGTGGGGGCCTGTATACTGTGTGGGGGCCTGTATACTGTGTGGGGGCCTGTATACTGTGTGGGGGCTGTATACTGTGGGGGCCTGTATACTGTGGGGGGCTGTATAGTGTGGGGGGGCTATACTGCTGTACTGTATACTGTGGGGGTCTGTATAATGTATACTGAGGGTACGGTATAGTGTGGAGTGCTATACTGCTGTACTGTATAGTGTGGGGGGCTGTATCGTGTATTGTTTGGGGTGCTGTATACTGTGAGGTGTTGTATACTGTGGGGTGCTGTATATTGTGGGCTGCTATACTGCTCTACTATATACTGTGGGGTACTGTATAGTGTGGGGTGCTAAACTGCATACTGTGTGGTGCTGTATACTATAGGGTGCTATACTGCATACTGTGGGTTGCTGTATACTATAGGGTGCTATACTGCATACTGTGGGTTGCTGTAATCTATAGGGTGCTATACTGCATACTGTAGGGTGCTGGGGTGCACTGGAACACTAGGGTGAGCTGAGCCCTGGTCTCCTTCCTGCAGAGCGGTGCCCACTTCCAGCCTGAGCCCAGCTGCCCAGAGCACTGACCCTGAGCCGCTGGAGTCTTCAGAACCGGAAGTATTTACAGTCATTCACTGGACTGTACCAGATGTGTGGATTTTTTGTGTGTTTGTTGTGGTGGAGGGTGTGATTGCATGCTAGGGTGTGGGAAGGCGGGATCCAGGGGGCCAAGTAAATTTTTGCCCAGGGTCCAATCAATATTAAAGACGGCCCTGGGAAAGGGAAGAACAAAGGTGTTGTTTCCAGGTTGGGCAGCCCATGCCGCTCATACTGCATTTGTCCCTCAACCCCCTCATATGTATCTTAGAACAGACGCTGGCGCTCACGTGGCTACAGAGGAGGTAGAAGAACAGCTAAATCATCTTGCTGCCTGTACCTGTTGGGGACCCAAAATGAGAATTTTCCATGAGGGAGGAAGAGTCAGATTTGGAGGAGTAAGAGGATAATGGCCAGGACACCCAGTCGTCTCAGTGGGGTGCAGAGTTGGAAAGAACTGGCTCCTCTGGCTTGCTGGCCAGAATGGTGACCTGTAGACTCCCTTGCTTACTACCATGAGAGGTGTAGAATTGATATCAGTCTGATCATTACTGGATAGCCATGCTTTGAGACCCTCGCTTTTAAAGCAAAATGGGGCAATGTTTTGCTCTCTCTGAAAGTCAGACCAAATGACATTATAATTAGGAAACACTGTCTGTGCAGCCAACACGCCTGGCGCCAGCATGTCTGAAAGGAAGACCCCTCTCCACCCCCCACAGAGTCACCCACCTCCCTTTCCACAAGCAGCAGAAGCCAGAGCAGCCAGTTCAGTTTCCTCAACATAGGTGTCTCTTGCTGCGCCAGTGTCCAGTATCTAGCGCATACCTTGTTCCCTGACCCCATGGATTTGTGGGCAGGGGGTCTGGTCCGGACACCACACAAAGAAAGGATGTGTCCTTTCCTGGCCTGGTTGTGGCTATAAACTGTGTCTGCCTTAAAGGAGTATTCGGGTTGTTAAAAGTTATCCTTTATCTATAGAATAGGGACTAACTATTTTTTTTAGGTAAAATAGTTATCCCTGATCCTGTGGATAACTTTTAACAACCGGAATACTCCTTTAAAGGCCATTTATCAGCAGATTTGTACCTATGAGACTGGCTGACCTGTTGTATGTGCACTTGGCAGCTGAAGGCATCTGTGTTGGTCCCATGTTCATATGTGTCTGCATTGCTGAGAAAGTTTTAATATATACAAAGCAGTTTCTAAGAGCAAAGGGGGAATTGCCTTTACTCCTAGAGGCTCAGCTCTCTCTGCAGCTGCTGCACCAGGCAGGTAACGCCACCACTCCTGCTGCTCCTAGAGGATCATTTTCACTTATAAACATCCTCTTTCTCAGCAGTGCGGGCACATATGAACATGGGACCAACACAGATGCCTTCAGCTGCCAAGCGCACATGTAACAGGTCGGCAAGTTTCATAGGTACAAATCTGCTGACAGATGCCCTTAAAGTGCAAACAAAGGGAAGCAGACTTAGCGCTGAATTTTGGGGCAGAATGTACGCAAAATTCCACAAGCAAAAAAATAAATAAAAAAATGCTTAAATGGGGACTTGGATTTGGTTACATCTAAAAAGCAATGATAAATTGGCATGAAACTGGCAAGAACACTGTAAGAAGACGGCAGTCATTTCCCCTTTGCTTGGCACATAAACCAGCTAAGTGTGTGTTCTGCTAGAAAGAATTATTTCTCCAAGAAAAGTCAGTGCGGATTGTAATGTATTGATGCTCCAGATATGATAGTTCTATAGAACGTAGTACACACGGGTTTTCTGTCTGTGCGTCACTCATTACTCGGTATATTTGCAGACATGCTGTGCTGTACATTCTTGCTTCTTAGCACTTTGCAGGTCACTGATCACTTGGCTGATATAATGCTGATTTCCCCGCGTCTTTGTCATTTTCCACACTGAAACGTTTCTAATCCTTACAGGAGCCATTCAGGATTTAAAAAAAATAATTGTGAGCACATCGGATTTAAGAAAAAAAAACGGTAATACTCTCCTGTTCAGTCCGCTACCCCGGGTGGTCCTCCCTGGTTTTTACGTAGTCAGTGGCATACCTCCAAGGCAGACCAAGAAGCTGCTATGGGGCCCAGAGGGGATGGAAGACGCCACCCTCTACAATGTGTAATGTAGCGCCACCCGCTCTACTCCAGTTTCGAGTCCCTATATGGGGCTCGGACGGTCCCTGCTTCCCCTGTGTTCAGCCCCCCCCTACATACTTTGTGTGTACAGTGCATGTCCCTGACTCTGACCCTGCCCCCCTACCCCTCAGTAGCATACAGTCCCACCCCAGACACTGCAGCCCAGGGAGCGCTCTCTCTCCTCTGTCTTCTGGGTGCTGAACTGGCCAATCAGTATTTAGCAGTGCTAAGAGCCTGCTGCTGATTGGCTAGCGGGCAGGACGCAGCAGTCTTCTGTGTAGCACCGCACTTCCTGGCTCAGTCAAGCCACCCGGGCGGACTCCAGCCCCCAGCCAGAGACTAAGGTTTTTTCTAGCCACAGACAGAGTGAGTTGTACACTGACTCCAAGTTTTCTGGGGTGGAGAGGCAGCAGCAAGCAAAGTTCAAGTAGGAGGGGGGGCACATTGTCCTGTATATAAAGCTTATATAGAGGACCATGTACCCTAGGCAGTCCCCCCTCCCCATGAACTCTAGGGGGGGGCTGCTGCCTAGGGTACACTAAGCATCAGCAGCAAGCAGAGTTCATGGGGTGGGGGTGGGGTTCCTGGGGAACATTGTCCTCTATATAAGCATCAACAGCAAGCAGAGTTCATGGGGTGGGGGAGGCAATGCCAGGCTTTTGAAGAGCAGGCATATGCAGGAGGAACAGTATACGTGCGAGCTCCTGCCCTGCGCTCGCTTAGCTGTGCTCACATACATATCGCTCTGCCTGCCTGTGCCCACTCTGCTAAAGCCTGACATAGCCCAGCTGGGGGGGGGGGGGGGGGGGGTAATGATTTCTATGTGCTTACAGTACATTAACAAATATTGTTTTGCACGATTCCTTTCACTTTGCAAAAATGGTAAATCTTACAAATTCTGCCTAGGATATTTAAATGTATGACCACACCTGAAGATAATCCTTTGGTGTACAAATGGGTCAGACAGGCTTTACAGCGTTATCCATCACCAGTAAACGTCTAGGCGGTCGGTAAATCAGGGCACCTTTTCCGGTGTCTATAAAAAAAAAAATCATTCAGCTGAGATTTTCTGTGAAGCCGGAGGAGCTTCTGCAAGTTACTGTAATCATCGTCATCATGGTCAATAAGGACCTTTAATCTTTATGATGTACTATGGTTCAGTTTGTCTGTAAAAAATATTTGTTGATGAAGTGGATTAATAAGACCAAACCTTGACCAAGAAGTGTTGACAGAAGGACACAGAAACCTAGCAGCTTCAGGCTTGTAACATGAGGCACTAACAAGTGCTTAGATGCAAATAAGCTGCTGAAAAGGGTTTTCACATTTAAAGGGCATTTGTTGTGAGATTTATAACTATGACACTGGGGACCTGTTGCATGTGCACTTGGCAGGTGAAGGCATCTGTGTTGGTCCCATGTTCATATGTGCCTGCATTGCTGAGAAAAATGAGGTTTCAATAGATGCAAATGAGCCTCTAGGGGCAACTGTTCACTTTCATGGTTAGTTACTCATAGCGCCGGGGATACAGCAGAATCGGTCAGTGACAGCACCGGCCGCGCTGATCAGTGAGAAATAGCAGGGGGATGCATATATATTTAGGGTACAGATATTAATATCCTGTACACTATGTGAGGGAGCAGCTCCCAGCCAAGCCTGTCTTCCCAGTCAGTACTGCACTGTACTGCACAAGGAAGACCGATGTGCCTTAGCAACGTTTATACAGAGAGAGCGCTGCGAAGGGACATTTCTGGGCACGTTTTCTACTATAAATGTACAAGTTCTTTAAATAAACTATATTACAAAAATGTTCCTTATCACTGTCCCTACACAGTAGCAAAAAAGCTAAACAAAACATGAGTTACACTTTAAAGGGACTCTGTCACCACTTTCTAACCCCCCCTTTTCAAAGTATTGTTATCTGCATGGCGCCCCTGTGATTATAAATGTGTTGTTAGAAGTTAAATTCGCCGTCTCCTTTTGATAAAAAGAGCTTTTATCTAACCTGTCAATCTTCTTGATAAGGTGCCCAGGGCGTTTCTTTTCGTCTCAATCTGCCGCCCGCCGCCGCCACCGTTGGTGCCCAGCTCCTCCCCTCATGCTTTCAGCGCCGCCTGAATGTAATCAAATACGCCTCCGGCTCTCTCTCAGTGCCCCCTCCTCCTTTTCAAAGATCCCGCGCGTGCGCACAGGGCTGTGCCTGATGCGCCCGTGCGGACATTTACAATCAGCCTCATTGAGCGAAGTGCGCATGCGCGCACTTCGCTCAACCTCCTCATCAGACGAGCACTGCAGCCAGCCGGCTGCAGTGCTCGTCTGATGAGGAGGTTGAGCGAAGTGCGCGCATGCGCACTTCGCTCAATGAGGCTGATTGTAAATGTCCGCACGGGCGCATCAGGCACAGCCCTGTGCGCACGCGCGGGATCTTTGAAAAGGAGGAGGGGGCACTGAGAGAGAGCCGGAGGCGTATTTGATTACATTCAGGCGGCGCTGAAAGCATGAGGGGAGGAGCTGGGCACCAACGGTGGCGGCGGCGGGCGGCAGATTGAGACGAAAAGAAACGCCCTGGGCACCTTATCAAGAAGATTGACAGGTTAGATAAAAGCTCTTTTTATCAAAAGGAGACGGCGAATTTAACTTCTAACAACACATTTATAATCACAGGGGCGCCATGCAGATAACAATACTTTGAAAAGGGGGGGTTAGAAAGTGGTGACAGAGTCCCTTTAACTACTACACTGGGTCAGTTTTCACCTTCCTGCCCTTTTTTTTTGCAAATCTGACCAGTGTCACTTTATGTGGTAATTACTTTGGCAGCAAGGGTTAACAGATAAACAAAACTCAATGTTTATTAACCTGATTCTGCAGTTTACAGAAACACTCCATATGTGGTCATAAACTGCTGTATGGGCAAACGGCAGGGCGCAGAAGGGAAGGAGCAATATATGGATTTTAGAGGGTATATTTTATTGGGATTATTTGTGGGTACCATGTCGCACTTGAAGATCCCCTGATGCATCCCTGCAGTGGAAATTCCCCAAAAGTGACCCCATTTTGGTGTCACGCTTGTGTGGGGGAGGAAAACACCACACCGAGCATAGGAGGGAAAGGGGATACCGGAATAAGGCCTGGAAACTAGGGAAGGAAGATGGACACCTCCTAGAGAAAACTCTAACTCCAGTCCTGACAGACAACCAGTATGAACAGGCCCCAAAGGCAGGCAAGTTCATACACCAGATACCTAGAATCCTATCTCGCCCTATAGGACCTTGGAACTAATGTCAGGACTAAGTCTACCTGTTCCTCCAAAGGGAAGGACGAACAGGAGTCTCCCTTCGGCCTAAAGACCAACAACAGGTAAAGGCAACACACACACACACACACACACATATATATATATATATATATATATATATATATATATATAGTGGCAATGTGAACATTGAGGTGTTGTTTCCCCAGGTTCCAGTCCGGGACTTGAGACATGCTCATGTCCAGGGATCCTATTTAATCCTGCTACTGGATCCTGGGTGTGTCTCACTCTGGAGAGTGTGCAGACAGAGGCCTGGTGAGGCTCTGTCAGTGTGGTCTCAGCTGGGCAAGGCTGAGGGGCCACGAGGCTATGCAATAGCCTGGACTTTGAGGGACTCAGCGACACCCTGGAACAAGCATTGAAAGGTCAGAGTCAGGAGGACTGCTAGACCACAAACCCCTCCAAAGGTACTGCATTTGTTACAGCCTGAGGGCTGGTGGACTGTATGTCTGGGGTAAGCCGCATCTGGTTCCATGTGGGAATGTTATCGTATAGCTGAGTTAGGGATACGATGTTTATTATGTTTAGGTAGAGCCCAGACGGGCAGGCTTTTGTTTTATGTCATGTTGTGTATGAAGAGTGTAAAATAAATTGCACTGTTTGGACCTAAAACCCAGTGGTTATGAAGATCATTGTGAGAATGACCCCCGAATAAAAGGCGATCCCTTACAATATATATAAACAAAATACACTGCTCAAAAAAATAAAGGGAACACTTAAACAACACAATGTAACTCCAAGTCAATCACACTTCTGTGAAATCAAACTGTCCACTTAGGAAGCAGCACTGAGTGACAATCAATTTCACATGCTGTTGTGCAAATGGGATAGACAACAGGTGGAAATTATAGGCAATTAGCCCACTTCTCAGTTCCCATGCTTCCTGGCTGATGTTTTGGTCACTTTTGAATGCTGGCGGTGCTTTCACTCTAGTGGTAGCATGAGACGGAGTCTACAACCCACACAAGTAGCTCAGGTAGTGCAGCTTATCCAGGATGGCACATCAATGCGAGCTGTGGCAAGAAGGTTTGCTGTGTCTGTCAGCGTAGTGTCCAGAGCATGGAGGCGCTACCAGGAGACAGGCCAGTACATCAGGAGACGTGGAGGAGGCCGTAGGAGGGCAACAACCCAGCAGCAGGACCGCTACCTCCGCCTTTGTGCAAGGAGGAACAGGAGGAGCACTGCCAGAGCCCTGCAAAATGACCTCCAGCAGGCCACAAATGTGCATGTGTCTGCTCAAACGGTCAGAAACAGACTCCATGAGGGTGATATGAGGGCCCGACGTCCACAGGTGGGGTTGTGCTTACAGTCCAACACCGTGCAGGACGTTTGGCATTTGCCAGAGAACACCAAGATTGGCAAATTCGCCACTGACGCCCTGTGCTCACAGATGAAAGCAGGTTCACACTGAGCACATGTGACAGAGTCTGGAGACGCCATGGAGAACGTTCTGCTGCCTGCAACATCCTCCAGCATGACCGGTTTGGCATTGGCTCAGTAATGGTGTGGGGTGGCATTTCTTTGGAGGGCCGCACAGCCCTCCATGTGCTCGCCAGAGGTAGCCTGACTGCCATTAGGTACCGAGATGAGATCCTCAGACCCCTTGTGAGACCATATGCTGGTGCGGTTGGCCCTGGGTTCCTCCTAATGCAAGACAATGTTAGACCTTATGTGGCTGGAGTGTGTCAGCAGTTCCTGCAAGACAAAGGCATTGATGCTATGGACTGGCCCGCCCGATTCCCAGACCTAAATCCAATTGAGCACATCTGGGACATCATGTCTCGCTCTATCCACCAACGTCACGTTGCACCACAGACTATCCAGGAGTTGGCTTATGCTTTAGTCCAGGTCTGGGAGGAGATCCCTCAGGAGACCGTCCGCCACCTCATCAGGAGCATGCACAGGCGTTGTAGGGAGGTCATACAGGCACGTGGAGGCCACACACACTACTGAGCCTCATTTTGACTTGTTTTAAGAACATTACATCAAAGTTGGATCAGCCTGTAGTGTGTTTTTCCACTTTAATTTTGAGTGTGACTCCAAATCCAGACCTCCATGGGTTGAAAAATTAGATTTCCATTTTTTTATTTTTGTGTGATTTTGTTGTCAGCACATTCAACTATGTAAAGAACAAAGTATTTCAGAAGAATATTTAATTAATTCAGATCTAGGATGTGTTATTTTTGTGTTCCCTTTATTTTTTTGAGCAGTGTACAAAAGGGAAAGGAAACACATCTTCAATCAGAAGGTAAAAAGACCACAATAGCCACTCCTGAGGAAAGAAGGTTTGGCAAGCACTACAAACAACACAGAAGTCATTTGATCCAAAAGGAAAACATGTCAGATCAAACCACGTGTTGCCAGTCACACAGATCTCTTGCCACCTGTCGCGGGAACGTCTGTATGTCTCGGTACGTCCGTGACATTTGGAAACTATAAGATATGATTGCAGTTTCATTGCTACTATTTTGGGGTACATATGATATTTTGATGACTCAATATTACGCTTTTTGTGAGGAAAGGTAACTAAATAATGGCTGTTCTGGCACTGGTTTTATTTTTTATTTTAGTGTGTTAAACTGACGAGATATATCATGGGAAATTTTTATAGAGCCGATCATTGCGGATGCAGCGATGCCAAATATGTCTATAAAATCATTTTTTTTTTTTTTTTATAGCATTCACCTGATGGGGAAGATCAGGTGATATTTTTATAGAGCTGTTGATTACGGATGCGGTAACACCTAATATGTCTATTTTTTTTATTTTTATTAAAAATGGCTTGATTAGGGATGAGTGAATCGACTTTAAATGCTTCATGCGAAGTCGATTTGCAAAAAACTGTTGTAATACTGTACAGAGTGGAAGCTCCGTACAGTATTAGAATGTATTAGCTCCGATGAGCCGAAAATATTACTTCGCAAAGTCTTGCGAGATTTCATGTAATAACTTAGTGAATTAATTATTACTGTAAAAAACCTTGATACCTAACTCGGGTTCTGTTCCAAGTTACCACTTGGAACTGAACCCGAGTTCGG
Organism: Bufo bufo; assembly: GCF_905171765.1. Lineage (NCBI taxonomy): Eukaryota > Metazoa > Chordata > Amphibia > Anura > Bufonidae > Bufo > Bufo bufo. The sequence goes on along the minus strand of NC_053391.1, from coordinate 168,334,892 downwards.
TATCAAGGTTTTTTACAGTAATTAACTAAGTTTTTACACGAAGTCTCACGAGACTTCGCAAAGTAATAACTTTGGCTCATCGGAGCCAATACATTCTAATACTGTACGGAGCTCCCACTCTGTACAGTATTGCAACAAAGTTGTATGCAAATTGACTTCGATGAAGCATCCGAAGTTGATTCACTCATCGCTAGGATTGTTTTCTTTTTGTCCCAGTATGGCACTTCAGCTTTTGAGGCTCTGATTGCAGATTCGATGTAGTACAATACATTGTGTATTTTACTACGTTGAAACTGTCAGTTTCACACTGACAGTGTGCCTATGAGGCCACTTAGGCTTTCATACATAGCAAGGGCTGGGGTTGCCATGGCAGCCATAGTCCCCCTGTTGCTGGGGGGCCGATGGAGAGATATGGGGAGCCCCCTCCCTCTGCGAACCTCATATATGCCACAGTCAGCATAGATTGCGACATATAAGAGGTTAATCTGTGTTTACAGCGATGCTGGCGGATACAGCAGGGTCCTGGCTGTCAGTCACTGCAGGGCCCTTGCATTGATTGGGCGCACGCACAGCTCCTGTGCCTGCCCGGTCACCAAGACATACTAGTATATCATTTTGCGGGAAGTCACTTGCCGCTGCGACGTACTATTATGTCAAATGTCAGGAAGGGGTTAAGCAATGCAGTCAATTATACTGTCAGTAGGAAACGGACAGGCAATCGGTTAGCCTGTGCATCTGGCATTGCCTAATAGGCAAACACAGAGGGCAGGCCTGGGAGTCTTCATTGGACCCCTTGCCTTCTACAGATATAGCCACCCCGTTATCATGGCGGTGCTGATGGCTAACAGAGGGAGCCCCCTCCCTTTGAAAACCACTAAGATGCTGTGGTCACTATTGACCGCTGCATGTATGGTGTTAAACAGCTGTGATCAGCATTTTTACCAATTCGGGACGTTAAAGCAGAAGCTGAGCTCCTACTCTTCGCTGCATGGAAGACCCTTGCAGTGCTTAGATGTCGGCCATGTCATAAATTATGCAATTGAAATATAAAACTAGGCCGCAAAAAGTGGTCATCATATGGCAGAAAAATAATTAGTTATGGCTTAATAAGGGGCGGAATACCTGTGCGTGAACTCGACTGCGAATTATACATGGCCATGTATTAAATCCTACTACTAAGGAGAAAAACTTCGCTTGACTCACGAAAACCTACAGTCGGACCAAGTCCCACGAGATTTGGGACGAGATCCTGAGAGTCGCTGCAAAGAGAAACCAACACTGCTGGATTGGGATGTGAATGGTGGGACGCCACCTGAAATAACTTCCACACGCAGAAAAAGAATCTCTGGATCAGCGTAAAGGGTTGTGAGTAACCACAATACATTTACTCTTGAAAACGGGTTATATTGATTGACTATGCAAGCCTGAAACTTAGGCGAAATTGTGCCCTCTACACAAAGACTGAGGGTCCTATATATCTTGATATCTGCCATTGAGACGTACCTATACACATGGGTCTTTTGTACTGGGACTTTCACCGATATACATAGGTCTCCAGAAGAAATTCAACAGCAACCGATTTTGAATATTGCAATTTTATGTTCATTTTTATTCCATGTATTTTATTTGATTCGATTTTATCTGATCGATTTTTTTATAATCGATATTCTATCGATAGACTGTATAATCGGCGTTAGTACCTAGATTGATTTATTTTATTGTGTTAAATAAATGTGTTTAGTTCCACATCTCTCCTAGTGTTTTGAGTGCCGGTCCAACCTTTGCATTCACGATTTACTTTATTGAGAGCAAGGGGTGGCTCTTTTTGTCCAGAGGACCAGGCATGATTGTCCAGGGTGAGCCATCTGCTTATTGTTCTTGGTGTTTACAAAATCATAATAATGGCCAACACATAACAAGTGCAATGTCAGGAACAAACTGCAATTTGTTTTTTGATAGCTTTTAGTTAAAATGTATTTTTTCCTCCTATTCAATAATGAAATTATAATTACCATCATCAATCAGAACTATTGAAGTCACAAAATGATCAAATGTACCTCAGCAATTTTTGAGACTTATGAGTAAATCAAAGCCTCTAAAACTGTATTTGATTTCATATCTTTTTATTTGGATCAAAGTGTAGCGAAATCTGTCTGAATGGCATCAAGGTTGCTCTGAATATGTTTGCTGGCAGCATTCCCTATGTAGGGCATTCAAAATAACGGAATAACTGCTCGTTCCAAATCAAGTTGTTGGAATGCACTGATCCACACAAGAAAGGCCCTGGGCTTTCTTCCATTCCACCCTTAGCTAAAACTTTTCTGCTCCTTTCTGCCAAATTCCAACGCATTTATCACAACTGACAAAATCTAAGTTATTCTTTTCATGTCAGACATCCAGAAGAAATAAATAGGATGTTTTCTGAAGAATAACTCCATAGCCATGTTTACGTCACATTCTATGATTATATGGCTGGAAATAGAACAAAACTTGAACATATGATAGCATGGGTTGTTTCTATAGTTTTCTGTTCCCTGCATAAACATACAAATATCGCTCAGTTGTTAATGCAGCACCCTAATAATGCCTTCCATGTGCCCGTGTCTGTGACTTGAGACTGAGCGGTCTCGGACTTGGACGCTACAGCCATCATTTACAGCAGTGGGGAGCTACGTACTCCTACACTTAGCAAGAAACACTGCATCCCAGTGCAGTTTCAATGCCCTTTTAGGAGCAGTGCCCACAGCATTCAAAGTTAATTTACATACCACTTAATTAATTAAAAGCAGTGATAGAGGTATACAGTGCCCTGAAAAAGTATTGATATCCCTTGAACATTTCCACTTTTTTCACGTTACAGCCACAAACTTAAATGTATTTTATTGGGATATTATGTGATAGACCAACACAAAGTAGAAAGTATGTGTGAAGTGAAAATAAAATTATACATGGTTTTCAAAAGTTTTAATAAGGGTACTTTCACACTTGCAGCAGAGGATTCCAGCAGGCATTTCCGTCGCCGGAACTGCCTGCTGTCTCCGGCAATCCGGACGCAAACGGATGGCATTTGTCAGACGGATCCGTCTCTCCGGTGTCATCCGGAAAAACGGACCTGGTATTTATTTACTTTTGCATTTTTAACCTCCTCAGGACCGCCGTACGCAGGATTGCGTCTTTGCGGCGGTCCTGTTGTTCTGGGTGGACGCGCCGGTGCGTCCTCTCGCGAGACGCGAGATTTCCTGTGAACGCGCGCACACAGGCGCGCGCGTTCACAGGATCGGAAGGTAAGCGAGTGGATCTCCAGCCTGCCAGCGGCGATCGTTCGCTGGCAGGCTGGAGATGTGTTTTTTTTTAACCCCTAACAGGTATATTAGACGCTATTTTGATAACAGCGTCTAATATACCTGCTACCTAGTCCTCTGGTGGTCCCCTTTGTTTGGATCGACCACCAGAGGACACAGGCAGCTCAGTAATATGTTGCACCAAGCACCACTACACTACACCCCCCCCCCCCCCGTCACTTATTAACCCCTTATTAGCCCTTGATCACCCCTGATCACCCCATATAGACTCCCTGATCACCCCCCTGTCATTGATTACCCCCCTGTCATTGATCACCCCCCTGTAAAGCTCCATTCAGATGTCCGCATGATTTTTACGGATCCACTGATAGACTGATCGGATCCGTAAAAATCATACGGACGTCTGAATGCAGCCTTACAGGGGAGTGATCAATGACTGTGGTGATCACCCCATATAGACTCCCTGATCACCCCCCTGTCATTGATTACCCCTCTGTCATTGATCACCCCCCTGTAAAGCTCCATTCAGATGTCCGCATGATTTTTACGGATCCACTGATAGACTGATCGGATCCGTAAAAATCATACGGACGTCTGAATGGAGCCTTACAGGGGAGTGATCAATGACTGTGGTGATCACCCCATATAGACTCCCTGATCACCCCCCTGTCATTGATTACCCCCCTGTCATTGATCACCCCCCTGTAAAGCTCCATTCAGATGTCCGCATGATTTTTACGGATCCACTGATAGACTGATCGGATCCGTAAAAATAATACGGACGTCTGAATGCAGCCTTACAGGGGAGTGATCAATGACTGTGGTCATCACCCCATATAGACTCCCTGATCACCCCCCTGTCATTGATTACCCCTCTGTCATTGATCACCCCCCTGTAAAGCTCCATTCAGATGTCCGCATGATTTTTACGGATCCACTGATAGACTGATCGGATCCGTAAAAATCATACGGACGTCTGAATGCAGCCTTACAGGGGGGTGATCAATGACAGTTGGGTGATCACCCCATATAGACTCCCTGATCACCCCCCTGTCATTGATCACCCCCCTGTCATTGATCCCCCCCCCCCCTGTAAGGCTGCATTCAGTCTTTTTTTTGGCCCAAGTTAGCGGAATTTTATTTTTTTTCTTACAAAGTCTCATATTCCACTAACTTGTGACAAAAAATAAAATCTCACATGAACTCACCATACCCCTCACGGAATCCAAATGCGTAAAATTTTTTAGACATTTATATTCCAGACTTCTTCTCACGCTTTAGGGCCCCTAGAATGCCAGGGCAGTATAAATACCCCACATGTGACCCCATTTCGGAAAGAAGACACCCCCAGGTATTCCGTGAGGGGCATATTGAGTCCATGAAAGATTGAAATTTTTGTCCCAAGTTAGCGGAACGGGAGACTTTGTGAGAAAAAAATAAAAAATATCAATTTCCGCTAACTTGTGCCAAAAAAAAAAAATTTCTATGAACTCGCCATGCCCCTCATTGAATACCTTGGGGTGTCTTCTTTCCAAAATGGGGTCACATGTGGGGTATTTATACTGCCCTGGCATTCTAGGGGCCCCAAAGCGTGAGAAGAAGTCTGGTATCCAAATGTCTAAAAATGCCCTCCTAAAAGGAATTTGGGCCCCTTTGCGCATCTAGGCTGCAAAAAAGTGTCACACATCTGGTATCGCCGTACTCAGGAGAAGTTGGGCAATGTGTTTTGGGGTGTCATTTTACATATACCCATGCTGGGTGAGATAAATATCTTGGTCAAATGCCAACTTTGTATAAAAAAATGGAAAAAGTTGTCTTTTGCCAAGATATTTCTCTCACCCAGCATGGGTATATGTAAAAAGACACCCCAAAACACATTCCCCAACGTCTCCTGAATACGGCGATACCAGATGTGTGACACTTTTTTGCAGCCTAGGTGGGCAAAGGGGCCCACATTCCAAAGAGCACCTTTCGGATTTCACTGGTCATTTACCTACTTACCACACATTAGGGCCCCTGGAAAATGCCAGGGCAGTATAACTACCCCACAAGTGACCCCATTTTGGAAAGAAGTCACCCCAAGGTATTCCGTGAGGGGCATGGCGAGTTCCTAGAATTTTTTATTTTTTGTCACAAGTTAGTGGAAAATGATGATTTTTTTTTTTTTTTTCATACAAAGTCTCATATTCCACTAACTTGTGACAAAAAATAAAAACTTCCATGAACTCACTATGCCCATCAGCGAATACCTTGGGGTCTCTTCTTTCCAAAATGGGGTCACTTGTGGGGTAGTTATACTGCCCTGGCATTCTAGGGGCCCAAATGTGTGGTAAGGAGTTTGAAATCAAATTCTGTAAAAAATGACGAGTGAAATCCGAAAGGTGCTCTTTGGAATATGGGCCCCTTTGCCCACCTAGGCTGCAAAAAAGTGTCACACATCTGGTATCTCCGTACTCAGGAGAAGGTGGGGAATGTGTTTTGGGGTGTCATTTTACATATACCCATGCTGGGTGAGAGAAATATCTTGGCAAAAGACAACTTTTCCCATTTTTTTTATACAAAGTTGGCATTTGACCAAGATATTTATCTCACCCAGCATGGGTATATGTAAAAAGACACCCCAAAACACATTCCCCAACTTCTACTGAATACGGAGATACCAGATGTGTGACACTTTTTTGCAGCCTAGGTGGGCAAAGGGGCCCACATTCCAAAGAGCACCTTTCGGATTTCACTCGTCATTTTTTACAGAATTTGATTTCAAACTCCTTACCACACATTTGGGCCCCTAGAATGCCAGGGCAGTATAACTACCCCACAAGTGACCCCATTTTGGAAAGAAGAGACCCCAAGGTATTCGCTGATGGGCATAGTGAGTTCATGGAAGTTTTTATTTTTTGTCATAAGTTAGTGGAATATGAGACTTTGTATGAAAAAAATAAATAAAAAATAAATCAGCATTTTCCACTAACTTGCGACAAAAAATAAAAAATTCTAGGAACTCGCCATGCCCCTCACGGAATACCTTGGGGTGTCTTCTTTCCAAAATGGGGTCACTTGTGGGGTAGTTATACTGCCCTGGCATTCTAGGGGCCCAAATGTGTGGTAAGGAGTTTGAAATCAAATTCTGTAAAAAATGACCTGTGAAATCCGAAAGGTGCTGTTTGGAATATGGGCCCCTTTGCCCACCTAGGCTGCAAAAAAGTGTCACACATCTGGTATCTCTGTATTCAGGAGAAGTTGAGGAATGTGTTTTGGGGTGTCTTTTTACATATACCCATGCTGGGTGAGATAAATATCTTGGTCAAATGCCAACTTTGTATAAAAAAATGGGAAAAGTTGTATTTTGCCAAGATATTTCTCTCACCCAGCATGGGTATATGTAAAATGACACCCCAAAACACATTCCCCACCTTCTCCTGAGTACAGAGATACCAGATGTGTGACACTTTTTTGCAGCCTAGGTGGGCAAAGGGGCCCATATTCCAAAGAGCACCTTTCGGATTTCACAGGTCATTTTTTACAGAATTTGATTTCAAACTCCTTACCACACATTTGGGCCCCTAGAATGCCAGGGCAGTATAACTACCCCACAAGTGACCCCATTTTGGAAAGAAGAGACCCCAAGGTATTTCGTGATGGGCATAGTGAGTTCATGGAAGTTTTTATTTTTTGTCACAAGTTAGTGGAATATGAGACTTTGTAAGAAAAAAAAAAAAAAAGAAAAAAATCATCATTTTCCGCTAACTTGTGACAAAAAATAAAAAGTTCTGTGAACTCACTATGCCCATCAGCGAATACCTTAGGGTGTGTACTTTCCGAAATGGGGTCATTTGTGGGGTGTTTGTGCTGTCTGGCCATTGTAGAACCTCAGGAAACATGACAGGTGCTCAGAAAGTCAGAGCTGCTTCAAAAAGCGGAAATTCACATTTTTGTACCATAGTTTGTAAACGCTATAACTTTTACCCAAACCATTTTTTTTTTACCCAAACATTTTTTTTTTATCAAAGACATGTAGAACAATAAATTTAGAGCAAAATTTATATATGGATGTCGTTTTTTTTTGCAAAATTTTACAACTGAAAGTGAAAAATGTCATTTTTTTGCAAAAAAATCGTTAAATTTCGATTAATAACAAAAAAAGTAAAAATGTCAGCAGCAATGAAATACCACCAAATGAAAGCTCTATTAGTGAGAAGAAAAGGAGGTAAAATTCATTTGGGTGGTAAGTTGCATGACCGAGCAATAAACGGTGAAAGTAGTGTAGGTCAGAAGTGTAAAAAGTGGCCTGGTCTTTCAGGGTGTTTAAGCACTGGGGGCTGAGGTGGTTAAAGGTCTGCGCATGCGCAGACCGGAAAACCGCTCCGTTTTGCCGAAACACTTAATTCCGGCTCCAGCACTAATACATTTCAATGGAAATTAATGCCGGATCCGGCATTCCGGCAAGTGTTCAGGATTTTTTCCGGCCAAAAAACATAAGAGGGACTGAACTGATGCATACTGAACAGAATGCGCTCTTTTCAGAATGCATTAGGATAAAACTGATCAGTTTTTTTCAGGTATTGAGCTCCTGTGACGGAACTCAACACTGAAAAAGAAAAACGCTAGTGTGAAAGTACCCTTAATAAAAATCTGGAAAGTGTAGTGTGTATTTGTATTCAGCCACCCCTAAATAAAATCCAGTGTGACCAATTGCCTTCATAAGTCACCTAATTAGTAAATTGAGTCAACCTGTGCGTAATTTATTCTCAGTATAACTATAGCTGTTCTGTGAAGGCCTTGGAGGTTTGTTAGTGAACATTAGTGATCAAAGAGCATCAACAAAACCAAGGAACACAACAGACAGGTCAGGGATAAAGTTGTGGAGAAGTGTAAAGCAGGATTAGGCTATAAAAAATATCCTAAGCTCAAGAGTATGGCACAACTGCAAACCTACCAAGACCTGGTCAGCCACCTAAACTGACAGCCCAGGCAAGGAGAGCACTAAATAGAAAAGCAGCTAAGAGGACCATGGTCACTAGTAGAGCTGCAGAGATCCACAGCTCAGGTGGAAGAATCTGTCCTTAAGACAATTAGTCATGTACTCCACAAATCTGGCCTTTTGGAAGAGTGGCAAGAAGAAAGCCATTTTTGAAAGCAAGCCATAAGAAGTCAAACATGTGGAAGAAGGTGCTATTGTCAAGTGAGACCAAAGTTGAACTTTTTGGCCTAAATGCAAAACGCTATGTGAATTTCTTTTGTTCAGCAGGGACAGGGAAGCTGGTCAGAGTTCATGGGAAGATGGATGGAGCTAAATACAGGAAAATCCTGGTAGAGGCTGCAAAAAAATGAGACTGGTGTTAAGGTTCACCTTCCACCTGGACAACAACCCTAAACATACAGCCAGAACTATAATGGAATAGTTTAGATCAAAGGATATTAATGTGTTAAAACTGCCCAGTCCAGACCTAAATTCATTGACAATCTGTGACAAGACTTGAAAAATGCTGTTCACACACAGACGCTCTCCATTCAATCTGAGCTTGAGCTATTTTGCAATGAATAATGGGCCAAATTTTCAGTCTTTAGATGTGCAAAGCTGGGAGAGACATACCCCAAAACACTTGGAGCTGTAATTGCAGCAAGAGGTGGTCCTACAAATTATTGACTCAGAGGGGCTGAATACAAATGCATGCCACACTTTTCACATTTTTATTTATTAGGAATTTTGAAAACCGCTCATCTTTTTTCTTTCACTTTACGTATACTTGCTACTTTGTGTTGGTCAATCACATACAATCCCAATAAAATACACTTACGTTTGTGGGTGTAATGTGAAAAAATGTGGAAAAGTTCAAGGGCTATGAATACGTTTTCAAGGCACTGTATATTACTTCCAGTCAGCTGTCCGTACCCAACAAAACTGCTGACAGACTCCCTTAAAGGGGCTGTGAAATATTGATCAGAATGGTTTAAAACTATAAAAAAAAGTTATATTCACCTCAACAATTATCCATTGATTTTGTTCTGACACTTCCTGGGTCACCTCTTGGTCTCTACTTCCCCGTTCTTTCCAACATGGACATGTGATGCTGCAGCCACATTGGGTGACTTTTTATGGAGACTACAGTCGCTATGGTCAACTAATGGTCTGATAGGTAGGTAGGTTAGAGAGGGGTCTGGAACCTTGCTGAACGAATATTAACTTGTTGTGTGCACAGTATACAATCAATACATATGAGAAGTCATCAAAGTGGGAAAGGGGTCTCGTGTAGTTTTAATCAGCACTAGTTTGTACCATATGAATATTTATTTTCAGAAGGTATAATAAGGGAGCAGTGAGAACCGCTTATTAGTGTTATCTATGAGGTGGTACGCTTCTGTGGTTTGTTTCTTCTCTGAGTAATGGCGCATTTAGACGAGCAGACATTCGTTACAGTTTGAATGCTGACAACTCATGTGGGATGATAATCGTGTAGTGTAAATGTATGTAGCGACTGAACGATTGTACTGAAAAAGCTTGTTTATGTGAACAAATAAATTATTTGCTGTTATTGAACTCTGGTAATGTACAGTGCATCATGTGATATTTCGTCAATGAGAACTGTTAGGCCGGCAGTTCGTGTCCACCGCTGTCCCACTTTCCTGGGTGAGCATCGCTCTGCTCACCCTGTATGAATTGGGACTAGTGCTCAATGAACTTCCTTACAGCAATGATAGAGTTAATCCTTCCCTTTTTGCTCCCTGTCTAGCTGCTGACTGATTGTTAATCAGCCTCCCTATTTAGCTGGTCTGTGGATCCACTTCCTGGCCTGAGCTTTAGGTTTTCTAGTGTCTAGTAACCAGCGGAGGTGTGATCTCTTGTCCGACTACCCGTGTGCCATATCTTGCCTGACTTTCAATTTTGCTTCTTCCGCCTGTCCCGATCTTGGAATTGTTATTTTGATTATGAACATACTCAGCCTGCCCGACCTTGGAATTGCTGCCTGGAATATGTATGTACTCTGCCTGCCCTGATCTTGGACTATATTCAGACTACTCTTTTTGCCCGAGTGCTTTCAACTGGTGTTTCTGACCACCGTGGGTCAGCTGCCATCTACACCAGGACTATTTCAGGAGGTAGTAGCCTGTTTCGTTCCCTGCAGTAAAGTCCAGATCCCTGTACATGGGTGAAAGGGTGAATACTAGGGAAATTCAAATGGGTTACTTGGCACAATGGGTCCACACCCACCTCCCGTTACATGAACATGAATGTATAAACAGGTGTATGTTATGTAAATTGTTGCCACCTAAATACAGTGAACGATCCTCAAGCGAGTAAACTATCGGATGTGTACGCAATTATCGTTGCATGAAAATGCTGGTCTGTCATTGGCTTTAAATTATATTGTGTCATTAATCACCTAAGAAAATGATCTACTCGTCTAAATCGGTGTATACAGAGATAGCTGTCAGGCATTGATAAGATGATCCTCGTTTACAACTGAACTCAGAAAAAGCTGAGATTTACCTGTATGAATTGCAAGTTTTACCCACAAAACTCAACCTGTTCAGCTTCTCCTGGTCTATAACATGCCGCATTTTATGGTGACAGGTTCCCTTTAATGGCACAGTAGCGACATCCGATTATAACGTGTGTAAGAGGGACGGCGTTGGTCCAGAAGGACTGCTAACATTTTAGTTTTCATCTGTAGTGTATCTTTCACTTGCATTTACTGAACCACTTTGGATCCGTGCAGAGACATATACAGTATGATGTGTTCTTTTTTATTAGCGCTATAAAGTTTTATGTTGCTGGCTCCCTGTTTAAAATGCACCTAAACCTTCTGTCATGAGCTGAACTGTATCTCTCACACAGACGCCTACTCTTTGATACTCGGAGCAAAAACGAGCCGGTGCTGAAATCTACTTTTACAAGGGAAAAAAGAAACAAATATCTTTTTTAAAGGGCAGTTAAGTGAAGGAAAAATGTGACAAAGAACAACATCATTAGGACTCATGCACAACGAACGTATTTTCTTTCCCTGTCCGTTCCGTTTTTTTTTTGCGAACCATATGCAGAACCATTCATTTTAATTGGTCCGCAAAAATAACGGAAATTACTCTGCTATCTATTTCTGTATGTCCGTATTTCTGTTCCACAAAAGAATAGAACATGTCCTATTATTGTCCACATTATGGACAAGGCTAGGACTGTTCTATTAGGGGCCCGCTGTTCCATTCCGCAAAATACGGAATGCACACGGATGTCAGCTGTATTTTTTGCTGATCCGATTTTGCGGACCGCAAAATACATATGGTCGTGTGCATGAGCCCTTAGGGAGTTTTCCAGGAATTAAATATCTATCCAGAGGATAGGTCATCAGTATTGGATCGGTGGGGATCCAACTCCTGGCTCCCCGGTGATTAGCTGCTTGAAGACCTGGTCTGTTTTTTTTTTTTTGGTGTTTAAAAGTTTTAATAGAGCAGAAGAGAAGTAAACAAACTCCTCTACTCTTACATATAAGAAAAACAGAATACAGGTCTGTCAAATATTAATTATACAATAAGTATGATAAGACGGCATTCAAGGGGTTAATCGGTATAGTATCCCATGGAAAATATACTTTAGAAAAAGCACATTTAAGAACCAGGTGGCAATTATTGATCTAAAATGTCTGTTAATTACCTTAAGTCTTAGTGATATGATCCATCCGAGACGGTCCCAAGCGGGAGCAGCAGCACCGTCTGAGCAACAATAATCTAAGAAGGGTTAGGAAATAAGTAGATGGGAAGATAGATGGGGTGGGCCCTAGATGCTGTATATCTAAGGATAATGTTGATTGTGCTAATCCCTGTCTAATAGCCTCTAAAGGAAATCCATTGACTCCAATTCTTTAGAAACTTATGATGGGATCTCAGTTCCCATGAGAATAACTCCTCTAATCGGTAAATTTGATCTATTTTCTGATACGATTGATCCAAAGAGGGAACTTCGGAGGATAACCATAGTGTAGGGATCAGCAATTTTGCAGCATTCACTAGATGTTTGAAAAGAAGTAGATTAGGGGGGGAGGGGTTACGAGAGTAAAGATTCAGGAGGGCAACTTCCGGAGACGGAGTAATATTGGAATTGCAAATCCTGTTACTGATTTGAAAAACCTTTTCCCACCAATTAAGTAAAATTGGGCAGGTCCACCATATGTGGATAAAAGCGCCCCTTTCTTTTGAGCATCTTCAACATGTGTCAGATGCTGTAACTGAGTATAAGCATGTCTTGTCGGGGGTTTTATACCATCTTGTGATGATTTTATAGTTATTCTCCTGAATCTTGACACACCTTGAGGTTTTATGTGAAGAATTATATATGATGCAGGTATCCTCCGGTGAGAGACTTATATTTAGGTCTTTTTCCCAAAGTCTTATGAAAGCAGGGCTTCAGGAGGAGTTCTCAACCTGTTGTACCATTGTGAGATCAGTTTATGTGGGGTGGAATCACGAGAGATAATATGTTCAAGCCAGGTAATAGGGCGTAACAATGTATGTAATTGTACGTTTTGAGACATGTATGCTCTTAAGAAATGGAGCCCATTAAAACTTGAGAGTGGACTTTTTAAGAGATCACATATCTCTTTTATGGAGAGTAGTTTGCCTTCTTTGTATAGATCTATCAGTTTCAGATAAGACTGAGCAATTTCAGTGGGAAGGCTGCTTTGTAAGGCCTGGGGGGCTAAGTGAAAAATATCATCTATTTTGAGGACAGGAGATGGGAGTGGGGAGCTTAAGGGTGTTTTTTGTAAGGTGTACCACGCATTTAGAGTGGCTTTCATAACTGGAGTAATATTAGGATGGGGGGGCAGTGGAGACATGCGACCCAGTAGAGCCGCTCTGAACGGAAGTTCCAACAAGGACTCTTCCATTGAGACCCAAGATTTCTGCTTGGGGGCCGCTAACCAGTCTACTACTCTAGTGAGTAAAATAGCTCTGCCATAGAGTTCAGGGTCTGGTAAAGCTATTCCTCCCCTCTCTCTCGGGTAAGACAAAGATTTGTAAGACGTTCTGGCCTTTTTCTTATTCCATATAAAGGAACGAAACATGGACTTGAGTTTAGAGTAATATATGGAAGGGACGGGGATTGGTAAAGTTTGTTGGAGGTAGGTAAGTTTAGGGATGATGAGTGACATTAATATGTTTTTCCTCCCAAACCACAAGAGTATAGGGATATCAAGAGAAGTTAAATCTTCCACCAATTTATTTTGGAGAGGGATATAGTTCAGGTTAAAGAGTTGATTGGGATCTGTACTCATTTTGATGCCTAGATAGGTTAGATAAGGAGAGGACCAGTTAAATGGCGAACACGCTTCTAGATAACTTTTCAGAGACTTTTTAAGTCCTGTGGATATTATTAGTGATTTATTGTGATTCACCTTGAAATTGGAAAGTGATCCATATGTTTCAAAATGGTCATAAATTTTAGGGAGAGCCATTTCGGGGTTACTTATTATTAAAAGCAAGTCGTCCGCGAATGCGGCTAATTTGTGTTGTTGGTCCCCTAGATTTATTCCCAATATATCAACATCCATCCGAATAGTCTGTAGAAGAGGTTCTAAGGCGAGAACAAACAGGAGGGGAGATAGAGGGCAGCCTTGCCGGGTGCCATTACTAATTCTAAAAGAATTTGACAGGGTATCATTGACCCTAACTGAAGCTGAGGCATGTTGATACATTGCTTTTATTGCTGCTATGAAGGGGAGGGGGAAATTACGAGATTGCAGCGCCGCGTACATGAAGGGCCAGTTGACTCTGTCAAATGCCTTCTCAGCATCTGTGCTGAGAAGGACCAAAGGTGGGCCTAAGAGATGGTGGTCTTCATACTACATGCTTGGTATTACAGCTCATCTGATTGACATCTTTATGGGAGCGAGGAAAGCCCCCTCTTTCCCTATTTATTCAATGTTTCCATCAGAGTGGATAAAAATCGATGATTTTTTTTTTATCAGATTTTTTTTTTATCAGATTTTTTTTAATTTAAATCAGATTTTTTTTATTTAAATCAGATTTTTTAATATAAAATCTTTTTGAGGAAAATATATTACCATCCAAAGGTTTATCCATCATGAAATAAAGATTCATTTTTTAATTATGTAGAAATGTATATGTTTAATTTTTTGGGTAAATAAATTCCATTAATCCATTCACAATGTCATGCTCTTCCAGAGGTTTTTGTAAGATTATTGGGCAGTTTCTCTACCTACAAGATATTATCACAGATGCTTGGTTTACTATTGCAGTTCTCAAAACTGAATTTGACTCAGCAGAGATCACATGCCTCTTCTTCACAGCAAAAATGTTATAACATGAACAGTGTTGAGAAAAATACCTTAATCCTAACTTCTACAAACCTATGAATACAGAATCAACCTAATTAAACTAATATGAAAAGTTGTTATTCTTGCATATTATAAGTTATACCAGCAAGAATTAGTCTTTATGTGGAAAACTATGATTTAAATCCAGCCTTACTGACTAGTGATTTAAATCAAATCCACCCTGGTTTCCATAGACCCCATAAGTAGATACCTGTTAAATACCCTGATTGTTTGGAAAATGATGTTAAATGCACTGTGGTGAAAGTGATGGCTGGTGTGGTGATGACCTATCTTAGAAACTTCCTGCACATGCCTTTGTGAATTATCAACAAGTTTGGAGAATTGTCAGGATTTATTTTTAATGTAGAAAAATCTGAATCGCTCCTCCTCAAAGATCTACACAAACCATCTTGGTCACATAATATTCCCATAAACTGGTGTCTACACGCTATAAAATACCCGGGCATTCAGATGTCTAGACATCCTTTACAATTTGCCATGAATATTGCTCCTTATATAAAGAAAGCTGGAAAGTTCCTTGCTCATATGCAAAAAAATACCACTACTTCTTTCTTTTGTAAGTAGGCCTCATTTGCTTAAAATGCTAGAGATTTTTTAATTCTTTACTTTTTTCAGGCCCTGCCTTAAAGGGAGTATTTCACCTAAAATCACCATTGTAGAACACTAACATCAGGATCTCTATTACATTCCCCATATTAGAATGCTACCTTCCATGTTGCTGTCCATCGCCGATTTTCTCAGAAAAACACTTTTATTCGATATGTTAATTAGCTTCTATAGGTGCCCAGGGGCGGCGTTCATGCGGCCGTTGCCCAGGCCTCTTGTCGCTTTTCATACGAAGCCCCTCCCGCCCTTCTGGCCCGCCCTAGGTTCTTCTGATTACGTCCTCAGAGGCACAAGGCCGGCTAGATCGGGATGTACATGCCATTAACCATTAGATGCTCTTGTGCCTTTGCCCATAATGGGGAATGAAGTGCGCAGGCGCGGCGAATCTGTTGAATGGCGCTGGATTTCTCACTAAGAGGAGGACGTAATCAGAAGAACCCAGGGCGGGCCAGAGGGGTGAAAGGGGAGGGATTTCGTATCAAAAGCGCTGAGGGGCCTGGGCAACGGCTGCATCAACGCCGCCCCTGGGCACCTTCAGAAGCTAATTAACATATTGAATAAAAGTGTTTTTCTGAGAAAATCAGCGATGGACAGTATACTGCCCATTGCGGATGCAGATATGTACCATTGTTTGTGGTCTTGCTCATCTGTCTAGAGATTTTTTGGATGCTAGTTAGGATCTTTACCCTATGTTCTAATACTACTTTTTACTCTTTAACTCTTTGTGTTTTTTTTTTTTCGGTTGATCCATCTCAATATAGCTGTAGTAGGGCAGTGGAAAACTCTTACATTGTGTAGTGGCAGTGCCTTTAAAAGCCATTTTGCAATTTTGCACAGTCACAACCCGCTCCCAATAAGTTATTCTTGGAGAGGTAAACGCCCTTTTTTTACAAATGGTTTGAGTGGAAGCATATGTATGCAAGAAAGAGGGGTGACAGTATTTCTTTAAGGTAAGGGAAAGCTAAACTGAGTACAGGACACAATAAGACATTTCTGCCTGACCACACGGTATCTGGTACAGAATGATGAGAAACATGACCTACCGTATTTTTCGCCCCATAAGATGCACTTTCCCCCGACCCCCAAAAGTGGGGAAAAAGTGCCCCTGTGTCTTATGGGGCAAATGCTGGCAATTTACATCGCAGTCTGCGATGCGGCAGCATCGCAGATTGCGATGTATTAGTGAGGAGTGAGGAGGGGCTGTAGTAGGCGGGGAGAGCGGCGGGGCAGTGCAGGCACTGTACTTTGGCCCCGCCGCTCATTATGTACTGTATTATACGTAGTGTTAATCATTATATCTAAACTGAATAATGATGCGCTCCCCATGTGTACCGTACTTACCGGTACACACGTCACGCTCCTGTAGTAAGCACTAGCAGCTAGCAGGCAGGCCGGGCGGCCATAACTCATGGAGGTCAGGTGCCTGCTCCGCCTACTTTATGAATGAAGTAGGCGGAGCAGGCACCTGACCTACGTATAATACAGTACATACTGAGCGGCGGGGCCAGAGTACAGTGCCTGCACTGCCCCGCCGCTCTCCCCGCCTACTACAGCCCCTCCCTAGGAATCTGTGGATGGGATAATGATGGGGGGGTCTGTGGATGGCATTATGATGGGGGGATCTGTGGATGGGACTGTTATGGGGGGATCTGTGGATGACACATATAGCAGCGTCATCCACAGATCCACCACCCCATAACAGTGCCATCCACAGATCCCCCCCCCACCATCATAATGCCATCCACAGATCCCCCCACCATCATAATGCCATCCACAGCTCCCCGCATAACAGTGCCATCCACAGATCCCCCACATAACAGTGCCATCCACAAATCCCCCATAATAGTGTCATGCACAGACCGCCATTAGTTCAAACCCACCAAAAGCACACCTTTTGGTAAAAAAAATTTATTTTATTATTTTCCTCCTCAAAAACCTAGGTGCGTCTTATGGGCCGGTGCGTCTTATAGGGCGAAAAATACGGCACCTCAACTATTTTTGTTCGCTTAAGTTGTTTTATTTTAATCATTTCCATTATCAATGTGCTATATGACTGGACTCAACATTAAAGTTAAATGCACACAACCGTATCTGTTTTCCCTCCACAAAACACGGATCCGCAAAAAATGGATCCTTTCTGTGTGCGTGCTGCAATTTTCTCACTTCCTTCACTAGAACTGGCTATTCTTGTCCAAAAATAGGGCATGTTATATATTTGGCAGAATAGCCACATAGGATGAAATGCCATGCTTCCTGTGTTTATTCTGATCCGCATGGGTTCCAGTTTATGCCTTGATATTGATTCCGATCCTGATTCAGTGTCTTTGATCGGGTTTGCTTGTGATCTTGATTCTTGTCTGTTTGGTACTGTATGCTTGGGTTCTGGCTGTGTGAACTGGTCCTTGCAGTTCTACCTGTGGGTGCTTGGACTAGGTTTCTGCCAGCATCAGGACTGTCCACCAGTTGGGGGCTGTCATTAAGGAGAGATTATCCAAGCAGGTGGGGACAGTATTTTGTTCCTTTGTTTAATAAAGTGTTCATTTTTGCACATTCTGTGTCCTTATGTCATCTGTGGACGCTTGGAATATGTTCAATGGATCTCTCAAACTCCTGAACATGACACTGGGCAGGTAGTGTAGTATCAACATGGGTAAACAGGTCTGATCATACAGTGAAGGATCAATATGGTAGTAGGCACAGGTCAGGTGGTGAAGGGTTAATACTGGTAAACAAGCAAAGTAGTTAGTAGACCGGCAGACAACAGAACGGAATAGCTTAACTTAGGGCACTACAAAAACCTATTGCTCAGGCCCCCTTCCAGTGGGGAACGTGCCTGAAATACCCCAGGATTGCCATTAGCTGCGGAAGATTAGGGTGCCAGGCTGGCCCTTTAATAGCCAGAAGGATAGCTGATACTAAATTTGGAGCTACTGATACATTCAAATGTAGCCATTTGTCTGCTCCACATCTCCATATTGCTGCTGAACACTAAGGGTACTTTCACACTAGTGTTAAAGTTTTCCGGCATAGAGTTCCGTCCTAGGGGCTCAATACCAGAAAAAAACGGATCAGTTTTATCCTAATGCATTCTGAATGGAGAGCAATCCGTTCAATTTGCATCAGGATGTCTTCAGTTCAGTCACTCTTATGGTATTTGGCTGGAAAAAATTGGTATTTTCTCAGTCCAAAATTCCAGAACACTTGCCGGAATGCCGGATCCGGCATTATTTTCCATTGAAATGCATTAATGCCGGATCCGGCACCAAGTGTTCTGGCAAAACGGATCCGGTTCTCCGGATGACATTGGAGAGTTAGATCCGGTGTTTCAATGCATTTGTTAGACCGATCCGCATCCGGATCTGTCTACAAATGCTATTCGTTTGCACACGGATTTCCGAATCCGGCAGGCAGTTCTGGCGACGGAACTACCTGGCGGATCTTCACAACGCAAGTATGAAAGTACCCTAAAGAGAAGCATTGAGTCAGGGAGATCTGTGCTATCATGATTATCATATTTATTTGTTGATTTCTTTAATTATTTACCTGCTTTTTTTAATGTGCCTTGGAGAACACTTCTGTAATTTAGATGGCAATGAAAAAAGTCTTGAGGATTAGGAATTACAGATGCAAATTAGGCTTTATTTCTTTTTCCATTTGTATATAGCATATATAATGTAGCAGTTATCAGGGGAATGCAGGCTTTAGCCCATGCAAAGTGAATTCAGTGAACTTCTAACTAAAAGCATTATTACTTTGCCCCTACAGTAGTTTCATTTCATATTCTTTTTGTTCCTATTCCCGTTTGCTTATCTTAGACACCTAAGTGACCTTGTTTGTCGTTGTTCTATTTTCTATTTCCTTATGATGCTTATTTGCCCTATTCTTGCTGTTCTGCTAAGTGACTGTTGATAGCAAAAATATTCCCCTAAGGAAACAGGAATATGTTTCTTTCTTCTCTTTTTAAAAACCCTCCTGGATGTGATCAATCTATGGTCCCTTGTCTTGGATGTTACTACATAACCTACAGAACAAGCAATGTACAACATACATCAATGACTTTGTTGTTTTTGCAGATCTTTATTTTCTTTTTCTTTAGAGGAAAAGATCTCACTTACACCCTACTAAATCTTCAGTCCATTTTTGAGGGGCTGGAGTTTTAACCGCTAGTTAGGGATTTCATATTTATGTCGAAGGACATTTAGAAACTTTTAGTGAAGCTGCAGAACAGTGTCATCAAAATTACATGATCAATACAAAGATTTTATATTTGCTAATTAACCCATTTAGGATGCAACCCCTCAAGATATACAAAACTGATTTTACAAACTTTTTAACCCTTTAGGTGTTCCACAAGAATTAATGGAAAATAGAGATAACATTTCAAAATTTCACTTTTTTGGCAGATTTTAAATTTTTATAATTTTTTTCCAGTTACAAAGCAAGGGTTAACAGCCAAACAAAACTCAATATTTATGGCCCTGATTCTGTAGTTTACAGAAACACCCCATATGTTGTCGTAAACCGCTGTACGGGCACACGGCAGGGCGCAGAAGGAAAGGAATGCCATGCGGTTTTTGGAGGGCAAATTTTGCTGGACTGTTTTTTTGACACCATGTCCCATTTGAAGCCACCCTGATGCACCCCTAGAGTAGAAACTCCCAAAAATTTACCCCATTTTGGAAACTACGGGATAGGGTGGCAGTTTTGTTGTTACTATTTTAGGGTACATATGATTTTTGGTTGCTCTATATTACACTTTTTGTGAGGCAAGGTAACAAAAAATAGCTGTTTTGGCTTCGTTTTTATTTTTTGTTATTTACAACCTTCATCTGACAGGTTAGATCATGTGGTATTTTTATAGAGCAGGTTATTATGGACACGGCGATACCTAAGGGTACTTTCACACTAGCGTTTTTCTTTTCCGGCGCTGAGTTCCGTCCTAGGGGCTCAAATGCGGAAAAGAACTGATCAGTTTTATCCTAATGCATTCTGGATGGAGAGTAATCCGTTCAGGATGCATCAGGATGTCTTCAGTTCAGTCTTTTTGACTGATAAGGGTTTTCAGAAAACCGTAGCATGTTGTATTTTTACCTCCGGCCAAAAATCCTGAACACTTTGACTGAACTCCGGATCCGGCCTTTTTCCCATTGACTTACATTAATGCCGGATCTGGCGCCGTGTGTTCCGTCAAACCGTATCCTGCTTTTGCATGTTAAACCCGAAAAATGTGAAAAAAATGTTAAAGTCCATAAATGGCGGATCCGTTTTTTCCAATGCATTTTTTCATTGTGATCAAAATCCTGATCAGGATTCAAATGTAATCCGTTTTCACACGTTTTTCCGGATCCGGCGGGCAGTTCTGGTGTAGGAATTGAACGCCGGATTCAAACAACGCTAGTGTGAAAGTAGCCTAATATGTCTAAATTTTTTTAAATTTATGTAAGTTTTACACAATTATTTCACTTTACAAAGTCTTTAGCAGAAGATTGATTAGCACCATGGACAGCCGGAAGCCTGTGAAAGCGTCCGATTGCCATGGTAACCATCCTCCGCTGCCACAACAGAGCAGCGGGTGATGGGGAGGGGGGCCCCCTCCCTCTGTCATCCCGTCAAGAATCGGGGGGCTGAAAAGGCACAGCAGCCCCCGATGGGAGAGGGAGGGAGCTCCCTCCTTGTTAACTCCTTCCATACAACGGTCCCTACGGCCCGTGGCATGGAAGGGGTTAAACGGCTGACATCACAGCACAGATGTGAGCTGTTTAAAGCAGAATGTCAGCAATAACTGCTGACACTCTGCTTGCTAACCGCTCGGCCATCCTGGAATTGAGAGAGGGCGGGCGGGTTGTGTCCTTAAGTACCGGGACATCATGACGTACTGGTACGTCATGTGTCCCGAAGAGGTTAAATGTATGCCTTTCGCCAATTGGAATGACTAATGTGTTACCCTAATCTTACAAAACCAAATAATAAAGGTAAATAATTTTTGTGTTTTACTACTTTTGCTAAATAATAGTTCATCATATAAATTGCCTAGCATCTTTTTTTTTTTGTTTACAGGGAATAAAAACTCTGTCTTTGTTTTGTAATTTTCTATAGTCACAGAACTCCTTAGAGACTATTAAGGCTCTGTTCACATTACAGGTATGTCAGAGCCTTTCATCAGATATTGGTCCAAAGGAGAACTTCAAAGTCATGTATATAGAGGACTCCAATATATGTCATGTGTATTTCCAAGTTTTTCTTGGTTACCTTTGCATAGAAAAGTGTAGTCAGCTACTTCCATCTCCCTGCTCCTGGCAGACATGGACACTGAGGTTATCACCTGTCCTGCAGCCTTCCTGCTCTGGTGGTCCATGCCGGCTGACATCTTCTGCACAGCCGCTGGAGCTATTAGCTCTGCATACTGCCCTGAGGCCTTTCTGCCTCCTGAATGCTGGGCTCTTTGCACTTAGGCTCAGTTCACACCTGAGCGTTTTACAGCGCGTTCCTACGCGCTGTAAAACGCTCAACAAGGAGAAACCAATGCTTCCCTATGGGAATGGTTCTCACCTGGGCGTTTTACAGCGCGTACGATCGCGCTGTAAAACGCCCGACGCTCACACAAGTACAGGAGCGTTTTTTTGGGCGCTTGTCGCGCGTTCCCGTACATAGACTTTCGGGAACGCGCGACACTGTGTGCACACTTGTCTCTGTATGCGCGCTTGTAAACGCCCGTACAATCGCGCATACAGAGCGCTCCTTTCAGAACGCTCAGGTGT
Source organism: Bufo bufo (assembly GCF_905171765.1). Lineage (NCBI taxonomy): Eukaryota > Metazoa > Chordata > Amphibia > Anura > Bufonidae > Bufo > Bufo bufo. Next base: position 168,312,878 of record NC_053391.1, on the reverse strand, counting down.
GAACTGAGCCTTAGTGTGTTTGTGCTCTCTTCTGGCTCTTAAAGGGCCAGCATGTATACATACAAATCTGACCCCAACCTATGGCTAGCCTTCCCTGGGTAATTGATGGCCCCATCCCCCTATCAGAGCGGGCCTGAGCAATAAGTTATCTAGCTTCCTAGTCACTGTGAAATTGAACTGTTATTCTGTTTTGACCTGCTCAATCTCTGACTCCCATATTGACCCTTTGCTGCCTGTCCCCATGTTTAGACATTTTATTGGATTGAATATAATCTTATTGCCCTGACCATGGCTCTTACACTGATTATTTTACCTGTACATTAGGTGCCTGTTGCTTCAGTGTCTATTGACCTGCCTAGGTCAGCTGTCCCTGAACAAGGACTAATTCAAGAGGTAGTGGTCTGGTAGTTCCCCTGCAGTGAAGTATAGATCCCTGTACAGGGATTAAACGGTAAAGACCAGAGGGCCACTAAGAAAATGGCCTTAAAAGTAGCCCCAAGCCAAATGTGTTCAGTGACACAGAGGGTCCACACCCACTTTCTTAAAAAAAAAACCAATAGTAGACTACTGTATACTAGCACGACTAAGGAAAAATAAGCACAGGGACAACATAAACTGAGCCTAATACTTTCATAATTTACAATAGAGATACTCTGTCCAATATATACATTTCCTTACAACCAGAAGCCTGTAACAGGGTCTCCCACCCACCATTTGTTCTTTATAATAAAGATGTACAGGGAGTGCAGAATTATTAGGCAAGTTGTATTTTTGAGGATTCATTTTATTATTGAACAACAACCATGTTCTCAATGAACCCAAAAAACTCATTAATATCAAAGCTGAATATTTTTGGAAGTAGTTTTTAGTTTGTTTTTAGTTTTAGCTATTTTAGGGGGATATCTGTGTGTGCAGGTGACTATTACTGTGCATAATTATTAGGCAACTTAACAAAAAACAAATATATACCCATTTCAATTATTTATTTTTACCAGTGAAACCAATATAACATCTCAACATTCACAAATATACATTTCTGACATTCAAAAACAAAACAAAAACAAATCAGTGACCAATATAGCCACCTTTCTTTGCAAGGACACTCAAAAGCCTGCCCTCCATGGATTCTGTCAGTGTTTTGATCTGTTCACCATCAACATTGCGTGCAGCAGCAACCACAGCCTCCCAGACACTGTTCAGAGAGGTGTACTGTTTTCCCTCCTTGTAAATCTCACATTTGATGATGGACCACAGGTTCTCAATGGGGTTCAGATCAGGTGAACAAGGAGGCCATGTCATTAGATTTTCTTCTTTTATACCCTTTCCTGCCTGCCACGCTGTGGAGTACTTGGATGCGTGTGATGGAGCATTGTCCTGCATGAAAATCATGTTTTTCTTGAAGGATGCAGACTTCTTCCTGTACCACTGCTTGAAGAAGGTGTCTTCCAGAAACTGGCAGTAGGACTGGGAGTTGAGCTTGACTCCATCCTCAACCCGAAAAGGCCCCACAAGCTCATCTTTGATGATACCAGCCCAAACCAGTACTCCACCTCCACCTTGCTGGCGTCTGAGTCGGACTGGAGCTCTCTGCCCTTTACCAATCCAGCCACGGGCCCATCCATCTGGCCCATCAAGACTCACTCTCATTTCATCAGTCCATAAAACCTTGGAAAAATCAGTCTTGAGATATTTCTTGGCCCAGTCTTGACGTTTCAGCTTGTGTGTCTTGTTCAGTAGTGGTCGTCTTTCAGCCTTTCTTACCTTGGCCATGTCTCTGAGTATTGCACACCTTGTGCTTTTGGGCACTCCAGTGATGTTGCAGCTCTGAAATATGGCCAAACTGGTGGCAAGTGGCATCTTGGCAGCTGCACGCTTGACTTTTCTCAATTCATGGGCAGTTATTTTGCGCCTTGGTTTTTCCACACGCTTCTTGCGACCCTGTTGACTATTTTGAATGAAACGCTTGATTGTTCGATGATCACGCTTCAGAAGCTTTGCAATTTTAAGAGTGCTGCATCCCTCTGCAAGATATCTCACTATTTTTGACTTTTCTGAGCCTGTCAAGTCCTTCTTTTGACCCATTTTGCCAAAGGAAAGGAAGTTGCCTAATAATTATGCACACCTAATATAGGGTGTTGATGTCATTAGACCACACCCCTTCTCATTACAGAGATGCACATCACCTAATATGCTTAATTGGTAGTAGACTTTCGAGCCTATACAGCTTGGAGTAAGACAACATGCATAAAGAGGATGATGTGGTCAAAATACTCATTTGCCTAATAATTCTGCACGCAGTGTATTTTTATGTTGCAGAAGGGCCTTTGGTAACCGGGTCGAGGTGTGGTTGCTACATTTGCACCACCTATAGTCATCTCCCTTAATATAGGCACATTTGTCTGTTTTCCATTATCTATATTGATAATCCGTTTACTTTGGAGGAGAACTGAAGGAAGAATAACTCCTTTGTCTTCTCTATTCCAGCAGTCAGAGGTGGTTCCTCCACCTGCTCATGTAATGCTGTGCAGAGCAGAGCACAGGGACTAAAGTCTAAAAATGAAGAAGCTATCTGATCCTCTGATCGGTAGCAGACCCTATGCTACTTTGCAAGTAATGGTTCAATATACACAAGAAACAGTTCAGAGTGGCATATGCAGTACAGTCAGTTGGGGCGTGATGTGCTTCTGCCTGACGTCTTCAATAAAAATATTGGGTGTGACCTCAAAGTTCTATAATCGTTTGTACTCTTTTATGTTCTTAATACAATTTTGTGGCTATAATTATTTTCAACAATTTGCAATAGAAGGCACTGTACATTATCCCACATATATTTGGTATCCTTGTATCTGTAACAACCAATAAAGTTAACACAGTGAGTAGCAAATGGCTTACTATAAAAACTCAAGATAAGAAAATATTCACCTTAATAAAAAGGAAAATTAATTCTATTGTAATTAAAATGTATCGCAAAAGGACATAAAAAAAGAGAACACAAGTCGTGCTGGAGCAATGACAGCGAGAGCCACATAAAATACAAAAAATAGCTGCAGGAATAAAAAATAAAAACTCTTCTGGTACTTAAAGTGTACCTCAGCTTTTCATGCACTTTTCAGAACAGGCTGTTGTGTCTTCATTAGCAATAACACTATTTCTGACCAGTCTATCACTTGTATCCTACATTTTTCAACAGTTTTCTCCTCTGCAGGCTTTATCTGTAGTTCTCAGTCTCAGTTCTCCTTGAACCATTGGGTGGAGACTAGCTACTATGGAGTCTCCCACAGACAGCACAGCATATAAACAGGGGATTCTGCTCCCTAACTTTAACTTTCTATTCAGTAGCTGCATCAGTACTATATAGGACGTTACGTTTTTGCAGTTTTGATGTTAATAAGGCACTTGGGTGAGATACATAATTTACAATTAGCTGCTCTCGCCTTTTTGTGTTCTCAGTTGTTAACAACTATGCAGCTCACTTGTAATCTGACGCTCCAGTGACTTGAAAGTAGGTCTCTGTCTCTCAAGACTGACTTGAATTCGGAGTGAATGTTAGTTTAGTAAAGGAGGGGAGAGCTAATAAGAGGATAATTAAGCATTTACCTGTGATACCATATATTGCAAAGTTTCTTATATTCGTCTGTACCATTGATTAACAGATTTGTGTGTGTGTGTGTGTGTGTCAGAATTGTACCATTTTATCTCCATGACCAGACACATTAAATTTTTTTAGTACATGTGGCTTTAAAAGTAATATTTCGCTTTATAAGTATGTTTCGCTTTATAAGACGCACCTGATGATAAGACATACCTAGGTTTTTGAGGAGGAAAATAAGAAAAATAATTTTTTTGAACCAAAAGGTGTGCTTTTGGTGGATTTTGAACTAATGGTCTGTGGATGACGCACTGTTATAGGGAATCTGAGGATGACTCTATTATGGGGGGATCTGTGGCTGGCACTGTAATGAGGGATCTGTGGATGACAATGTTATGGGGGATCTGTGGATGACAATGTTATGGGGAATCTGTGGATAATACTGTCATGGGGGAATATGTGCATGACACTATTATGGGGGGAACTGTGGATGACACTGTTATGGGAGATCTGTGGATGACACTGTTATGTGATTATAACCCCCCTCATCCATAGGAATCCACCCATATACTGCAGTACATGGGTGGATTCCTATGGATGAGGGGGGTTAGATTTATATTTAATATAGACACATGCCAATTACAGAACAGTGTTTATTTTAAATATGACTATAACCCCCCACATCAATAGGAATCCACCCATATACTGCAGTACATGGGTGGATTCCTATGGATGAGTGTAGTTATAGTCATATTTGGCACACATTTTTCATTAGGGTACCCGGACGGGGGGGGGGTTCATATGTCGCGAACAATGTGGGACGCTGATTGGTGGAGGAAATGTATGGTTAGTGGAGGCAGGGGGGAGCAGGACTCGCTCACCACCAATCAGCACAGAAGGATCCTGCTGCTGGTTTGAGTGGAAGGGCTTGCAGGCTGGCGGCACTACAGGGTATACAGAGAAGCCGCCAGCCTGCCCAACAATACTGTAGTGTAGGGCAGCGCAGCAATGAATGAAATGGAAGTGCGGTTTCCGGCATTACTTAACATTCAGTGAAGCCGCCAGCCCGCCCAAGGTGCTACTTACTGCCGCAATGTATGCGTGGGCTGCGGCTTCACTGAAGGCTAAGTGCTGCCAGCCTGTACTAACTCATTCACTCCGGCCCGCATCGCCCACATAGTACATAACCAAGAGAGCGCAACATGAGAGAATGGCAAGCACATTCTTGTATGCCCGCCCACACTAAGTTCTGTGGGTCACCTTACTTTTATAAGACGCACTGCCTTTTTCCCTCCACTTTGGAGGGGGAAAAATGTGCGTCTTATAAAGTGAAAAATACAGTAAATAATTTTAGTGTTTTTTTTTTTTCTTCAGTGATGGGGCTTTACTTTGATGTCATTTTTATTTTCGTATTTTACTGCAACTAAAAAGCTTTTTTTTTTTTTTATTGTTTCCCCCTTACCCTTGTGGTTGTTTTCATATAGGGGATGCATAGTTTACAGACACTGTGGATAGGGCAAGAATCACCAGTGGTGGAGGCCTTTTTTGTCTTAGTTAATTTTTTTTATATTTGTTTTGTATTTATTCATTTATTGTTGTTTAATTTACACATTGTTCCCCCAGAAGATTATACAAGACACATGGGGAGCATTTTTGCATTACTTTTTTCATTGCTGATTTGTCCTATAACTGTGACTGAAATACAGTCTCTGGGCCCTCACTGCAGAGCTGGTCTGGGTTTGCTTATACTTAGCCATTCCTGTTGTTACCCAAGGAAAGGAGTAGGAAACATAATGAAAGCTTTCTGATCTGTATGCAGTTCATGGCACTGTACACAGCGATGGGAAAGGCTGTCACTAACATATGGCCTCCTATTCCCGCATCTGCTCCCTGTGCAACTACAAAGTCTTCAAGGACACTAAGAACAGAATTTTAGAGTTAAATGCAGATCTGACAGATTTTTAAAGTGATCTGATTCTGTGTCTAGGAGGAAGCCAGTTTTAGGAGAGACATTTTTGTTTTTCCCTCCTCCCGGACGATCTATAGATACTAGGGCTGCACGATATATCGAAAAAATAATCGAATCGCGGTAATCGCCAAATGTGATATGGCGATTTGGCCGACCCGAAAATGCTGCGATTATATATGAAGGGGCCCCGCGCACATAACTGGGTTTGTGTGTAAAGTATTTTACTACTGTCTGAAACAAGCTCTCTCCTATTGATAAATGGCCAGCCTCTGTACTCAGTTTCACTATAAATGCACTGCAGCGAGCAGCAGCGAGCGAGCCGGCCGGCGCGTGACTGACGTCACTTCTCACGCTCGTGCTTCCTGAATTAAGTGGGAGGAGTGTGACTAAGTGACGTCAGTCACGCGCCGGCCGGCCCGCTCGCTGCTGCTCGCTTCAGTGCATTCATAGTGACAGTGAGTACAGAGGCTGGCCATTTTATCAATAGGAGAGAGCTTGTTTCAGACAGTAGTAAAATACTTTACACACAAAGCCAGTTATGTGTGCAGTTTAGGACACATGAGGGGACACATAGGGCCATGAGGGGGACCACCACAGATGGTAATTGTCCTCCACAGATCCCCCATAACAGTGTCCTCCACAGATCCCCCATAAGTGTCCTCCTCAGATCCCCCATAACAGTGCCATCCACAGATCCCCCATAACAGTGCCATCCACAGATCCCCCATAACTATGTCATACCCAGCCGCATCAGCGGCTCATATGGGAAAATCCAAGCAAATAGACGTCTAGCACAATTCCCTTAAAATATCGCATCGGTTAAAAAACCTCAGTACGGTTGCAAATATAGGTAAAGATCAATAAATAACATAAAATAGATATCAATAAAATGTACATAAGTAACTCACTTCACTGGGGGAGATAGCCTGAGGGATAAGCATAAAAAACCTACCCAAAGGCTAAACTCCTCCGGCCAGGATCGCTGGAAAAAAATGCAGTCACCACGCGAAGGGCTTCTGGAAAATTCCTTTTAATGAAATCAAGGCTTTAATGAAAAGTGCCTTGATTTCATTAAAAGGAATTTTCCAGAAGCCCTTTGCGTGGTGACTGCAGTTAGTTCCTGCGATTCTATAAGCGATCCTGGCCGGGGGAGTTTTTTTTTTTTTAAGCAAACCTTTCACCACAAAATGCAATGCAATCTGCAGGCAGCATTTTATAGAACCTGTGGAGTTGAGCAGATTGTTATATAATTTTGTAGGAAAAGATTCAGTATAACTTGTATATATGCATTCAAATCTCTGCCATTTCTCACTTCAGCTGTACATGGGGGAGCTGTTGTCAGTGATTGATGAAATTGTGTGTAACTGTGTGCAAGAGAGTTATCAGTGATTGATAGCATTGTGTGTATAGAGAGATAGCTGTCAGCCACTGATGTGCAAAGAGATGGTTTCAAAGGTGTTATCCAATTTCTCCCCACATGTCCCGTGCCCCTCACCAGTAATATACTTACTCCGCTACCCCCGGTGAGGGGCCCAGCACATGTGGGGTGAGGGTGGGGTGGTACGGGGGGGGTTTAGAAATTAGATAACCACTTTAGGTCCAGAAAGAGCAGAGATTTGAATGTATAAATTCACATGTCCATCCATCCCTTGATTGAACTTGATTGATATGTCTTTTTTCAACTGTATTAACTATGTAATTACGTAACTATATAAATGACAAGATTAGGCCTCATGCACACGACCGTTCCGTTTTTTGCGTCCGCAAAGCGCGTATTTGCAAAAAACGGAAGCCGCCCATGTGCCTTCCGCAATTTGCGGAATGGAACGGGCGGCCGTCAATATAAATGCCTATTCTTGTCCGCAAAGCGCGGACAAGAATAGGACATGTTATATTTTTTTAGCAGGGCCGCGGAAAGGAGCAACAGATGCGGACAGCACACGGAGTGCTGTCCGCATCTTTTGCAGACCCATTGAAGTGAATGGGTCCCAAACAACGGCCGTGTGCATGAGGCCTTAACTAAATGTTTTACCTAGGCTACTTTCACACTGGCGTTTCTGGGTCCGCCTGTGAGATCCGTTTCAAGGCTCTCACAAGCGGCCCAAAACGGATCCGTTCAGCCCCAATGCATTCTGAATGGATAAGGATCAGAATGCATCAGTTTGCCTCCGTTCCGCCTCCATTCCGCTTTGGAGGCGGACACCAAAACGCTGCTTGCAGCGTTTTGGTGTCCGCCTGGCGATGCGGAGCCAAACGGATCCGTCCTGACTTACAATGTAAGTCAATGGGGATGGATCTGTTTACATTGACACAATATGGTGCAATTGTAAACTGATCCGTCCCCCATTGACTTTCAATGTAAAGTCAGGACAGATCCGTTTGACTTACACTTAGACTTAGACTTTTTTTGACAGAGTTCATGCAGACGGATCCATTCTGAACAGATACCAGCGTTTGCATTATAGGTGCGGATCCGTCTGTGCAGATACCAGACGTTCTCTTTAACTCATTGCTGTTTGCCATTAATTTCTATTAAGTCCTAATAACCTCTTTAAGGTATAGTCACATTTATGCATCCAGAACAAATGGAGAAATTTAATTATCCTAATGTGAAGGTTAATCGACAACCATTGAACTTTTTAACCAAGTCAATATGTTCTTGTTGCCCAAAGCTGAATAAAAATAACTTCAGCTTTCAAAACAGATAGAAAGTTTTTCTACAAATTAATAACCGACTTGGACTGGAAAGTTTTGGACTGTGCGTGTCAATTATCAAGCAATACTAGGAATTTAAATATCCCAACCTAAGAAGTATACTTTGATGCTTTTACTTATTCACATCTCAAATTTGCTGAATGTCTGTATTGCATAATTAATAATACTGCAAGATTCAGAATTATTGCTTTGGCCTAGATACATACCTGCTGATACATAATGAATTAGTTCATATCTTAAATTTTATGGTTTCCATGTACTTTTTTTTTTTATCCTGCTTCGGTGCTTGACATAAAATTATACATATGTACATTGTAGCCTATAATGACCGTGCACTATAGCACCTAAATGTGTGTGTGTGTGTGTGTGTGTGTGTGTATATATATATATATATATATATATATATATATATATATATATATAGTGAGATCTTCTTTCATCAGCATTCCACATGCAAAATGCAGACCTTCATTCAAGGGGAAAAAAATACTGATTACCATATTCCACAACAGTATAACTATGCAACTATTTGATGAAATAGGGCATTCCAAATGAAGTATTGTTGCAATACACATGCCATAAAAATATTATTAGGTCTTGTAGGTATATTGCATTTTCCTCTCTAGTAGCACCCCCTGCTGTTTTTCCTGTGTTCAAAATTCTGGTACACCTTTGCCTTTGGATTTAGTGGTGGACCAACTTGCCTTGCTCAGAAGCTTCCCTGTTCCCGCCCTTCTCACAATGCTGGTGTAGTAATCTCATTGTGTCCAGGCAGCTTTATCTCCTTCATCCCTAATCCTAAATTCATAGAAATATATAGTTATATCTTTCTAGACAGTGCAGAAGGAAATTTGGGGGGGCGGGGGGATGACGACATTGCACTTTAGGGCTATTTATTCCCTGGGCAGGGAAAGAAGGGGTTAACAGTAGCTGATTGCAGTGCACTCCTGCCAAGTGCAGAAGCTTGATTATCACATGTGAAAAGCTGTTAACCACCCACGTAAAGGGCAGATTCAGGTCCTCCAGATATGTGAGTAAAAAAGATGAAAGTTACACTGGAGGGCAGCATGTTTTTGCATTGTTATAGTTAATATAATGATGCACATTACTGCAGATAATTTTATTTATTTCTTTTTTGATACATAGAATAACCCCTGTAAGAAAATCTTAGAACCATTGTTTGCTTGCACAATTGCATGATTTTCCTAACTTGTGACGTAAAGTCATGATTTTATTAAGGACACGGAGGCGAGTATTGCATTCTCTTTCTTTACTGAAAACTTTAGCAGCAAAAGAAAAAACCTTACCACACAGGGTAACATGGCAACAAGCCCTCCCCTAACCCAGTATAAATGTCCCGAATCATAATAACTCCTCCTCTTTCTTTGATGACGAACTCCGGAAGCCGAACAAGTAACAGGAAAAACAGCGAGTGCTCCAAACCAGACTCATCCAACTGGTAACGATTCCACCGCAAACACATGAACCGAGAATCCACCGTAGACTCTCTGCCTCAAAGGATGTAAGTAATCAACCTAGGGAAATAGAAACAAATAATGGTAATACAGGGAAGACCACACGTCCCGTCCAAAGCTAGAAAAAAGGTACATGTGAATCAGTAATAAATCAATCAGTACATATAAAATAGTACAAATAACAGTACAGTTAGCAGAGAAACAGCCACTACCAAAAAGGGGACCTGGAAAAGGAAAACACTAGACCCAACATAAGGGAGGGAACCCAGGGAGGGGCAATACTCGCCTCCGTGTCCTTAATAAAATCATGACTTTACGTCACAAGTTAGGAAAATCATGCAATTTTATTACATGACACGGAGGCTCCTATTGCAAGTTTAAAGCTGTTGAATTACCGAAGAGAAAATATGAGGAAAAGGCCGGAAATAAAACTCCCGGAAAGTGGAGACGCGGGTCCAGTCTGCCAAACGCAAAATGTCCTCCAAACGAGCACCCGACACAGCCAGAGACGTGGAGGAGGCGCCCCTGGTAGAATGGGCCGTGAACACCGCAGTGTCCACTCCAGCCAAGGACATGACCCACTTGACCCATCTGGCCAAGGTGGCACAAGAAACAGGTGCAAAAGGGCGACAATAGGAGAGGAATAATTCCGGAGAGGAGAGAAGACGGTGAGAAGCCGTGCGAGACTCATACTCACGAAGGCATTGGACCGGGCAGAGAGCAGGGGCGTCCGGGAAGCTAGGATAGAAAACTGATCTTATATTAGTCTTGGTGCGCCTGGAGATGTTAAATAGAACACCCTCAGGAGTGAAAGACCTAGCGTCATGGTCCAAGGCGCGGACATCAGAAACCCGCTTGCAGGAAATAAGGCAAAACAGCATAACCAACTTGGCCGAAAGTTGACGAAGCGACAACTGGTCATTAGCAGGCCAGGAAGAAAAAAGATTGAGAACGAGGGAAACATCCCAAGTAGATGAGAAACGAGGTCGAGGAGGTCGGGCGAGACGAGACCCCCGAAGTAGACGGCAGACCAGGGGATGTTGTCCAGCCGGGCGACCCTCAAAACCCTGATGGGATGCGGAGATAGCGGAACGGAATAAATTGATAGTGCGGTAGGCCTTACCGGCTTCAAACAGCGAAGTGAGGAATTGTAAGACCTCCGCTACAGGGGCTGATACGGGATCCAAGTGTCTCGCCAGGCACCAATCAGACCAGGAGCGCCAGGCAGCTCGGTAGGATCTTCTCGTTCCAGGAGCCCACGCGTCCTCCAAAAGTCGTCTAGTTGCCGCCGAAAGTCCAGGGACATTCCAGGCACCCCCGAGACCCTGCACGCTAGCAGCCGAAGCGATCCGTCTAGAACGAGTGGATGTTGATGGCCCGACGGGTCCAGCAGAAGGTCCGGGAATGTCGGCAGAAGAAGAGGGGGAAAGGTCAAACACTCCATCAGTTGAGGGAACCACGACTGAGCCGCCCAGAATGGGACCAGCAATACCAAGTCGGCTCGTTGAAGGCGTAGGTGAGCCAGGACCCGAGGGATCATCGAGAACGGAGGGAACGCGTAGTTCAGATGAAGGGACCAATCCTGGAGGAAGGCATCCACTGCCTCCGCTAACGGGTCCGGTCTCCAGCTGTAGAATCTGGGAAGCTGGGAGTTCAGGCGAGAGGCGAAGAGGTCTATAGACATGGGACCCCAGTGAGAAGAAATGGAGGAGAAAACTCCCACGTCTAATCTCCAATCGCTGTAATCCATCAGAAAGCGCGATGACCAATCCGCGTGTGTATTGTTCAGTCCTGGTAAATACTCCGCCACCACCTTGATATCCCTGTCCAGGCAGAAACCCCAGAAGTCCTTGGCCAACTGAGACAAGGCCGACGAACGTGTACCGCCCATGGCGTTGACATAACGGACCGCCGACACATTGTCCATCCGAAGTCTGATGCACGCCCTGGCCATGCCCTTCGCAAAACTGCGGATCGCAAAGGAGCCGGCCAAGAGTTCCAGCGAGTTGATGTGAAGGGCAGACTCCGCAGCCGACCAACGGCCCCCGGTGGTCACACCGTTGCAGTGGGCACCCCAACCCGAGAGGCTGGCGTCCGACTCTATAGTGAAGTCCGGGTAGGGTCCAAAAATCGCCTTGCCATTCCAGGCTTCCATGTTGCGAATCCACCACGTCATCTCGTCCCTGGTTTCCCTGTCCAGAGTGATCAGATCTTCGTACGTGGCTCCAGCTTGAAGATGAGCAATTTTCAGGCGTTGGAGGGCCCGATAGTGTAACGGGGCCGGGAAGACCGCCTGGATGGAGGATGAGAGGAGGCCTATGACGCGAGCCAGTTGACGTAGAGGGACCTGCGGGAGAGAAAGAGTCTTGCGGAGCTCTTTGCGAACTGATCTGACCTTGGCCGAAGGAAGGCTGAGGGACTCCGTGGAGGCGTTGATTAGAAACCCCAGAAACTCCATGGAATGGGACGGAACGAGGCACGATTTCTCCAGGTTCAGAAGAAATCCCAGGCGGGACAGAAGTTGCGTCGTCGTCGATAAGTGGTCCAGAAGGAGGTCGCGATCCTGAGCCATGAGGAGGATATCGTCCAGATAAATGATCATGCGAATGCCCCTGCTGCGAAGGAAGGCGACAACCGGACGCATCAGTTTGGTGAAGCACCAAGGAGCTGATGATAGGCCGAAGGGAAGACAGGTAAATCTCCATGTCTCCCCGCTCCAGACGAATTGTAGAAGGTCCCTGGAGGATTCTGCTATCGGGACGGTGAGATAGGCGTCCTTCAAGTCTAGCTTGACCATCCAGTCGTCGATGATGAGCATGTCTCTGAGGAGGTGAATGCCCTCCATTTTGAAGTGGCGGTAGCGAACATAACGATTTAAGGGGCGGAGGTTGATGACTGGGCGAAGTTGTCCGCCTTTTTTGGCCACGAGAAACATGTTGCTGACAACCCCGAAAGAGGGGGAGGGAGCGAGCTCTATCGCCCCCTTTTCGTACAAGGTAAGAAGTTCCAGGTGTAGCAGGCGTAGCTTGTGCACCGGGAGGACAGACTGATGGGGGCGCGGGATTAGAGTCGGAGAGGAGACGAGCTCTATCCGGAATCCCAGTACCGTGGAGAGGACCCAAGGGTCCGATGTAATGGTTGACCAGACATGGGAAAAATGACGAAGTCTTCCCCCGACCCAGACACCCGAAGAACACAGAGGGGGATTTACCGAGAGGGCGTCGGGTAAAGGAGCCTCTTGGACCTCTGGAACGCCAGGACTGGCCACGGGTGGGGAAGAAGGATGGCGTCTGTCTGGAATCTTGTGAGCGGTATGCGAAGGAGCCTCGACCCGAACCTCCTCGAGTCTGGAAGGACGTACGGCCGGACAGGCGGCCCCTGGAGCTGCCGGCCCTTGTGGAGACCCGTCTGTGGAAGACGCGCTTCATAGAGGACTGTGCCCTATCCAGGGCGGTGAAGGCACCCACGTATCGGCCGAGGTCCTTAATAAAGGATTCCCCAAAAAGAAGGCCCTGAGAATCCTTTCCTGCCTCAGTAAGGGCCAAATTAGAGAGCTTAGGCTCGATCTTAAAAAGTATGGCCTTTCTTCTCTCAATGGAGAGGGAGGTATTTACATTGCCGGTGATGCACACCGCTCTCTGAGCCCAGCCACGCAGCTCCTCAGGGTCGACTAGGGAGTTTTGGGCTCTGGCCGTTTCGGCCAACTCAAAGATCTTGGTCAAAGGACCTAAGATGTCCAGGAGTTTATCCTGTACGGCTTTTAAGGCCGACTCAAGGCCCTTCTTGGGATTCCAGCCCGATTTCGCTAGAAATTGGATCATCTTAGGATCCACCACAGGGGTCTCTCCCACTTTATTAGGGACAATGGGCCTAGGGCACTCGGCCCTGAGTTTGCTTCTGGCCTCCTTAGAAAGGGGCTGGCGTACTCGAGCCTCAAGGTACTTAGCCACATGGTCAGATGGCAGCCACTCGGCGGACCTGGGGTGGTGGAGGATGTCCGGATCAAACAGAGCTTCACCTGACGGATCCAGGATCACAGAGTCAGGAAATTGGGGATTGTCCCCGGGGATGGGGGTAGGGCCAGCCTGAGTGGAGGAGGGGCCCGGAAGGGACTCCTCAAAATAGTCTGGGTCAGCCTCCTCAGAGGATATGTTATCAATCTCAGCCTCCTCATCCGTATGGATATCCGATTCAGAATCGGTTTCTTGCTGCGCTCTAGCGCATTTCCATAGCCTCGCTTTTTCTGCCTGGCGGGCACAGGCTCTTTTGCGCGATCTATGCGCGCTATCAATGGTGGGACTCAGCGCACCAGTCATGAGGTTTCTGGAGGCATGTGGCTCAGTGGGCTGTAGGGTAGGGCGTTGGGAGCGCCTAGAGGGGTGACTAAGCAGAGCCTCTGAAATAGAGTTAGAGATAGCGCTGGACATGGAGCCCATAGCGGCCTGAATAGCGGCCGCGACAGAGCGCTGGATAGATAGAGGTTGCATATTTATCTCTGGAGGCCCCTGATCCAGGGGAGCATCCTCCGGTAAGGGGTCTATAATAGGAGACTCAGAGTGGGCAGAGTGATGGGACATGGTAACTGACCAGAAGAAGGGTAGCGCCCTAGTAGGATATGCCTGAAGACTAGGGCCTGACTATCCTACGTTTATATCTAAAATGGGATAGAGCTTGTCTAGAGGTTCTAGCAGGGGAGCGCCGCTACTCACACCTGCAGCAGAGCGCACAGGGAAGCGATACTGACAAGATAGAGCGGGCGCACGGATCCGAAATGGCGCCCGAAGTCTCGCGAGAAGACGAGATCTCGCGATAATACGGGCGGAGCGGAGAAGGGACGCAGAGGAGAAGGAGAAGAAGAAGATGATGGCGCGGGAGGGCGGGGCTAAGCGCGCGCCGATGAACAAGGGAGGAAAGCGCCGACAGCAGGCTGGAGAGCCTAGCAGGGTGAGGAAGCCGGGGAAGGGATTCTGAGGGAAGGCACCGAGGGAGAAGTCCCAGGGTGGGGAAGGGGGGAGGGAAAAAACGGGGTAAGCAAGTACCTAAGGAAGAAAAAACAATAATGGCCGCAAGGAAATGCAGCTAACCTGTAAGGGAAATATATATATAAACCCCAAACAGGGGTAAGAAAGCCACAATAAAGTAAAAAGGCATTACTAAAATAACATAAGCATCCAACACAGGACAGCAGAATGGTGTACTTATCTTAGAGGAAGCAGCAAAGAAAGAGGAGGAGTTATTATGATTCGGGACATTTATACTGGGTTAGGGGAGGGCTTGTTGCCATGTTACCCTGTGTGGTAAGGTTTTTTCTTTTGCTGCTAAAGTTTTCAGTAAAGAAAGAGAATGCAATAGGAGCCTCCGTGTCATGTAATAAAATTGCATTTCTCTAGAACAGGGGTGTCAAACTCATCAGCCTTATGGTTCTCTGCAAAGGGCCATTAGTAATTCTGTGACTGTATAAATGTAACTATGCCAGTTAGACGTTAAAGGCAACTATAAGGCTGTTGTTAACATGAGTTCCCCCTAAAAAAGCCTGCTGTCACGTAACCTCCCCCCTACAAAGATCCTGCTGCCACATTGCCCTCAGAGAGCCTGCTGCCATATTGCCCCCAGTGTGCCTGCTGCCATATTGCCCCCAGTGTGCCTGCTGCCATATTGCCCCCAGTGTGCCTGCTGCCATATTGCCCCCAGTGTGCCTGCTGCCATATTGCCCCCAGTGTGCCTGCTGCCATATTGCCCCCAGTGTGCCTGCTGCCATATTGCCCCCAGTGTGCCTGCTGCCATATTGCCCCCAGTGTGCCTGCTGCCATATTGCCCCCAGTGTGCCTGCTGCCATATTGCCCCCAGTGTGCCTGCTGCCATATTGCCCCCAGTGTGCCTGCTGCCATATTGCCCCCAGTGTGCCTGCTGCCATATTGCCCCCAGTGTGCCTGCTGCCATATTGCCCCCATTGTGCCTGCTGCCATATTGCCCCCAGTGTGCCTGCTGCCATATTGTCCCCAGAGAGCCTGCTGCCATATTGCCCCAGAGAGTCTGCTGCCATATTTCCCCCAGTGTGCCTCCTGCCATATTGATGCTCCAATGGTCTCTTGAGAACTACAATCCCTATAGGGGTCCCTAACTGATAATAAAATATTTATCTTTATTAGTTATTTTTTAAAAAGTTTTTGTATAACAATAACACACAACAAAAAAGAGGAACTTTTAAAATTGTCAGTGTCCAGTGATCTGTGGGATAATATCTGTTGGAGTGGTGTACTTTCTTTGACACTCATCTGGTGAAGGCCCTCCTGCCATATTGCCCACAGTGTGTCTGCTGTCATATTGTCCCCAGAGAGCATGCTGCCATATTGCCCACAGTGTGTCTGCTGCCATATTGCCCCATAGAGTATGCTGCCAAACAGCCCCAAAGAGTCTGCTGCCATATTTCCCCCAGTGTGCCTCCTGCCCTATTGTCCACAGTGTGTCTGCTGCCATATTGCCACCAGAGAGCCTGCTGATATATTGCTCCCAGTGTGTCTCCTGCCATATTGTCCCCAGAGAGTATGCTGCCATATTGCCCCAAAGAGCCTGCTGCCATATTGCCCCCAGAGAGCCTGCTGATATATTGCCCCCAGTGTGCCTCCTGCCATATTGCCCCCAGTGTGCCTCCTGCCATATTGCCCCCAGTGTGCCTCCTGCCATATTGCCCCCAGTGTGCCTGCTGCCACCAGCTGTATTTACCTTCTTCTCCACTCCTGCTCCATGCAGGCACAAAAAGTAAATGGCGCCCAGCAATGATCTGTGCTCACCAATCCAGTCCTGGCCGCTCAGCAATCACGTTGAAGCATCGCAACCCGGCTTTGTTACCACTGCATAGAGTGGTGGAGCCGAGGCACGCTGCATAAACGTGATTGCTGAGTGCCCGGGACAGGATTGGTGGGTGTACATATACATGGGGCACTACTCACACTTATTTCTCATCAGCCAACCATAACACCGGCGGTCCACAAAAAACAAGGCCATGTCTAGGATTTGGCTCGCTGCCCTTGTGATTGACACATGTGCTCTAGAAGGATGAAACATTCTCTCCTGTGCAAACAGTTCTCACACAGGTAGTCAAACTTCTTGCTTCTTTAGTACCAAGGCGATGTACCTTTAATTACGTACAGACGTGGACGTAGTTTGAGAGATCGCCTGGTCCACAGCTTCTTTCAGGGCCCGACTACATCCACATGGCTGAGTACCAGCCTTAAAGGGACCTTCCGCTGTGGCAGTTGCGTGGCTTGCCCTGCAATCCAGACTGGCGCCACATTTATCTGTAGCGTCACTGAACAGAGATTTACGATCAGATCATTTGTTAATTGCAAAACAAGAGGCCTGGTATATTTGGCCACTTGTACTTGCGGAAAGCAATATGTGGGTAAAACCACAAAAGAATTCCGTAGAAGAGTAGCAGAACATCTAAATGACATCCGCAAAGGGGCGGATACCCCGATTGCTAGACACATATCGACCATGCACAATGGTGATGTGGATGTCATCAAATTTCAGGCTGTGGAGGTGGTCAGAAGATCACCAAGAGGAGGCGACTTTGATAGGCGTTTATTACAAAAAGAGACACAATGGATTTACCGCCTGTGTACGCTCCAGCCCCAGGGACTGAATGAGTATAATTCCTTTGT
Organism: Bufo bufo; assembly: GCF_905171765.1. Classification (NCBI taxonomy): domain Eukaryota; kingdom Metazoa; phylum Chordata; class Amphibia; order Anura; family Bufonidae; genus Bufo; species Bufo bufo. The sequence continues at coordinate 168,295,466 of NC_053391.1, read as the reverse complement.
GTGTTTTCTCTAGCTCCCTGGAGGGGAGGTGCAACAGGGGAATATTAGAGGTGATGACATACTGCCCACGATCCATGTGTCCCAGCGGGATTGACCAGTAATGATCTCATGTTATCAGATCACCTAGGCCACTGATGGGGCCAGGAGACACTAGGGGCAGGATAGTGCAATTATTGGTTGTGAATACTCATACCACATTATACCACGCACTGCCCCTTTTATGTATGAAGGGATCGTCATGTACATCAGCCTTATCACAGCATCGCCATCCAGTAAAAAATGCTGCTGGGTCTTCCTTTATCCTTCTGTATCGTCTCCACCACTACCGATTGATGTCCTCAATCAATGAAATAAAACAAATAAAATAAAAATAAAACAAAATATAATGCGGTTCATACCACTGTATGATCCCCGTCCCGATCGGTGCTATACCAATGTCGCCAGGATAGTAAGTCGCCGTGTATATTTACTCTAACTCTAATGTAGAATGTTATTACATTCATCTGGGCCGGTCTCATTGAGGGGGCGGCACAATGGGGGCGGGATGGATTATGCGGCGAAGCCGCGCCTCCTGCATCCTCATTGGCCGTTCTGTAGGCGGGGTTCAGTAGAGGGGAGGAGGACTCTCCTCATATTCTGTGCACCTGAGCGGCCGCGTTCGGCCACCTCGTACTTACAGCTGCAGTCTCTGTAACGGAGGCTCAGCAGCTTTGAATATTTATCCTGTTAACCACAGATACACGCTCCTGACGAGCCTTATGGCGAAACGCGTTGAGTGTGGTGTGGGGATGAATTAATGTTCATATGCATCTGCATTGCGCTCACACTGCAGTTGAGGTCTGCGGTTCTCAGCCCTCTGCAAGTAAATGAGCAATGGCAATCCAGTTCTGTCTGTTTCACCCAGCTTAGCTTAGATCCAGTGATTCGTGTTTGCAGGGCCGACTCTCAGACATCCGTTTTACATGAACGGATGGATTCAATTGAGATCGGCTTCTGCAGGCAGATATTTATCACTGGATTAGTTTATCCATAACTTTAGTCGAGGGATTCATCAGCTGGCAGTGATTCAGAGCACTCTGACCGCGCTATAGTGCTTACTTCTGTGGATCCAATTAGCACGGCCCCATGGCCCTCTACTTTAACCTGCAGTACAGCACTAGCCTGCGGCACTTCTGGTGACCCCATCCGCAGTCGTATTTACCGTACATGCGGTTTATAGGTCCTCATTATCGACCCTATACTGAGTGGATGGCGTCCTAGAATTTTAATATAGGTTAGCTCCCCTTCCCTTTGTTTTTCTGATTAATAAAGTAACAGTTTTAACAGAAATATAGCGTTCCTAACGACAGTGATTTAATTTTGATAGGTGGAACGTATACAATATATCAGTTATACCAGTGAAATTTTCTTTAGTACCAGCCCTCAACGACTGTCTACGCATACAGCAATGGCCAATTCTTGAAGCACCTTTCTATAATGTCTTCAAGCAGATTTATGTGTTCTTGGCAGTTAAATCAATCACCACGACATACATTTATGTCATATTGCCTGGAAGACAACCTTCCTTTACATGGGATGACCCAGCTCTTTGAACAGTGCTGTGATTGCCAATGCTGTGTTTTTCTGATTGCAATAAAAGCAATTGGTGTTTAACATTAATGATTCTGCCACTGATCTTGCGGATACAGTAGCAGTATCTTTATGATGAATATAACCATTACAATGCAGGAAATACAGTGCATTTGGAAAGTCTTCAGACCTTTTTCCTTTTTTCACATTTTGTTATGTTATGGTTAACCACTTCACATTTGCCCCCTTCCTGACCAGGCCTAATTTTGCAAATCTGACATATCTCACTTTATGTGGTAATAACTTTGGAACGCTTTTACTTATCCAAGTCATTCAGAGATTGTTTTCTCGTGACACATTGTACTTCATGCTAGTCATAAATTTGAGTCAATATATTTCACCTTTATTTATAAAAAAAATCCCAAATTTACTCAAAATTATTTAAAACTCGCAATTTTCTAAATTTCTATTTCTCTGCTTTTAAAACAGAAAGTGATACATCATAAAATATTTATTACTTAACATTCCCCATATGTCTACTTTATGTTGGCATCATTTTGGAAATGTCATTTTATTTTTTGGGGACGTTAGAAGGCTTAGAAGTTTAGAAGCAATTCTTAAAATTTTTAAGAAAATTGCCAAAACCCACTTTTTAAGGACCAGTTCAGGTATGAAGTCACTTTGTGGGGCCTACATAGTGGATACCCCTATAAATGACCCCATTGTAGAAACTACACCCCTTAAGTTACTTAAAACCGATTTTTACAAACTTTGTTAACCCTTTAGGCGTTCTACAAGAATTAAAAGAAAATGGAGATCAAATTTTTTAATTTCACTTTTTTGCAGATTTTCCATTTTACTCCAATTTTTTCTTTAACACATCAATGGTTAACAGCCAAAAAAACCTCAATATTTATTACCCAGATTCTGAGGTTTACAGAAACACCTCACATGTGGTCATAAACTGATGTATGGGCACACGGCAGGGTGCAGAAGAAAAGGAGCGCCACATGGTTTTTAGATGCTATGTCCCATTTGAAGCCCCCCTGATGCACCCTTACAGTAGAAGTGACCCCATTTTGGAAACTAGGGGATAAGGTGCCAGTTTTATTAGTACTATTTTTGGGTACATATGATTTTTTGATCATTCATTATAACACTTTATGGGGCAAGGTGACAAAAAAATTGGTTGTTTTAGCACAGTTTTTATTTATTTATTTTTACCGCGTTCACCTGAGGGGTTTGGTCAAGTGACATTTTTATAGAGCAGATCGTTATGGACGTGGCAATACCTAATATGTATACTTTTTCTTATTTATTTAAGTTTTACACAATAATAGCATTTTTGAAACAAAAAAAATATGTTTTAATGTGTCCATGTACTGAGAGCCATATTTTTTTTTATTTTTTGAGTGATTTTCTTATGTAGGGGCTTATTTTTTGCGGGATGAGATGACTGTTTTATTGGTACCATTTTATGGGACATTCGCCTTTTTGATCACTTGGTGTTGCACTTTTTGTGATGTAAGGTGACAAAAATGGCTTTTTTGACAGTTTTTTCTTTTTATGGTGTTTATCGGACTGGGTTGATCATGTGATATATTTATAGAGCCAACCGTCACGGACGCAGCTATACCAAATATATCTATTTTATTTTATTTAAAAAAAAAATAATATTTCTTACATGGGGAATTTATTTTTTTTACATGTGAAACCTTTATTTTTTCTTTTTAACACTATATTTTTTTATTTGATACTTTGCGTCCTCCATAATGTCATACAAGACCTCAGGGGGACATTTACTTTTTTTTTTTTCACTGTTGATTTCTCCTGTAACTGGGGCTGACATAATAGCCCAAGTTACAGAAGAAATGCACCCCCCAAAGAGGCAATACAGCGCTGTACAGCCTCAGTGCAGGGCTGATCGAGGTCTCTGAAAGACCTCACAGCTCCTGCACTCTCCGGTCCCGGCGATCACATGACCGCCGGGCATAGTGCTTCCTGCTCTGTATGCACAGCATTCGGTGAGCGCTGTGTATACAGCGATCTAGAAGGCAGGGACACCTGGACACTGCCCCTGCCTTCTCTAAGGGTTGCCTTCTCTAAGGGTTGCCCTGCTGTCACTGACAGCGGGCAACCAGATCAGCAGCTGCGATCTCTGAAAGGACGTTTTAAAACGTCCATTAGGAGATAGACAACCACCTCCCGGACGTTTATATTCAATGGGCGGACGGGAGGTAGTTAAATTAAAATAAAAAATCAACATTTCCCTCATCATTCTGCACTCAATAATGATAAAGTGAAAACAGAATTTTAGAAATCTTTGCTAATTTATTGAAAAGGAAAAAATTGAATCTTGCATTGACATAAGTATTCAGACCCTTTACTTATAAGTTAGTTGAAGCACCTTTGGCAGCGATTACAGCCTCCAGTCTTCTTGGGTATAAGGGCTCATGCACACGACCGTATGCCCTCCAATCTTATGATCTTATGAGTGCGGGACAATAGCCCCACGGGCGGCACGATGCGCACGGCATCATAGTAACCTATGATGCTGTGCGCTCCCGTGTGCACGATGTATGCCGCTCCGGGACATATGGCCCGCTCACGGACCGTATGTCTCGGAGGGCATACGGTCGTGTGCATGAGCCCTAAGTCTGCAAGGTTTGCACACCTAGATTTGGAGATTTTCTGCCATTCTTTTCCGCAGATCCTTCCAAGCTCTGTCATGTCTGTCATGGGGACCGTTGGTGGACAGCCACTTAACGTTCTCTCCAGTGATGTTTGATTAGATTAAAATCAGAGTTCTGAATAGGCCAGTCAGGAACATTTACAAAGTTATCCCCAAGCCACTCCTGTGTTCTCTTGTCTGTGTGCTTAGGGTCACTGTCTTGTCGCAAGGTAAACCTTTGGCCCAATCTGAGTTCCAGAGCACTCTAAATCAGATTTCATTAAGAATAGCTCTGTACTTTGCTCCATTCGGTTTTGCCTCAACTCTCCCAGTCACTGAAAAATATCCCCACAGTACAATGCTGCTGCCATCTTGCCTTAGTGTAGTCTGGGGTGCCTAGGGCCCACCAGTAAAAGTCATTTTGGGGGACCACTGAAAAACTACATGCATATACTACCTGCCCCCACTACGCAGATTTTATATGAACATAGGCAATAGCCAGCCTATCTATATGTCAGTCTACTGTGCCATGTGCCACTTGTGCAGGGATGGGGACTAGGGGCCCACCTTGCTCTGGGGCCCAATGGGGTATTCACCTGTTCCCCTGTGGGCCAGTCCAAACCCGAATTTAGTGATGGCATTGGGCAGGTGAAAAGCAGTGCCTGGTTTGCTGCAAACATGACATTTGGAATTGATCATTCATCAGACCTGAGAATCTTGTCTCTCACAGTCTGAGAGTCCTTTAGGGGCCTTTTTGCAAAATTTCTCTTGTGTTTGCTTGGGGACAGGCTTTCTGTATACTCTGCCATCCACATCCGATTGGTGGAATGCTGAAGTGATGGTTGACCTTCTGGAAGTTTCTCCCTTCTACGCACAGGATCTTTGGAGCTCAGCCAGACTGACCATTCGATTTTTGGTCACTTCTAGAGTTGAGCGAACACCTGGATGTTCGGGTTCGAGAAGTTCGGCCGAACTTAACGGAAATGTTCGGGATCCGAACCCGACCCGAACTTCGTCCCGAACCCGAACCCCATTGAAGTCAATGGGGACCCAAACTTTTCGGCACTAAAAAGGCTGTAAAACAGCCCAGGAAAGAGCTAGAGGGCTGCAAAAGGCAGCAACATGTAGGTAAATCCCCTGCAAACAAATGTGGATAGGGAAATAAATTAAAATAAAAATTAACCAATATCAATTGGACAGAGGTCCCATAGCAGAGAATCAGTCTCTTCATGCCATAGCCATAGCAAAGAATTTGGCTTCATGTCAGCAGAGAATCAGTCTCTTCATGCCATAGCAGAGAATCTGGCTTCATGTCAGCACAGAATCAGTCTTCATGTCATAGCAGAGAATCAGGCTTCACGTCACCCACCACTGGAACAGGCCACTGTCACATATTTAGGCCCCGGCACCCAGACAGAGGAGAGAGGTCCCGTAACAGAGAATCTGGCCTTATGTCAGCACAGAATCTGTCTTCATGTCATAGCAGAGAATCAGGCTTCACGTCACCCACCACTGGAACAGTCCACTGTCACATATTTAGGCCCCGGCACCCAGACAGAGGAGAGAGGTCCCGTAACAGAGAATCTGGCCTTATGTCAGCGCAGAATCAGTCTTCATGTCATAGCAGAGAATCAGGCTTCACGTCACCCACCACTGGAACAGGCCACTGTCACACATTTAGGCCCCGGCACCCAGGCAGAGGAAAGGTTCATTCAACTTTGGGTTGCCCCGCAATATAATGGTAAAATGAAAATAAAAATAGTATTGAATGAGGAAGTGCCCTGGAGTAGAATAATATATTGTTAAGGGGAGGTAGTTAATATCTAATCTGCACAAGGGATGGACAGGTCCTGTGGGATCCATGCCTGGTTCATTTTTATGAACGTCAGCTTGTCCACATTGGCTGTAGACAGGCGGCTGCGTTTGTCTGTAATGACGCCCCCTGCCGTGCTGAATACACGTTCAGACAAAACGCTGGCCGCCGGGCAGGCCAGCACCTCCAAGGCATAAAAGGCTAGCTCTGGCCACGTGGACAATTTGGAGACCCAGAAGTTGAATGGGGCCGAACCATCAGTCAGTACGTGGAGGGGTGTGCACAGGTACTGTTCCACCATGTTAGTGAAATGTTGCCTCCTGCTAACACGTTCCGTATCAGGTGGTGGTGCAGTTAGCTGTGGCGTGGTGACAAAACTTTTCCACATCTCTGCCATGCTAACCCTGCCCTCAGAGGAGCTGGCCATGACACAGCTGCGTTAGCGACCTCTTGCTCCTCCTCTGCCTTCGCCTTGGGCTTCCACTGGTTCCCCTGTGACATTTGGGAATGCTCTCAGTAGCGCGTCTACCAACGTGCGCTTGTATTTGCGCATCTTCCTATCACGCTCCAGTGTAGGAAGTAAGGTGGGCACATTGTCTTTGTACCGGGGATCCAGCAGGGTGGCAACCCAGTAGTCCGCACATGTTAAAATGTGGGCAACTCTGCTGTCGTTGCCCAGGCACTGCAGCATGTAGTCGCTCATGTGTGCCAGGCTGCCCAGAGGTAAGGACAAGCTGTCCTCTGTGGGAGGCGTATCGTCATCGTCCTGTGTTTCCCCCCAGCCACGCACCAGTGATGGGCCCGAGCTGCTTTGGGTGCCACCCCGCTGTGAACATGCTTCATCCTCCTCCACCTCCTCCTCATCCTCGTCCTCCAGTAGTGGGCCCTGTCTGGCCACATTTGTACCTGGCCTCTGGTGTTGCAAAAAACCTCCCTCAGAGTCACTTCGAAGAGACTGGCCTGAAAGTGCTAAAAATGACCCCTCTTCCTCCTCTTCCTCCTGGGCCACCTCCTCTTCCATCATCGCCCTAAGTGTTTTCTCAAGGAGACATAGAAGTGGTATTGTAACGCTGATAACGGCGTCATCGCCACTGGCCATGTTGGTGGAGTACTCGAAACAGCGCAACAGGGCACACAGGTCTCGCATGGAGGCCCAGTCATTGGTGGTGAAGTGGGTCTGATCCGCAGTGCGACTGACCCGTGCGTGCTGCAGCTGAAACTCCACTATGGCCTGCTGCTGCTCGCACAGTCTGTCCAGCATATGCAAGGTGGAGTTCCACCTGGTGGGCACGTCGCATATGAGGCGGTGAGCGGGAAGGCCGAAGTTACAGGCGAGCAGCGGCAGGGTGTGAACGCCGGAAGCGCAAACAGACGGCCCGCACTTTATGCAGCAGCTCTGACATGTCGGGGTAGTTGCGAATGAACTTCTGCACCACCAAATTCAGCACATGCGCCAGGCAAAGGATGTGCGTCAAACCGGCTAGTCCCAGAGCTGCAACGAGATATTGCCCATTATCGCACACCACCAGGCCGGGCTTGAGGCTCACCGGCAGCAACCACTCGTCGGTCTGTTGTTCTATACCCCGCCACAACTCCTGTGCGGTGTGGGGCCTGTCCCCCAAACATATGAGTTTCAGAACGGCCTGCTGACGTTTACCCCGGGCTGTGCTGAAGTTGGTGGTGAAGGTGTGTGGCTGACTGGATGAGCAGGTGGAAGAAGAGGAGGAGGAAGCTGAGTAGGAGGAGGAGGAGACAGGAGGCAAAGAATGTTGCCCTGCGATCCTTGGCGGCGGAAGGACGTGCGCCAAACAGCTCTCCGCCTGGGGCCCAGCCGCCACTACATTTACCCAGTGTGCAGTTAGGGAGATATAGCGTCCCTGGCCGTGCTTACTGGTCCACGTATCTGTGGTTAGGTGGACCTTGCCACAGATGGCGTTGCGCAGTGCACACTTGATTTTATCGGACACTTGGTTGTGCAGGGAAGGCACGGCTCTCTTGGAGAAGTAGTGCCGGCTGGGAACAACATACTGTGGGACAGCAAGCGACATGAGCTGTTTGAAGCTGTGTGTGTCCACCAGCCTAAATGACAGCATTTCATAGGCCAGTAGTTTAGAAATGCTGGCATTCAGGGCCAGGGATCGAGGGTGGCTAGGTGGGAATTTACGCTTTCTCTCAAATGTTTGTGAGATGGAGAGCTGAACGCTGCTGTGTGACATGGTTGAGATGCTTGGTGACGCAGGTGGTGGTGTTGGTGGTACATCCCATGTTTGCTGGGCGGCAGGTGCCAACGTTCCTCCAGAGGCGGAGGAAGAGGCCGAGGCGGCGGCAGCAGCAGAAGAGGCCGAGGCGGCGGCAGCAGCAGAAGAGGTAGCAGGGGGAGCCTGAGTGAGTTCCTTGTTTTTAAGGTGTTTACTCCACTGCAGTTCATGCTTTTCATGCAGGTGCCTGGTCATGCAGGTTGTGCTAAGGTTCAGAACGTTAATGCCTCGCTTCAGGCTCTGATGGCACAGCGTGCAAACCACTCGGGTCTTGTCGTCAGCACATTGTTTGAAGAAGTGCCATGCCAGGGAACTCCTTGAAGCTGCCTTTGGGGTGCTCGGTCCCAGATGGCGGCGGTCAGTAGCAGGCGGAGTCTCTTGGCGGCGGGTGTTCTGATTTTGCCCACTGCTCCCTCTTTTGCTACGCTATTGGCTCGGTCTCACCACTGCCTCTTCCTCCGAACTGTGAAAGTCAGTGGCACGGCCTTCATTTCATGTGGGGTCTAGGACCTCATCGTCCCCTGCATCGTCTTCCACCCAGTCTTGATCCCTGACCTCCTGTTCAGTCTGCACACTGCAGAAAGACACAGCAGTTGGCACCTGTGTTTTGTCATCATCAGAGACGTGCTGAGGTGGTATTCCCATGTCCTCATCATCAGGAAAAATAAGTGGTTGTGCGTTAGTGCATTCTATCTCTTCCACCCCTGGGGAAGGGCTAGGTGGATGCCCTTGGGAAACCCTGGCAGCAGAGTCTTCAAACAGCATAAGAGACTGCTGCATAACTTGAGGCTCAGACAGTTTCCCTGATATGCATGGGGGTGATGTGACAGACCGATGGGCTTGGTTTTCATGCGCCATCTGTGCGCTTTCTGCAGAAGACTGGGTGGGAGATAATGTGAACGTGCTGGATCCACTGTCGGCCACCCAATTGACTAATGTCTGTACCTGCTCAGGCCTTACCATCCTTAGAACGGTATTGGGCCCCACCAAATATCGCTGTAAATTCTGCTGGCTACTGGGACCTGAGGTAGTTGGTTCACTAAGACGTGTGGCTGTGGCAGAACGGCCACGTCCTCTCCCAGCACCAGAGGGTCCACTAACACCACCACGACCATGTCCACGTCCGCGTCCCTTATTAGATGTTTTCCTCATTGTTCCCGTTCACCACAATTTTGAGAATGGCAAATTTGGGAATAGTTTTTCAACCCAGAACAAAAAGTGTGCTTTTACGGTCACTACAAATAACTTGACCAGCTAAAACAGTACAGATTTGGTTGAATAGAAATGTGAGGCCTGTTTTTTTTGTGCTGTGTGACAGGTATAGGTTTAATCACAGAATTAGACTTGTATCTGCACGGTAGCGTGTGTGTTAAGTTTTTCTGAATGACACTATCAGCACCTTCAATGTAAGATATCCTTTTTGGGATAGATTTCAAGTAGGCCTCATATAGCAGAAACTAGTTATTTTGAGAGTGGCAAATTTGGGAATAGTTTTTCAACCCAGAACAAAAAGTGTGCTTTTACGCTCACTACAAATAACTTGACCAGCTAAAACAGTACAAATTTGGTTGAATAGAAATGTCAGGTCTATTTTTTAGGCGCTGGGTGACAGGCTCAACTTGCCCCTGATGTAGTATATGGCCAAAAAATAACCACACTATTGATGGTTAAATGCACTTGGGTGACACAGGCTCAGCCTGCACCAGATGTAGTATATGGCCAAAAAATAACCAGACTGTTGATAGTTAAATGCACTTCGGTGACACAGGCTCAGCCTGCAGCTAAGTGTAGTATATGGCCAAAAAATAACCAGACTGTTGATGGTTAAATGCACTTTGGTGACACAGGCTCAGCCTGCAGCTGATGTAGGATATAGCAAAAAATAACCACACTATTGATGGTTAAATACACTTGGTGATAGCTTGTGCTGGCGCACCACAAGCCACAAAATGGCCGCCGATCACCCCAGAAAAAAGTGATCTAAAAACACTCTGGGCAGACTCAAAAAAGTGATCAAGTCGATATTAGCACTTCAATGATCCACAGCTGCAGATCGATCACAGAATGAAGTCTTTTGGAGGAGTTAATCTGCCTAATCTCGCCCTAACGTCGCAGCAGCAACCTCTCCCTATGCTTGAATCAGCAGAGTGACGTGCAGCGCTACGTGACCCAAGCTTATATAGAGGCTGGGTCACATGCTGCACTGGCCAATCACAGCCATGCCAATAGTAGGCAAGGCTGTGATGGCCTCTTGGGGCAAGTAGTATGACGCTTGTTGATTGGCTGCTTTGCAGCCTTTCAAAAAGCGCCAAGAAAGCACCGAACCCGAACCCGGACTTTTACGAAAATGTTCGGGTCCGTGTCACGGACACCCCAAAATTCGGTACGAACCCGAACTATACAGTTCGGGTTCGCTCATCCCTAGTCACTTCTCTTACCAAGGCCCTTCACCCCCAATTAGTGAGTTTGGTTGGGTGGCTAGCTCTAGGAAGAGTCCTGGCTGATCCAAACTTCTTCTGTTTAAAAATTATGGAGGCTACTCTGCTTTTGCGAACTTTCAGTGCAGCAGAAATGTTTTTGTACCCTTCTCCAGACCTGTGCCTCCACAAGCAGTTCATTCCTCCATACAGCTTTGTTTTTGCTTCGATATGCATAGTCAGCTGTGCAACCTTCTATAGACAGGGGTGTGTCTTTCCAAATCATGTCCAATCATCCAATCAAGGTGTGGACACATGTCAATGATGATCAAGAGAAATGGGAAGCCTACAGAGCTAAATTTCAAGTGTCATACCAAAGGGTCTGAATGCCTACGTCTATGAGAAAAGTTAGCTTTTCCTTTTTAATAAATTTGCAAGCATTCCTAAAATTAAGTTTTCACTTTTTCATTATGGGATATTGAGCGCAGATTGATGGGCGAAAACTTTATTTTTATTTTATTTTTTATTTTAGCACAAGGCTGCAATATAACGAAATGTGAAAAATCAAATGGATCTGAAGACTTTCCGAATGCACCCGCCTCATGTGTTGTACATGGGTTGAAAATGGGTTGTTGTCATGAGAAAAGTTTTTAAAAGATGTGTCCACCTTATAAAATATTTAACAAAAATGTGCGGTATGTGCCATTTTAGACTTAAATATCTTATTTTCTCAATATTATTTAATAGGCTTTTAAGCATTTATCTCTAATTGATATTTGCCAAACAATGAACACAATTAATGCAAAAAAAAAATTGCCAATAGGTATTTGGCCAGGAAAACACAATGCACATATGTTCGTACTATCCTATTTAGCAATAGATAATGGCGGTTTGAGAAACTGTGGGCAGTCAGCTATGTAATGAATTCCTGTAGCATTTGCTTAATAATTTTACGCTAGTGCAGCATGATAATTTCAACCAGTGTACCACTGCTGTAATCAGTACAATAAGTAAAAATTTTCAGAAAAGTCCTTATGTGCACAGTGTATGCCTATAGTATGCATATTTATAAGATCACCTCTGAAGCTGAACCGTGGAACTGGCCAACAATATAACGTGTAGGTGGGCTTCCTGACTCTCCTCTAATGGCAGACATGGGGAAAATTCAACTACCCTATCCTTTTTTTTTCTCATGGAGATAAGCCACATCTAGAGAAGTCTGACAGCTGCTTTCTCTCAATTATGATCACATCCATTCTCAACTTAATCAAATGTCCATGTCTGTGGGGGCTTCAGGAGCTACAGGAGCTGTTGGCCAAACAAGCATTAGATAACAGGTATCTTAGGTGTATGGCCATTGTAAGCCATCTTTTTTCTAAACTTAAGAATCCCAAGCTTTCATTTTAAAAAAATGTTCTCACATGTCAATTATTTACTTTTCGTCCCCACCTTCAAACCCTCTCTAACTCTACTACATCCTATTTTAGAGTATAATGCCAAAAAACACCCTTTGGGGCTATACAAAAAGGGAAAATGGTCCGGTCACTGATAGGGTATAATGAATTGGAATATGTAGGTATTCTGATGCATTGTACAGTAAAGCTGAAAAGGATCATAAGTAGGGACAGAGAAAAAGTGGAGAAAAAAAAAAAGGTTTAATAAAGTTTAGTAGAAAAGTTAAAAAAAATTAAGTAATACAAACTATTTTTATGCTGCATAATGAACAGGGTAAAACAAGATTAAAAAGGCTGATTTTTTTCCGCTCTTTTTCAGCAACCCACCACCCCACCTCACCTACGTTCAAAGAAGAAAAAATAGCAAAAATTTAAACTCTAAGGATGCAAGCAGAATAAATAAAGAAATACACATTTTCTACTGAAAGGGAACCTGTCACCTGGATTTTGAGTATAGAGCTGAGTACATGGGCTGCTAGATCGCCGCTAGCACATCCGCAATATCCAGTCCCCATAGCTCTGTGTGCTTTTATTGTGTAAAAAAACCCTGATTTTATATATATGTAAATGAGGCTACTAACGTTACCGAAGCCCAGCCACGCCCACCGTGAAGGAGCCCAGCACCGCCCCGCATACTCCGAATCTCCTCCTTGCTCCCCGACGTCACAAAGCTAAAGCGCTGTAATCTCGCGATGCGCAAGCTAGTGCACGCTCAGTGTTGACATAGTGTTCCTTCCCTGTGCTGGCATCAGCCTCAGGGAACGAACTGCGCATGCGCTAGCTCGCACATCGCAAGATTACAGCGCTTTAACTTTGTGTCGTCAGTTAGCAAGGAGGAGATTCGGAGGATGCGGGGCGGTGCTGGGCTCCTTCACAGTGGGCGTGGCTGGGCTTAGAGTCAGAGAACGCTGGACTCATCTCTGAAGCATGGAGGAGACAGGACTCAACTAACGTTCATTTACATACATATAAAATCATTTTTTTGACACAATAAAGGCACAGAGAGCTTTGGGGACTGGATATTGCGGATCTGTTAGCGGCAATCTAGCAGCCCACGTCCTCAGTTCAATACCCAAAATCCAGGTGACAGGTTCCCTTTAAATCAAGAAACCACCTGTGAAGTTTGAGGGAAGATTTAAAACTAGTGCCAAAGAAAAAGACTAAAAATATTTTTGCATAAGCAACATCTATCACCTATCCGCAGGATGGTTGCTAAATGCATGATTGCTGGCGGTCCTAGGACCCTGACAGATTAAGATTGATAGTTCCCTGTGTGAAAAGAATCAGAAGCTTGCGTGCGTGATCAGTGCTCAATTTATTGTCTATGAGATTGAAAGAGTATAGTGCTCAGTGGTCAGATCTCCAATGATCATACATGTATTACCTATCGAGTGACAGACTTTACCATCACACAGACCGAACAGATGCTTGTGGCCCACAAATCTTCCCTGCTGATCACAAGTGGTCTTCTAGAAAACACAACTTAAGGAAAGGACATACAGTCTATGCAGCCGGTTAAGCTGCATGGGTGGTCCGAGCAGTAGAGCAGGAGTAGAAGTGTCTAGGCTTTACTGCTAAGCTGACATTGGGTCTTAGCGGTCTGGGCAAAGTTTAGTGGCCTCCAGACATAATGTTAATTGGTGCCCAGCCCCAGAAATGGCAAATCCGCCTCTGTACCTGTTCTGTGGATATGTGGTAAATATTACTTCTAGCAATATGCTTTAAAGAGAAAGAGAAAAACAGAACATTTTATTCGTGTGACTTTTTTCATACTTACATTTTGAAATAAAAAGCAAGACTTCATTGCCATTTTATATTCTTCTTAAAAACATGAATATAAATTAGATTTTTTTTTCCAGCACGTTGGAAAGCTTTTCATGTGCATATTTTCTGACAGGCCATAAGGTTTTAGAGTTATCGAGATATTCTGGAGTCTTCTCGGGGAGCCACGTTAGGTGTGAGATTTTCCCTAGGGGATTGTCTTTCTGCAACAGAACTGTGAAATCATGTGTCGGGAATACAGCACACAAACTTTTCACAAGGCTGACTGGGAATATAAAAAATACATGTTTGTATGCAATATATATAGTATGAATGACCTCAAAATCCTAAACTGAAACCATGAGTTACAATATTAAGACTATCATTGTTGCTGCTGCGCAGGGAGTAGGCCCCAAGTAATTTATGTCTGTTTCAAGAAATAATATTAATAAGACAGAATGTGCACTTATCAATTGAAGGTACAGTATATTCTTAGCATATACCTTGCACCTTTAAGGCAACATATACAGATCTCAGTACAGCTATATTCGTATAGCATCTGTGTAAAGGGGGATTTATTCCCCCAAGATGCACTTCATCAGACAAAAGGGCACGATCACACTCAAATAAGTCATTAATCTAATCAATGAACCCTAGCCAGTAGATTTCTAGTTTTGGGCAGTTCCCCGGCATATGTATCAATTACTCATATTACAAAGACACTTTATTTATTTTTTTAAGAATGTGTAGCTTTTAGTCTATGAAGGATTATATAAGGCCTGATGTATTAAAAGTATTGAGATATTGTAGATGAAATAAACAGAGACAATAACAATACAGATTTAAGGATATTCATCCAACCGGCATGTTTTATGGGGACACAGTCTTGTTTCCATTTCTCGAAGACGCTCTTGATATGTTTCATATGTAGCCTTGATACAACCTTATAAATTTTTCAGATTCCATGTTTTATCTTTGGTCTCTCAAATATTGTTCTTAAATGTCCAAAGTCAATACACCTGACTTAACCTCGAATCGGAATTTATCAGGGGAACTATATTTAGGTTCTCAAAAGCTTCAATATCCCATGAAACAAAAAATCCAACATATCTAAAAGCTGTTTTCACAAATGAGAAATCCACTATTACAAGGTTGAGGGATATTGAGTGAAAGCAATATTGAGTTATCATTAGTTATCAATTATTTGTTACTTAACCCTTTAACAACCAGAATTCCGGTCTTAAAAGACCTGATATATAAAAAATGTTTCAAAAATATGTTGGTAGGCCAACAAATAAAAACATAAGGTCCATAAGGTATATAAATATATTTAAAAAAAAAAAATATATATATATATATATATATATATATATATATATATATTTTTTTTTTTTAAATATATTTATATACCTTATGGACCTTATGTTTTTATTTGTTGGCCTACCAACATATTTTTGAAACATTTTTTCATGAGGCATAGGATAGTATATTTTTTTAATACCCTTTAAGAGAAATCTAGAAAGTTCAGATAAAATGGAGAAGCTTTTTTTTATTCCAATTTATAGTTCTTTATTCTATAAATTTGCAAAGTAACAAATCAAGTATTAAAAGCGGTTCTTTAATTTGTTTAAGTTATTTAGATTAGTAATATGTATTGTCCTTAGTGAACGGGGCAGCTATAGTGCTGGTTTAGGTTGGTATGGGTGGGGTGCTTTTTATCTTTGCATTTTTTTCATATTTTTATATATATATATATATATATATATATATATATATATATATATATATAGTTTCCAAAGATGAGGCAGCACTCCAATAGATATAAAAGTGGATTCTTTATTCCCCTCTGTGCAACGTTTCAACCGTCTCAATGCGGTCTTTCTCAAGCAAGACTCTTGAGAAAGACCGCATTGAGACGGTTGAAACGTTGCACAGAGGGGAATAAAGAATCCACTTTTATATCCATTGGAGTGCTGCCTCATCTTTGGAAACTATACGTGTCTATAGCCGTCTAAGCCTGCGGCTGAGAGGACCTGCACCCGCCATCCTTGGTCTTGTGCTGCTGTGTTTCTTTTATTATTATTTTTTTTTAATATATATATATATATATATATATATATATATATATATATATATAATATAATTTATTTATTTATTTATTTATTTTTTGTTATGTAAGGTATTCTACATGATTCTACATGTAGTCATTAAAGACCCCCGCAGAGATATTCATACTTTATTTTTTTCATTTTTTTATCTTATGTTTCATTTTCCACTGTAAATGAGGTATCCATAGGATGATTTCCGGGTCCAGTAGAGTCAGTGACAACATTGCTATTCACTATACAAAGTAATTTAAAAAGAATGTTGCAAAATTATAGCCTTGGTATTCATAATACAATTTTTTTTAACAAAAAAGCATACTATCTATCCAAGTTTTATCTATACATTATGAATGTTTGATGTGAGCTCCATTGGTGACACGACAGATGTCTACAAAATTTTTTAGACTAAGGCCTCTTTCACACAGGCGAGTTTTCTGCGCGTGTGCAATGCGTGAGGTGAACGCATTGCACCCGCACTGAATCCGGACCCATTCATTTCTATGGGGCTGTGCGCATGAGCGGTGATTTTCACGCATCACTTGTACGTTGTGTGAAAATCGCAGCATGCTCTATTTTGTGCTTTTTTCATGCAATGCAGGCCCCATAGAAGTGAATGGGGCTGCGTGAAAATCGCAAGCATCCGCAAGCAAGTGCGGTTGCGGTGCGATTTTCACGCACGGTTGCTAGGAGACAATCGGGATGGGGACCCGATCATTATTATTTTCTCTTATAACATGGTTATAAGGGAAAATAATAGCATTCTTAATACAGAATGCATAATACAATAGGGCTGGAGGGGTTAAAAAAAATAAAAAATAATTTAACTCACCTTAATCCACTTGTTCGCGCAGCCCGGCTTCTCTTCTGTCTTCATCTTTGCTGTGCAGTAGGAAAAGGACCTGTGGTGACGTCACTGTGCTCATCACATGGTTCGTCACATGATGGATCATGTGATGGACTATGTGATGAGCACAGTGACGTCACCACAGGTCCTTTTCCTCACAGATGAAGACAGAAGAGATGCCGGCTGCTCGAACAAGTGGATTAAGGTGAGTTAAATAATTATATTTTTTTTTTTTAACCCCTCCAGCCCTATTGTACTAAGCATTCTGTATTAAGAATGCTATTATTTTCCCTTATAACCATGTTATAAGGGAGAATAATACAATCTACTCAACACCTAACCCAAACCCGAACTTCTGTGAAGAAGTTCGGGTTTGGGTACCAAACATGCAGATTTTTCTCACGTACTTGCAAAACGCATTACAATGTTTTGCACTCGCGCAGAAAAATCACGAATGTTCCCGCGTGAAACCAGCCTAACACAAACATGGTCACAGGTGCATATCCATAAAGCGAGCATACAGATAATAAAAGCATGGCTGCACAACATTTCACATGCAAACAATAGAACCAAGAAATGGGGGTCATTCTAAATTAAAGTGGTATTACACCTACTATAAATGAAGAAATAGAAGCTCTTTGCACACATTTTGAATCAAATATGTGTTGGGCCCATCTACAAGGCGTCAAGGTGGCTTCCGCAGAACTTCCTCTCTTGGACCTACCTAAGCCTACAATATTCAGGGCAGTGTAGGAACCAAGCTTAGGTAAGTCTAATAGAGGCAGTTCTGTTAGCGTTAGGCACCCATCTGCAGAAGCCACCTTGACACCTGGTAGATGGGCCCGACACACGTTTGATCAAAAATTTGCGCAAAGAGCTTCCATTTCTTCATTTATAATAGGTATAATACCACTTTAATTTAGAATGACCCCCATTTCTTAGTTCTATTGTTTGCATGTGAAATGTTGTGCAGCCATGCTTTTATTAACGGCAGATGTCTAGATGATATTCCAGTTCTTTCCAGATGTGTACCAGTATATCCTGCGATATAGACCACTTTTTCAGAGATGTATCATCTCAGGCCATTCAAATACTTTGGCTGGGGGGATAGATACCTGGAGCTCTTGATGTAGCGCAGAAAGTCGCAGGGTGTTAGATCTGGTGATGGTGGAGTCCAGCACAACATTGGTGAATTGTTTATTCTGTCAAAGCATTTCCAGGTAGGAGTTGCCAGTGACAGTATCCTTGGCAAAGAAAGAATGGACTGTAGACTTTGAGTCTGCTCATTCCACAGAAGGCATTTACTTTGGCTGTCCACTTCAGCATTTTCTTTAGTAAAATCCATCTTTTTTCACAATCCAAAATATCTTGTAATATAAAGACAAGGTCTCAGATGCTCATGTGTTTCAAACAAACAAGTACTCAGTCATAGAATAAAAACTTGTTTGTTCCAAATGCCTAAATGGCAGGGATCTTGATCTTATATTACAAGATGTCTTAATGGATTGCTAATAGAAATGGGTTTTACTGAATGTAAGTGCTGGATTGAACACTTTTATATTTAGTATGGCTACAAAAAAGTTATTGAGTGTTTTTTTTTTACAGTATGTGCTGTATTTTTTTTTTGCTATTTTATTTTTAGTATGTATTTTGATTTTACATTGTGACCTCCAAAGCTTCACGGTGAACTAAAGGTAGCTTACAAGTTTCCAGTAGAAACATGTTAGACCCAGTGGTTCTGTACACAAAATAGTTTGCCAATCAGAAGGTGGTTATTTAAATGATTACCAAGGTACAAATATGGTTCAGCCATACCTCATCTAGTCATTTTATTGAGCACTGTGTAGAAATTGATTGAGGACATTAAAGAGGACTTCACTACGATTTTTTTTTGTGTAGCCATTTATTCTTGTATGAAATTCATAATTTAAAGCCGATCATAACAGACAGAGAATAATCTTAAAGATTCAACAACGGAAACCTACAGTGACATTGTGACAGATCAAATGTTAAAAAGAAGCACCTACATAATGATTTATGAGTGGGTAATCAGTGTACCCTTATGTTCACTGCTAAGCAACACTCAACGTGTTTTCATTAAGCTCTTTAAACATGTCTACGAGTTCCGGAACTCAATCTGTCCATATTTCTCTAATCTCCATGATAAACACAAACAATTGGCTAAGGTATGTTTGTTTATTTCTATGAGCAATGCCGATGGCTTACATCCTGTTGGAAGATGGATTCAGATTCAAATCCAACATTCCATGAAATGCTTCTTCCTTTCCAACATTTTCCAGAGGGTGACCCCCATATACATCAAATATAGAATGACATAATGTTATTTGCAGGGAAGCGAAAAAGGAGCTGGCTTAGGAGCTAAGCCCTCTCCATATTTAGAAGGTGCTGGCCGTGTAATAGAGCTGATACCTGGGCCAATGACCGAAATTGGAGAAGTCGCAGATCATAGTTATTTAATCCCTCAGATGTCATGGCATCAATAGTAACTGTGGGATCTTAGCGGTTATACAGAGAGAGAAGGCTCCCTCAGTCCTCCAATTAGAGTGAGCACGGCAAAACCATGGTTCTCCACTTGGTTACTATAGCAGCCTGAAGTCTTGTAAAGGCTCTCACACCTGCCATAGGAGACCGCCTAACAGGGCTTAATGTGAAGTGTGAAAAAATTCCAATAGACTGCATGAGTATACTATTGCAGTCTATGGTATAAGTGATCAGAAGATATGGAAATAAAAATTACAAGGGAAATAAAAATTACTGTAAAAAATAAAAAGTAATAAATAATAACATTTCAAGTCACTCCCTTTCCCAGTTTTACATAAAAATAAATGAACAGTAAAAAAACAGGAAAAAAAACATACGCAATTGGTATAACTGCATAACAACAACAAAATAATAACCATAATTGGTATTGTCCGAACTATTAAAATATTAAAATATTTATAATGCACAATGAACACTGTAATGGAATAAAAATAGATGATTTGATCAATAAGTCCTACGTAAACCAAAATGGTACCAATAAAAACTATAGCTTACACCAAAAACAAACAGTGGCATATGCCATCCATAGTAAGGATGCGCAAATCAATTCTACCGGTTTAGAATTCTTCCTGAATTTCCGCTAATGTTTTGTGGTTCATTTCAGACGAATTGGAGAGAGAGAGGAGAGAGCGAGAATGCTACTGTGGGTTTCTTGGCAATATATATGCATTGCCTAGATGGGGTTGGGGTACTCCTTCTCATTATGGAGATTGAACCAAATCTTCAAAGGTTCACTCATCTCTAATACCTAGGATACCTTTGTACAAAAAAAATAAAATTATAATAAAAATAAATATATATATATATAAAGAGAGAGAGAGAGAGAGAACTAATAAAAGCATGGCTGCACAACATTTCAAATGCAAGCAATAGAACTGAGAAATGGGGATTATTCTAAATTAAGGTGGTATTATACCTACATATTTGATCAAACGTTTGTCGTGCCCATCTCCCAGGCGTCAAGGTGGCTTCCGCAGATGGGTATCTAACACTAATATACTGCCTGTCTTGGACTTACCTAAGACGACATTTTCAGGGCAGTGTAGGAACAGCTACATTTATACTCTGCTCAGAAGCCCCAGGCAGATGGGCGTTGCTTAGTATAAAAGAGTTCTCTGTATGCTTGCTTTATGGATATGCACCTGTGACCATGAATGTGCTAGTCAAAATTTTCTTGTAGTATGTATATGTATATATATATATATATATATATATATATCTTTAACTAATAAATTTTTTACTGGATACCATTTTATGAAAGAACGTCTACAATATGGACATGATCAGCATGTGGGAGTTTACCCGGTGAAGATGCTAAAGAGACATCTTTGTGAACATGTCTAAGGCTACGTGAACATAGCCTTAGACGAGTTGAAACCTAGTAGCCATCAAAAACTGTTTGACAAGATGTTATTTCATTGACTGCTTTAAGAGATTACAGTACGGTATGCTTTAAGTTTGCATTGATTCTTACAGTGCTGCCCATAATTATTCATACCCCTGGCAAATTTTGACTTAAAGTTTCATTTTTTTTCAACCAGCAAGTAGTTTTTTGACGGGAAATGACATAGGTGTCTCCCAAAAGATAATAAGACGATGGACAAGAGGCATTATTATGGAAAAAAAAAACATTTCTCAGCTTTTATTTACATTTGAGCAAAAAGTGTTCATACCCTTCTCAATAATCAATAGAAAAGCCTTTATTGGCTATTATATTAATCAAATGCTTCCTATAATTGCAGACCAGCTTTTTGCATGTCTCCACAGGTATTTTTGCCCATTCATCTTTAGTATATCACTGTCGTTTGGAACGCTATATTACTGTTAAAACTAATATTTTATTGATTCAACACAAGAAAAGGGAAAGGGAACTACCTATATTAAAATACTAGAGCACCATCTAACCAGTGTACGGTCGATGATATGGACCTATGGAGCCGCAGATTGCGGTACATGCGGCTATAGATGGGGTCACTAGAAGTGCCGCAACTAGTGCTATACTACAAGCTGGATCATAAGGCCATGGGGCCGTGCTAGATCCAATCCACCAGAAGTATGCACTGTGGCGTGGTCAAAAGTGCTCTGAACCAATCCCAGCTAATAGTGCCCTAAACTAAATTTAAGATGGACTAATCCATTGATAAACATCTGCCTGCAGAAGCCGACCTCACTGGAAACCATCCGTTCAGGGTGAATCAGATGTCTGAGTGTCGGCTCTGCAGGCACGAATCAAGGGACACTAGGCTAAGCTGGGTGGAACAGAAAGCTTGATTGCATTTGCTCATCAGCTGCAGAGGGCTGAGAACCGCAGACCTCAACTGCAGTGTGAGCACAAGCAAGCAGTGTGATCATTAATTTATCCCCACACCACGCTCGACGCGTTTCACCATATTTGGCTCGTCAGGAGCATAATTCTGTGGTTATATGGACAAATGGTCAAAGCTGCTAAGCCTCCGTGACAGAGGCTGCAGCTGTCAGTACGAGGTGGCCGAACGCGGCCGCTCAAGTGCACGGAATATAAGGAGAGTCCTCCTCCCCTCTACTGAGTCACGCCTTCAGGGCGGCCAATGAGATTGCAGGAGGCGCGGCACCGCCGCATCATCCGTCCCGCCCCCATTGTACCGCCCCCTCTATGAGGCGGGCCCAGATGAATGTCACAACATTCATACATTAAAGATAGAGCTGATGCATACGGCGGCTCACTGATCCAGCGGCACAGTACAGCAGCGATCGGGATGAGGACTGCTAAGTGGTCATTAGTTCCTCCTGTTGAGGACATCAATCAGTAACGGACAACACAACACCACAGGGTCACCTCTTAAAGGGACCATGCAGTCTTATTAATCTCAGGTGGTGACACAAAAATGAGTCAATTATTAACTTTATTAATGATAAGCTGTCTAATGCATAATACTCCTGAGACACAGGGATCTAGTTATATTAGTACCCCTGCTGCACTGTCATGGAGGTTAGAGAAAACACGCAAAGGAGTTATATTCATTCAATCCATGAGGTTGAAGCGCATACAGGCGGTAGATCCACTGTGTCTCTTTTTGCAACAGACGCCTATCAAAGTCGCCTCCTCTTGGCGATCTTCTAACCACCTCCACAGCCTGAAATTTAATGGCATCCGCATCACTGTTGTGTGCAGTTGACATATGTCTGGCGATAGGGGTATCAGCCCCATTGCGGATGTCATTTAGGTGTTCTGCTACTCTTCTGCGGAATTCCCTTGTGGTTTTACCCACATATTGTTTTCCGCACACACAGGTGGCCAAGTATACCAGGCCTCTCGTCTTACAATTTACAAAAGATCTAATAGTAAATCTCCGTTCAGTGACGCTGCTAGGGAATCAGACCACGAGACCCTACAGTCTAAGAAACAGAAAAAACCAATAGCATACCATCTAAGGATGGGTGCAGGTGGTCATCAGACTGGGGACACTCCTGTGATAGACAGGTCCAGGGACAAATTACAAATTATCAACCTATCTGATAGGTCCCTTACGGAGGTAGAATTGGAACTACTTAGTAAGGGCCTATCGTTTGTTCCTACTTGTTCTTTCAGCTCCTTCGAATGGGTTAAGGATTTGACCCTATTCGTAAGGAGACTGAAATGGAAAAAATTCTTTGCGACACATAATCAACAACAATGCAAGGAATTGGGGGTAGATATTCAGGACCTGCCTGATATCCAATTACTGGTATCCCTTATGGAAGAAGGGGAGAGGGAAGTTGGTGAGGGTCCATTCACGGATCTCAAACTTCCCTCCACCAAAAACCCACCCCTAAGTGATGGAACACCACCTGACATTTTTCTTAAGGTCGTCACAGATCAATTGAGAATGTTGGACACATCCAGAGGGATTGGGTCCAATCTGCAGAAGAGGGAGACTGATGCCCTAATCTCGCTGGAACGCGACAACTCCCTTGTCATTAAACCATCGGACAAGGGAGGGAATATTGTCGTGATGAACAGTGAACAGTATAAGACCATGTGTCTTAACATTCTCAGTGATGGTTTATGTTACCGTGTGCTGGAAATGAATCCAATTGAGACTTTCAGGAGGCTACTGAAGGATCTCTTGGATACAGCACACGAGCATGACCTTATTAGTAGGTCTGAATTTGATTTTTTGTTCCCCAAACATCCCCAGATCCCTTGCTTCAATGGGTTACCCAAGGTGCACAAGGGACTTCCCCCATTAAAGGGACGTCCCATTGTTTCAGGGACTGGGAGCTTGACGCATCCAATCAGTACATACGTGGACAGGATTTTACGACCCTTTGCGGTGTCCCTGTCCTCGTATGTACGTGATTCGATGGATGTGATCAAAAAACTGGAGGGAATTCATCTTGGTGAGAACGTTATGCTGGCCAGCTTGGATGTTGAGGCCCTTTACAGCTCCATACCCCATGATAGGGGGTGTGGAGTTGTGGCCTCATTTCTTAGTCAACGTGGCACCCACTGCTGGCAGCATAACGAATTTGTTCTTGAGCTTGTGAAGTTTATCCTCGAGCACAACTGTTTCATTTTTGACCATCGCATGTACCACCAGCTCAGGGGAGTGGCGATGGGGAGCCCTTGTGCACCGACCTTCGCCAATCTCTACCTGGGCTGGTGGGAACGGGAGGTTGTGTTCGCGGATAATCAGAGATGGGCTGACCACATTAATTTGTGGTTACGCTTCTTAGATGATGTGCTGATTTTATGGTCGGGGACTGTGGAGGACTTCAATCGGTTCGTCTCAGACCTGAATGTAAATTCTATGGGACTATTCTTCACATCAGAAATCCAGGAATCGCAAATCAATTTTTTGGATTTGACCGTCTTCAGGGACAGGATGGGCAACATTGGCACACGATTGTTCCGCAAGGAGACTGCGACCAACAGCCTCCTTAGATGGGACAGTTGCCACCCCCTGCCCCTGAGGAGGGGAATTCCAAAAGGGCAATACCTTCGGGTACGGCGCAACTGCTCTAGTATGTCGGATTTCAGAACGGCATCTAGTGAGTTACAAACCAGGTTTAGGAGTAGGGGGTACCCGCAACATGTATTAGCCAAGGCATACCATCACTCGCTGGCCCAAAATCGGGATGCCCTTCTTACCCCTAAGCCAGGATCATTGGGAACAGAGCAGTTGCGCATCATAGCCACATATGATGAAGCACATAACACAGTGAGAGAGCTGTTGAAGACCTATTGGGGTATTTTAAAATCAGACCCAGATATTGGAGATATGATAGGCGACGCGCCATCGATTACATACAGGCGTGGACGCAGTTTGAGAGATCGCCTGGTCCACAGCTTCTTTCAGGGTCCTATTACATCTACTTGGCTGAGTACCAGCCTCAAAGGGACCTTCCGTTGTGGAGGGTGCGTGGCTTGCCCTGCAATTCGGACTGGCGCGACATTTATTTGCAGCGTCACTGAACGGAGATTTACTATTAGATCTTTTGTAAATTGTAAGACGAGAGGCCTGGTATACTTGGCCACCTGTGTGTGCGGAAAACAATATGTGGGTAAAACCACAAGGGAATTCCGCAGAAGAGTAGCAGAACACCTAAATGACATCCGCAATGGGGCTGATACCCCTATCGCCAGACATATGTCAACTGCACACAACAGTGATGCGGATGCCATTAAATTTCAGGCTGTGGAGGTGGTTAGAAGATCGCCAAGAGGAGGCGACTTTGATAGGCGTCTGTTGCAAAAAGAGACACAGTGGATCTACCGCCTGTATGCGCTTCAACCTCATGGATTGAATGAATATAACTCCTTTACGTGTTTTCTCTAACCTCCATGACAGTGCAGCAGGGGTACTAATATAAGTAGATCCCTGTGTCTCAGGAGTATTATGCATTAGACAGCTTATCATTAATAAAGTTAATAATTGACTCATTTTTGTGTCACCACCTGAGATTAATAAGACTGCATGGTCCCTTTAAGAGGTGACCCTGTGGTGTTGTGTTGTCCGTTACCGATTGATGTCCTCAACAGGAGGAACTAATGACCACTTAGCAGTCCTCATCCCGATCGCTGCTGTACTGTGCCGCTGGATCAGTGAGCCGCCGTATGCATCAGCTCTATCTTTAATGTATGAATGTTGTGACATTCATCTGGGCCCGCCTCATAGAGGGGGCGGTACAATGGGGGCGGGACGGATGATGCGGCGGTGCCGCGCCTCCTGCAATCTCATTGGCCGCCCTGAAGGCGTGACTCAGTAGAGGGGAGGAGGACTCTCCTTATATTCCGTGCACTTGAGCGGCCGCGTTCGGCCACCTCGTACTGACAGCTGCAGCCTCTGTCACGGAGGCTTAGCAGCTTTGACCATTTGTCCATATAACCACAGAATTATGCTCCTGACGAGCCAAATATGGTGAAACGCGTCGAGCGTGGTGTGGGGATAAATTAATGATCACACTGCTTGCTTGTGCTCACACTGCAGTTGAGGTCTGCGGTTCTCAGCCCTCTGCAGCTGATGAGCAAATGCAATCAAGCTTTCTGTTCCACCCAGCTTAGCCTAGTGTCCCTTGATTCGTGCCTGCAGAGCCGACACTCAGACATCTGATTCACCCTGAACGGATGGTTTCCAGTGAGGTCAGCTTCTGCAGGCAGATGTTTATCAATGGATTAGTCCATCTTAAATTTAGTTTAGGGCACTATTAGCTGGGATTGGTTCAGAGCAGTTTTGACCGCGCCACAGTGCCTACTTCTGGTGGATTGGATCTAGCACGGCCCCATGGCCTTATGATCCAGCTTGTAGTATAGCACTAGTTGCGGCACTTCTAGTGACCCCATCTATAGCAGCATGTACCGCAATCTGCGGCTCCATAGGTCCATATCATCGACCGTACACTGGTTAGATGGTGCTCTAGTATTTTAATATAGGTAGTTCCCTTTCCCTTTTCTTGTGTTGAATCAATAAAATATTAGTTTTAACAGTAATATAGCGTTCCAAACGACAGTGATATAATTTTGATAGGTGGAACGTATACCTCATACCAGTTGTATCAGTGAAATTTTCCATTCATCTTTAGCAATGAGCTACAATTCTTTCAGGTTTGAGGGTCTTCTTGCCATCACCCTGATCTTTAGCTCCCTCCACAGATTCTCAATTGGATTCAAGTCTGGACTCTGGCTGGGCCACTCCAAAACGTTAATGTCTGCTAACCATTTCTTCACCACTTTTGCTGTGTGTTTTGGGTCATTGTCATGCTGAAATGTCCACTGGTGCCTAAGGCCAAGTTTCTCTGCAGACTGCCTGATGTTGTCGTTGAGAATCCTCATGTATTGCTCTTTTTTCATGGTGCCGTTTACTGTGATTAGGTTCCCTGGTCCATTGGCTGAAAAACACCCCCAAACCATTAGTTTCCCACCACCATGTTTGACAGTGGAGATGGTGTTCTTTGGGTTGAAGGCTTCTCCTTTTTTACGCCAAATGAAGGAAACATCATTGTGACCAAACAATTCAATTTTTGTTTCATCTGACCATAACACAGAAGACCAGAAGTCTTCTTCTTTGTCCAGATGAGCTTTTGCAAAAGGCCAAGAGAGCTTTTGTGTGCCTTATCTGGAGAAGTGGCGTCCTCCTTGGTCTGCATTGTGGAGTGTCCGTTGGATTGTCTGCCTTGAGACATTGCCACCAGTAGAGCCCAGATTCCCCAGGATGGCCTTGGTGGTGATCCTTGGATTCTTTTTCACCTCTCTAACTATCCTCCTGGCCAGCATAGGTGTCACTTTTGGCTTCCGACCACGTCCTCTGAGATTTTCCACAGTGCAGAACATCTTGTATTTTTTGCTCAAATGTAAATAAAAGCTGAGAAATGTTTTTTTTCCCCCTACAATAATGCCTCTTGTACATCGTCGTATTATCTTTTGGGAGACACCTATGTCATTTCCCGTCAAAAAATTACTTGCTGGTTGAATAAAAGTAACTTTAAGTCACAATTTGCCAGGGGTATCAATAATTATGGGCAGCACTGCATAGTAAATTAAAAGTTAAGTACAAGATGGAGATTACATGATGGTCACTTTTTTAGCCAAAGATAAAACAATACAGCAATACCCAGGTAACTGTTTGGGTGTTATTGGGGGAGATTTATTAAGACCAGTGTACTACATGCCACACTGAACTGCTGGTGGGTTTGCTTAATTCATGTGAAGGCATCGACATTCTCATAAACTAGGAGCATTTTCTGGCAGTTCCATGCGCCTAAACTGAAATCTACTGCAGCTTGTAGCTGCCATAAATTTCAGTCTTAATTTACACCAGAAAAAAGGTGTACAGGAGGAAAAATGTGCCGTGCCTTCTGGCCTTGCCATTTCCCTGCCTCTGCCATAAACCCTTCTTGGAAAGTGGCAATGGTAGCGTAGATTCACCACTTGCATCTAAAATTCATTGCAGTGATGTTTAATAGAGATGAGGGAATCAAAGCTGACAAAGGGTGAATTCGATCCGAATTTCTGGAAAACTTTGATTCGCAACGAATGCAACTTTCCTCCCACTTTGTGGTAATGAATCACAATTTTCCTAAAATGGCAGCTACACGTGTGAGGACTGATGCCATGGGGCAAGGAACTCTGGGAAGACAGGATCACCCAGATTGACATGCCTGCATGCAGCCAATCGGCAGCCAGCCAGCTCTGTGATGTCACAGCTCTATAAATACGGCAGCTATTTTAGATTCTGACATTTACCAGCGTTCAGAGTGCAGGGACAGATGTGTGAAGGCGCTAGGGACAGCTATTGGAAAAACCTTTATGTTTAAAAAAACTGAAAAAATGTTTTTAGAAGTGCAGGGAAAGGTTAGGGAGAAATCATTTCACATCATCTTAGTGGGGTTCACATACTGTTCATCAGTCCACGGTAAGACAAATTTTCTATAAATGGAGAAAGTTCAGCACTGCTGCTACTCTCCCTAGGAGTGGCGATCCTGTAAAGATGACTGCAAGAGCACAGCGCAGACTGCTCAATTAGGTGAAGAAGAATCCTAGAGTGTCAGCTAAAGACTTACAAAAGTCTCTGGCATATGCTAACATCCCTGTTAGCGAATCTACGATGCGTAAAACACTAAACAATAATGGATTTCATGGGAGGATACCACAGAGGAAGCCACTGCTGTCCAAAAAAGACATTGCTGCACGTTTATAGTTTGCACAAGAGCACCTGGATGTTCCACAGCAGTACTAGCAAAATATTCTGTTGGCAGAAGAAACCAAAGTTGAGTTGTTTGGAAGAAACACACGACACTATGTGTGGAGAAAAGGAGGCACAGCACACCAACATCAAAACCTCATCCCAACTGTGAAGTATGGTGGTGGGGGCATCATGGTTTGGGGCTGCTTTGCTGCGTCAGGGCCTGGACGGATTGCCATCATCGAATGAAAAATGAATTCCCAAGTTTATCAAGATATTTTGCAGGAGAACTTAAGGTCATCTGTCCACCAGCTGAAGCTCAACAGAAGATGGGTGTTGCAACAGGACAACGACCCAAACGCATAAAAGTAAATCAACAACAGAATGGCTTAAACAGAAGAAAATACGCCTTCTGGAGTGGCCTAGTCAGAGTCCTGACCTCAACCCGACTGAGATGCTGTGGCATGACCTCAAGAAAGCGATTCACACCAGACACCCCAAGAATATTGCTGAACTGAAACAGTTCTGTAAAGAGGAATGGTCAAGAATTACTCCTGACCGTTGTGCACATCTGATCTGCAACTACAGGAAACGTTTGGTTGAATTTTTTGCTGCCAAAGGAGGTTCAACCAGTTATTAAATCCAAGGGTTCACATACTTTTTCCACCTGCACTGTGAATGTTTACATGGTGTGTTCAATAAAAACATGGTAACATTTAATTATTTGTGTGTTATTAGTTTAAGCGGACTGTGATTGTCTATTGTTGTGACTTAGATGAAGATCATATCACATTTTATGACCAATTTGTGCAGAAATCCATATCATTCCAAAGGGCTCACATACTTTTTTCTTGCAACTCTATAGTGACATTTCAGTCAAACAAGAAAAATATATGCTCAGTTCACTCCTGCAGGTATTTCTGTTGAAAGCGTATAGGGGCGTATTACAGTAAAAAAAGAAAAATATATACGCATTTCACTGGTGCACTTATTTGTGACAAAAATGTTCGGTGGCCTATTTCAGTACAAAAATAAATATATATTTTCAGTTCACGTCGGCGGTTATATGTGTTGAAATCATGGCTGGGAGTCAGCACGGTGGCAGCAGTGGATGGTCGGGAGCCAAACGTGCCCAGGGTAGCACCTGATTCGCGGCAGCCTACCTGCCCGGGAAGTAGTGGTGCATGGGTTTACGGAAGTAGCAGCTGTAGCAGTCAGTCAGTGTGGTGGTTATATGAGTTGTTTTGTAGTTCAGTACAAAAAGAAAAATACATTCTCAGTTCACGTCGGCGGCGGTTAGATGTGTTGAAATCGTTTAGTGGCCTATTTCAGTAGAAACAGAAAAATACATTCTTGGTTCACGTCGGCGCTTGGTTAGATGTGTTGAAAGCGTTTAGTGGCCTATTTCAGTACAAATAGAAATAATGCATTCTCAGTTCAAGTCGGCGGTGGTTAGATGTGTTGAAAGAGTTTAGTGGCCTATTTCAGTACAAACAGAAAAATACATTCTCAGTTCACGCTGGCGGTTATAGGTGTTGAAAGCTTGGCTGGGATTCAGCAGGGTGGCAGCAGTGGGAGGTCGGGAGCCAAACGTGCCCGGGGTAGAGCACCTGCTTCGCCTACCTACCTGGGAATTAGCAGGGGTTCATGGAAGTAGCGGCGGTAGAATTCAGTCAATGTGGCAGTTATATGTGGTAAAATCTTTATTGAAGTATTTCGGTCGAAAAACTAAATTTATTCAGCGGTCAGCGCTGCGGTTATATGCGGTTAAATCTCCATGATGTCTCCATGATAAATCTGCAGCGTGGGGGCCCTGTGTGGCTTCTACACACTATCAAAATAATCCTTTAGTGGAGCGAATAGGTGCCGGATGACTGGGACGCTCCATGACCTTCCCAGGAGCTGCTGTCAGGAGCAGCGGTTAATTTCTGAGATGTCCGTGTAGTGCGTGTGGAATCAGAAGACCCTTTCTATCTCCGTGCCGTGTGGTAAAATCTTTATTGAAGTTTTTTGGTGGGAAAATAAATTTTATTCAGTGTTTAGCGCTGCACTTATATGCGTTAAAATCTTTTGTGAATTATTTCGGTGGAAAAACAAATTTCACTCAGCATTCAGCGCTGCAGTTATATGCGGTAAAATCTTTTAAAAATTATTTCGGTGGACAAATAATCTTGTATTTAGCAATAAGCTCTGCACTTATATGCGGTAAAATCTATTTTTTTTATTTCGGTTGACAAAAAAATCTTGTATTCGGCATTAAAGGGTTTCTGTCATGAGAAATAACGTTTTGTAGCTGACTGACATTAGTGATGTGCTAATGTCAGCAGTACATAACAGTGTGCTTTATAACTCTCTGCCTGCCGCCGTATAAAATAAAGACTTAAAAAATATGCTAATGAGCTTCTAGGTGCTATTAGGGCGTTGCTTCAGCACCCAGAGGGTCGTTCTACCAAACTGCTACCCCCTACTGTTGAGCCATACGCCAGCTGCGGGTACTATCGACATGCCCCGTGTCCCCTGAAGAATCTATGGGCTTATATTGAGGAAACGCGTCGGGGCACCTTTTTCCATACTTACAAGCCTAAATTTACAAGCATTTTAGCCTACAACCTTTTTTATCCCCATATCTGGTATATGGTCCTGTGTGTCGCTGTTTAGGACCTTAACAGGGCGTCCAGCGTAGGACCAGGTTCCAGCTGGGGCCACCCCTTCTGGGGCCACCCCTTCACTCTTTTGGAATACATTCTTCCACTTTGGGGTCATTAGCTTAGTGCCCTTCCGATGTTATGCATGGTGTGGGCACTTATCTAACCACCTGATGGTCTTATATGAGGCCCTATCCGGTCTCACATCTATGACCAGTTGAGCTTCTGTATTACCACCACTTATATGTTTGTCTGTCTGTAGGGGCCTTTTTACCCTTATATCCATTAAAAGTGAAGTTTTATTTTAGTAACTGCCCCCTTTTTAGTACTTATTTTTCAGCCTTGGAGCAGCACTCAGGAAAGGCTTTACCTGCCTACCCTGACTGACCTACCTATACATAGAAAAAACACAAGACATGCAAATATTCCATTCACGTGTCATCTCCTGTGTTTTAGATCCACTTTTTTTTTGCCTTTAGCAATACTGAGGGATTATTGAGCAAATCCTAACCGAGTGAAGGTGTATGCTTCACATACAGGATCTGTTTTTCCTGTGTAATTGTTTTGACGGATCAGACAATGGGGAAAATTAATCAGTGACATCAACACAAACTTACTGCTGACACCCTCTCCACTCTGTTGGGGGGCTCTACTTGTATAAGCGTTTAATAGAACTGGTTCTGTAGACATCTATGTGGAATCAGCTGATGACGGTGTAAAAGGAGTGTGCTTCTTGACGCTAACATCTACCTTTAAGGCCTCATGCACACGACCGTTGTTGTGTTCCGTTCCGCAAAATGGGGTTCCGTTGTTTCGTGATCCGTTTCCGTTTTTGTTTCCGTGTGTCTTCCTTGATTTTTGGAGGATCACCAGACATGAAGGAAAGTGAAAAAAAATCTAAGACAGGTTTGCCATGCAAATGATAGGAAAAAAACAGACGCGGACGCGGATGACAATATTGTGTGCCTCCGTGTTTTTTAGCGGTCCCATTGACTTGAATGGGTCCGCGAACCGTTTTCCGCTAAAATAATTGGACAGGTTATATTTTTTTGACGGACTGGAACCACGGATCACGGACGCGGATGACAAACGGTGCATTAGCCGAGTTTTCAACTGACCCATTGAAAGTCAATGAGTCCGCAGAAAATCACGAAAAACGGAACAACGGACACGGAATAAAACAACGGTCGTGTGCATGAGGCCTAAGGCTGAGTTGATACTTGAGTTATTTGGTCAGTTTTGGCCCCGTGACTGCCCAAATAAGTGAAGTGTGCAGTGATTCTAAGAGCGACGCCTGTCATCAGCATGTCATACTGACTGACAGTATTATTTCACTACCACAGCAAACTTCCTATGTGTGTTACTGCAAGGCACAGTGTTCTACACCACTATAAAGGCTCTAAGCAGCCAGGAAATAGCCGTTTTTTAACATAATTCGCCTCAAATTTATTTGGATCAAACCAAATTTTTTCCCAAAAAAACACAAGGAAAATGAAAGAAATGTAATTCACTGACCCAGAGAATGAAGGTAACAGGTCATTTATGTTGCATAGAGAATGCCGTAAAAACGAAATCCATAAAATTGTGGTGGAATTGTTTGTTCCAGATCCACCCCATTTAGAGCTCCACCCCACTTAGCTTCCCACTACATCAAATGCTATAATAAATGGTGCCATTACAAAGTACAACTTATCCTGCAAAAAAAAAAAGCCCTCATGTGTATGTAAGTTGAAAAATAAAAAAAAAGTTATAGCTCAGG
This sequence comes from Bufo bufo, assembly GCF_905171765.1. NCBI lineage: Eukaryota > Metazoa > Chordata > Amphibia > Anura > Bufonidae > Bufo > Bufo bufo. Next base: position 168,262,468 of record NC_053391.1, on the reverse strand, counting down.
AAAGGTAGGAAGTGAAAAACAAAAACACAAAAATGGAAAATTGCCCAGAAATAAAGTGTCTAAATAGACTCTTTTTTTTTTTTTGCCAGTATAAGGAGATGATAAATCTCTCCCAGTGTTCTTAAGAAATATTGCAAAATTGTGGTCTTTTCTGACATGTTTTGTACCAGAAGAATTGAAAAAAGCTAATGATTTTCCACAGCAGAACTTTAGATAATGCATTAGCAATTATCCAAATGATACAAAGCAAAAAAAGCATTAATTTACGAAAAACAACAAGGTGGTGAATGGTTTACTTATGTCCCATTTCCTTTAAGCCATCTGGTATAATAATATCTACATTTTCATTAGGAAAATATTGTAAATTGAATCAGTCGCTAATGGAAATATATCCATCAGTCTCTGAATGGTTCAATAGTAACAAAAACACATCCCAGACAGTGCCTGACATCTGTTCACACTGTTTTATCACCCTAATATACATATTTTTAAGTACCTTTTACCCAGCACATTTTCTAAAAACATCATTGGCCTTCTTTGACTTCACATCTACAGAAAGGTTAAATCCTAATGGTTCATTGTAGATGAAGAGTTGACAAAGACCAATTAAAATGAAGCTAATAAGTCTTGCATAATTTTTTTTGCCATTCACTTTCATGTAACTTCTTGTAAAATAATTCTCACGGGGTAGATATGGTCATACTTTAGCAAGCTAATACCGGTACATACTAAGAAATCCCAGAGGTGACGAGAAAAGGCAAAAATAAGCTGATGATGAGAAAAAGATGCTGCAAAGCTGTTGTAAGCTCATTTAAATATGCAAAATATTCTATACATCATGAATATTTTATGTGAACATCTTTAACATTCATCATTCCATCTGATAAAAGGGACTCTGAAGAGGGTCTGTGACTTCTTCGTTGCATAAAGGTTTTCTTCTTCCTTTACAAGATGTCTCAGGGGGCAAAAATGGTGGTTTATAATTGTATTCCTTTTATCGTTACTCCATGTTGTGCTTTTGCATACCACTGTGAGCCAATATGCTTATGTTGCAGATGATTTATGTAAGTACAGCATATTGATTTCATGATGACAGCAACAGCTAATAGCCTATTCACCCTACCCTCAGGGAAGCAGGCGCTGGCTTTTTGACATGTCAGGGGTTCTTTTAAGTCAGATTATTATTAAGTGAAGGTAGGGTAGTGCCTTACTGGCTAGAGCCACCATTAGGGCAGCATAGCTGGTACTGTTATATATGAGGTTCCATCATGATTTCTGATAAAATAAGGGGGCAGTAGTGAAAGGGTGCCGAGCAGTTAATGGGATTTTTCTGGGACTTAAGGTGGCCGTACACATTATATAGAATGTGGCTGATGGTTGAACAGCAGTCAAACAATCATCTAGTGAATGACCAATGACCATTCAGTCCATACATTTATGACCATAAAATTGTTTTAGCGAGCCATGCGTGCTCAATGAAACTGGGCAATGGCTAAAAGATCTTTCTGGGAACATTAGTTCAATGAAACATTTTTCGTCCGACTTTTGGCCGAAAATTTCAAACACTTCAGAATTGTTTTCAGATAGTAATGTCATTGGTCGACTAAAATGATAAATTGTTCATAACCCCACGAACAATTGTTTTGGTTGAAATTGACTATTTTGAACAACTTTAGACTAATGTGTATGGCCACATTCATGACCTCATCAATATCTGATTGGCCTGCAACTTCACGTCCATTGGTATAGATAGAGCTAATGGCATCCAATGTTCTCCCATAGGTTCTTCTTTGTTCAAAACATAACCCAACTGTCAAAAATGCAATGTTTATGTAATGCATATCTTTATTTCTTATATATGTTAACAATGGTTTTGCATGGGGTTTGAGTTGACCATAGATGTTTATGAGCTTTAGTTTACCTGTTGCGAATTAGGATACTTTTGGTTTCCTGAGTGACGTGACTTGCATGTGGATTTTGAGCTCCATATCCCTTTGCCACAAAATAATTTTCATGTTATAAACTGGACCTACACCCCGAAATTAGTGCCCAGCTTGAAACACCATCAACATTTAGATGACAGTGATCCCATACAGGTGCTTGGGCTAATCCAGATGGCACTCCTCATCACAGGTGGACCTTTCCCAAGCACTGTGCAGTACAGGTTCTCCAAAGTGGAACATAGGATAAGCTAACATGTGTCAAGTCCTTCATAGCGGACATACAGTGTCGTTTTTTTGCCCCAAATCCTTAGAGAGGTGCTAACGCCAGATACGAAAATTCATACCAATCTTCAAGAGAAGTAAGCCGCATGGGGGATATAAAATCCAGTTTTCGATGACAGCATTGATCACATGGATGTTGTGCTGTATAGTGACATTCAAATAAAAGGGCTTGAGCTGCAATAAAAAGCATAACTGCTATACAAAGTATGGCGCTCTGCTCCATATAGTATGAAGAGGTCTGCCAACAAAGCAACCCCTTGAAGCAGTTGAGTTGATCGTCAGGGATGCTAAGAGCCTGACCCCTACTGATCAGATAAATTGATAGGTCACTTATAAGTAATTCCTGGAAAACCCCTTTAATAATCTAAAGTTATACCTAGTGGGCAGGGTAAAAGAGGAAGTAGAAAAGCATGAAGGGGAGAAGCAATTAATTGCATACATCTCTCCTCACTTCCTGTAGTTGACTCAATGAAGACCCCTTCATTTACTTACGGACTCTAAACTAAAGCAGCTGCAAATGTATGTGCTGAGGTAGGTGGGAAAGGGGAACTATAAATTATATGTGCAAGAAGGTGGGATGGAATGATTTTGTGTGGTGATTTTTTTTAAAAATTTCTGGGGGAGGAAGCTATGCTATAAATTTGTGTGGGTAAATTTGTTGTAGATTATTTTTGTTGAGGAGAAGACATTTATAAACCTTTTTATTGTGGGGTTTGGGCATGAGACTTGGTTTAAATTCTAATCCTCAGAAAGGGATCTTCTTTATAGTTTATTATGAGGGGTAGGGGCTTTTTTATAGATCATTGTTATGCAAGCGGGTATAGCCACTGACCGGCTATACCCTGGAGGGGGGTGAGTAAGTGACTACCTGGTCTTCACTAGAGCCTCTGATGGTAAGGATAGGCTTGCGCCATTAGGGTAATCACCAGGTACCACTCCGGAGCAGTCCCCGGGTCAGTGGCAGCTGAGGAAGGGGAAGGACGTGGTCAGGAAGTCCGAAGTCCGGGCAGGCAGCGATCAAGCAAAGTCTTAATGAAGTCCGAGGTCAGTGGCAGGCGGCAAACAAATAAAATCCAAAAGCAAGGACCAGTACACAGAAAAGTAGAAACTCCAAAAACACCTTCACACTAGGAACTAGAGATGATCGAATCGAAGTTGACGAAGTGGAATTCGATCCGAATTTCAGGAAAAATTCGGTTTGCACCAAATCCGAATTTCCTCACACTTTGTGATAATGAATCGCATATTTTCTTAAAATGGCTGCTGCACGTGTGAGGACATGGAGCAAGGAACTCTGGGAAGGCGGGATCACCCATAATGCCATGCATGCAGCCAATCAGCAGCCAGCCAGCCCTGTGATGTCGCAGCCCTATAAATAGCCTCAGCCATCTTGGATTCTGCCATTTTCCAGTGCAGGGAGAGACGTCTGCAGGCTCTAGGGACAGTGCTAGAAAAAATTTCATTGTGCTAAAAAAAAACGATTTACAAGTTCAGGGTTCAGTAGGGGAGGTTACAGCCTGGGTAATAGGATCAATTCTATTACACCTTGCAGCACTGACTGCGGATTCAAATTGCCATTATACAGCTCTGTAATTCCAGCAAACCGTTCTTGTTATTGGGGTGTTACAGTCATTAACAGGATTTATTACATGGAAATATTTCTATGTCTTATTTGGGTTGCATCAAAAGGGGCATAGATGCCCGTGATGAGAACATATTCCTACTACTTTACAAATCGCTAGTCCAGACCACACATGGAGTACTGTGTACAGTTCTGGGCTCCTGTGAACAAGGCAGACATAGCAGAGCTGGAGAGGGTCCAGAGGAGGGCAACTAAAGTAATAACTGGTATGGGGCAACTACAGTACCGTGAAAGATTATCAAAATTAGGGTTATTCACTTTAGAAAAAAGACAACTGAGGGGAGATCTAATTACTATGTATAAATATATCAGGGGTCAGTACAGAGATCTATCCCATCATCTATTTATCCCCAGAACTGTGACTGTGACGAGGGGACATCCTCTGCGTCTGGAGGAAAGAAGGTTTGTACACAAACATAGAAAAGGATTCTTTACGGTAAGAGCAGTGAGACTATGGAACTCTCTGCCTGAGGAGGTGGTGATGGTGAGTACAATAAAGGAATTCAAGAGGGGCCTGGATGTATTTCTGGAGGGTAATAATATTACAGGCTATAGCTACTAGAGAGGGGTCGTTGATCCAGGGAGTTATTCTGATTGCCTGATTGGAGTCGGGAAGGAATTTTTTATTCCCCTAAAGTGAGGAAAATTGGCTTCTACCTCACAGGGTTTTTTTGCCTTCCTCTGGATCAACTTGCAGGATGACAGGCTAAACTGGATGGACAAATGTCTTTTTTCAACCTTATGTACTATGTTACTATGTTATTTGCCCTTGTGCGGTGCAGTGATATTAGTGGGAATTAAAGAGCTTATTAGCCGTTGTGTGGTGAAGTGCGAAAATTGCAGCCCTTTTTGTTGTGTATTAGTGGCAAAATAAAAATATATTTGCCATTCAGTGGTGCAGTTATATGTTCTAAAGCCCTTTTTGGCGTGTATTAGTGGGTAGTGTTGGGCACGAATATTCAAATCGCGAATATCGGCACTTCGAGAATTCGCAAATATTTAGAATATAGTGATATATATTCGTATTTTCGAATATTCTAGATTTTTTTTCCATCTAAACCCATGATCCCTCCCTGCTTGTTGCTTGTGGGCCAATGAGAAGGCTGCAATGTCTTTGTCTGAGCTTAGCAACATCCCTAGCAACCAATAGGAAAGTTGCCAACCCCTTACTATATAAGAACCTCCCCAGCAGCCATTTTCTGCAGTTTTTTTAAAGTTCTGAGAGAGACAGCAGTGTTATTGCTGTGCTCTGTGCTTTCCTCTCATTACATTAGAGAGATAGTTAGCTTATATATATATATATAATACAGATAGTTAGTGGGAGATGTCAGTGCAGGTTAGATAGTTATTGTAGCTGATAGGTTCTGCTGTCCATACATACATGCTACAGACATAGAGGTGTGATGTCACAACAATACTCAGTGCACCAATCAGTAATATGTAGTCATACCTGTAAAATGTGAAGTTTCACATATTGCACCAAAAAAATTGCATCAATGATAGAAAACAGAGGGTGGTTATTAACGTTACACACTCAGATTGGGTCACTGTCACTAGTGGGGTACCTCAGGGGTCAGTAATGGGCCCTATTCTCTTCAATATATTTATTAATGATCTTGTAGAAGGCTTGCATAGTAAAGTATACATTTTCGCAGATGACACTAAACTGTGTAAAGTAATTTACACTGAAGAGGACAGTATATTACTACAGAGGGATCTGGATAGATTGGAGGCTTGGGCAGAGAAGTGGCAGATGAGGTTTAACACTGACAAATGTAAAGTTATGCACAAGGGAAGGAATAATGCAAGTCACCATTACATACTAAATAGTAAAACACTGGGTAACACTGACATGGAAAAGGATCTAGGAATTTTAACAAACAGCAAACTAAGCTGCAAAAGCCAGTGTCAGGCAGCTGCTGCCAAGGCCAATAAGATAATGGGTTGCATCAGAAGGGGCATAGATGCCCGTGATAAGAGCATAGTCCTACCACTTTACAAATCACTAGTCAGACCACACATGGAGTACTGTGTACAGTTCTGGGTTCCAGTGAACAAGGCAGACATAGCAGAGCTGGAGAAGGTCCAGAGGAGGGCAACTAAAGTAATAACGGGAATGGGGCAACTACAGTACCCTGAAAGATTATCAAAATTAGTGATATTCACTTTAGAAAAAAGACGACTGAGGGGAGATCTAATTACTATGTATAAATATATCAGGGGTCAGTACAGAGATCTATCCCATCATCTATTTATCCCCAGGACTGTGACTGTGACGAGGGGACATCCTCTGCGTCTGGAGGAAAGAAGGTTTGTACACAAACATAGAAGAGGATTCTTTACGGTAAGAGCAGTGAGACTATGGAACTCTCTGCCTGAGGAGGTGGTGATGGTGAGTACAATAAAGGAATTCAAGAGGGGCCTGGATGTATTTCTGGAGCGTAATAATATTACAGGCTATAGCTACTAGAGAGGGGTCGTTGATCCAGGGAGTTAGTCTGATTGCCTGATTGGAGTCGGGAAGGAATTTTTTATTCCCCTAAAGTGGAGAAAATTGGCTTCTACCTCACAGTTTTTTTTTTTTGCCTTCCTCTGGATCAACTTGTGGGAGAACAGGCCGAACTGGATGGACAGATGTCTTTTTTCGGCCTTATGTACTATTTTACTATGTTATTAGTGCTGATTAACGCAATCGCGAATATATTGGAGCACTCTATCTGCATATAAAGCCATTTTTATTGTTCGGCCGTGCCAACCATTTTCTTCACTCTCTGGAAACTTCTAGCAGCTTGGAAAATGTAACAAAAGTGATCCACGCCTGTATTGCACGCTTCATTATGCGAATATTACATTGCCGATTTTCACAATTAAGAAAATAATCGCAAATTCTCGAATTCGCGAATGCATGATGAATATTCTACAAAATATTTGCGAAATATCACGAGTTTGAATATTTCCCCTGCCACTCATCACTATTAGTGGGGAAAAAGAAAAAGGGCTTATTAGCCGTTGTGTGTTGAAGTGAGAAAATTACAGCCCTTTTTGGTGTGTATTAGTGGCAAAAAAACATATTTGCCGTTCAGTGGTGAAGTTCCATTTACAGGGTGTATTAATAGGATAGATACATACTGATGGATTACTGACCAAATGCTGACCGAGTGAAGGCGGATGCTCCACAGACAGGATCTGTTTTTTGTGGGTTATTGTTCTGACAGATCAGAGGAAGGGCAAAATAATCAGTGACGTCAGCACAAACTCACTGCTGACACCCTCTCCACTCTGTCGGGGGCTCTACTTGTATAAGCGTTTAATAGAACTGGTTCTGCAGACATGTATGTGGAATCAGCTGATGACGGTGTAAGGCTACTTTCACACTTGCGTTCAGAGCGGGTCCGTCTGGTATCTGCACAGACGGATCCGCTCCTACAATGCAAACGCTTAGATCCGTTCAGAACGGATCCGTTTGCATTACCATGAACAAAAAAAAAAATTTTTTTTATTTTTTGTTCATGATAATGCAATCCGTTTTGACTTTACATTGAAAGTCAATGGGGGACGGATCCGTTTGAAAATTGAGCCATACTGTGTCATCTTCAAACGGATCCGTCCCCATTGACTTACATTGTAAGTCTGGATGGATCCGTTTGCCTCCGCACGGCCAGGCGGACACCCGAACGCTGCAAGCAGGGCGGAGGACAAACGCTGCCAGACTGATGCATTCTGAGCGGATCCGCCTCCACTCAGAATGCATTAGGACTGGGCGGATCCGTTCGGGGCCGCTTGTGAGAGCCTTCAAACGGAGCTCACAAGCGGAGCCCCGAACGCTAGTGTGAAAGTAGCCTAAAAGGAGTGCGCTTCTTCGAGTTCACACTTGAGTCATTTGGTTAGTTTTGGCCCATATAAGTGAAGTGTGCAGTAAAGCAATGCCTGTCATACACACTCACAGTATTATTTCACTACCACAGCAGACTCCATATGCATGTTACTGCAAGGCACAGTGTTCTACACCACTATACAGGCTCTCTGTGATTCGCCGCAAATAAATTCAGATCAAACCAAATTTTTTCAGAAAATTTGGCGAAAAGGCCGAATCGAATTTTTGAAAATTCACTCATCTCTACTAGGAACTAGATAAGCTAGTGACCAAGATTGCTCAGGCACCTTCCTGGGGCAGGAAGCGCCCTTAAATACTTCCTGCAACCCATCTTTAGGCTGGGGAGATAGAGGGCGTGTACTTGCTGCCTCACAGGGGGGGGGGGGGGACACATAACAACAGTACAAGACTAAAGCAGGAAGTAAGCTCTGGCATGGAGCACAGATACAACAGTTAAGCTACCTGCTGCGCGCACTTGTTAGCACGGTGCATGGCATCAGGAGGGAAAGAGGGAGCCCGGCTAAGGGCAGCAGCGCCGGCACGGACCGCTGGGCTAACAATCACCAGTGTTGAAGACAGTGGTATTGAATACAGATACTACTTGTGGGAGGAGGAGGAGTTTTCACTGTTTTTGTAGAGGAGGGCAACATGGCTGCAAATATGTGTGGTGGTAAGGAAAATGATTTGGACATAGTTTTTGTGGAGGCGGGGGAATTGGCTGTTAATACAATTTGGACAGAGTTAGCACCTTTAGAGATGTTTACAGTAGAAAGCAACTTGGCTATTAGAGTGTATTGACATGCTGAGGTCATATTGTAAGGCCTCATGCACACGGCTGTTGTTTTGGTCCGCATCCGAGCTGCAGTTTTGGCGGCTCAGATGCGGACCCATTCACTTCAATGGGGCTGCAAAAGTGCTGTCCACATCCGTTGCTCCGTTCCGTGGCCCCGCAAAAAAAATATAACATGTCCTATTCTTGTCCGTTTTGCGGACAAGAATAGGCATTTCTACAATGGGTGGCCTGTTCCGTTTCGCAAATTGCGGTAGGCACACAGGAGGCTTCCGTGTTTTGCGGATCCGCAATTTGCAGGCTGCAAAAAACTTAACGGTCGTGTGCATGAGCCCTAAGGGTCCATTCACACGTCCGTAAGTGTTTTGCGGATCCGCAAAACACGGCCACTGGCAATGTGCATTCCGCAATTTGCGGACCGCACATCGCCGTCACTGTAATAGAAAATGCCTAATCTTGTCCGCAATTGCAGACAAGAATAGGACATGTTCTATTTTTTTGCGGAAACAGAAGCACGGATGCGGAAGTGCTGATACGCAAATGCGGATGCGGACAGCACATTCCAGCCCCATTAAAAATGAATTCGTTTGCACCCGGTCTGCAAAATTGCGGAACGGATGCGGACCCATTTTGCAGATGTGTGAATGGACCCTAAAGCCTATTGCACACGACCGTATGGCTTTGGCCTCTTTTAACACTACCGTTTTTTTTTCTGTTTTGCAGGCCGTTTTTTGCGTTCCATATACGGTCCGTATACGGAAGCATTTATTTCAATGGTTCCGCAAAAAAAACGGAATGTACTCCGTATGCATTCCGTTTCCGTATTTCTGTTTTTCCGTTCCGTTGAAAGATAGAACATGTCCTATATTTGGCCGCAAATCACGTTCCGTGGCTCCATTAAAGTCAATGGGTCCGCAAAAAAAACGGAATGCATACGGAAATGCATCCATATGTCTTCCGTATCCGTTCCGTTTTTTGCGGAACCATCTATTGAAAATGTTATGCCCAGCCCAATTTTCTCTATGTAATTACTGTATACTGTATATGCCACACGGAAAAACAGAACCGAAACGGAAACACAACGGAAACAAAAAAACGGAACAACGGATCAGTGAAAAACAGAACGCAAAACACTGAAATCAACATACTGTAGTGTGAAAGAGGCCTTTTTCAGTGTTTTGCGGTCCGTTTTTCACGGATCCGTTGTTCAGTTTTTTGTTTCCGTTGTGTTTCCGTTTCTGTTGCGTTTTTCCGTTCCGTTTTTCTGTATGGCATATACAGTATACAATAATTACATAGATAAAATTGGGCTGGGCATAACATTTTCAATAGATGGTTCTGCAAAGAACGGAAACGGAAGACATACGGATGCATTTCCGTATGTGTTACGTTTTTTTGCGGACCCATTGACTTGAATGGAGCCACGGAACGTGATTTGCGGGCAATAATAGGACATGTTCTATCTTTAAAAGGAACGAAAAAACTGAAATACGGAAACGGAATGCATACGGAGTACATTCCGTTTTTTTGCGGAACCATTGAAATGAATGGTTCCGTATACGGAACGCAAAAAACGGCCCGTAAACGGGGGAAAAAAACTGTCATATGCAGGAGGCCTAACTCTGTGAAAATTTCTGCCAAAGGGCAATATGAATGCAATGTGCAAATGCAATGCATGATTATCTTGTGTAAGTGAGGTAGACTTAGGCTACATGCACACGAACGTTGTTTGTTTTCGTGTCCGTTCTGTCTTTTTTTCCGGATAGGATTCAGACCCATTTATTTCAATGGGTCCGCAAAAAATGCGGACAGCACACCATGTGCTGTCCGCATCAGTATGTCCGTTCCGTAGCCCCGCAAAAAAAATATAATATGTCCTGCAAAAAAAAAACGGATGGCATACGGATGTCATAATTTTTTTTTTTCGGATCCACAATTTGCGGACCGCAAAACACATACGGTTGTGTGCATGTAGCCTTAGGGTACGGCCACACAGAGTTTTTTGGGACAAGGTTTTGCAGCATATCTGTCTGTAGGATTTTCTTCCAAACCCAGAAGAGGATTTGAAAGGAATCAGAAATATAAAAGAAGGACTTAGGGCTCTTTCACACTTGCGTTCTTGTCTTCCGGCATAGAGTTCCGTCGTCGGGGCTCTATGCCGGAAGAATCCTGATCAGGATTATCCTAATGCATTCTGAATGGAGAGAAATCCGTTCAGGATGCATCAGGATGTCTTCAGTTCCGGAACGGAACGTTTTTTGGCCGGAGAAAATACCGCAGCATGCTGCGCTTTTTGCTCCGGCCAAAAATCCGGAACACTTGCCGCAAGGCCGGATCCGGAATTAATGCCCATTGAAAGGCATTGATCCGGATCCGGCCTTAAGCTAAACGTCGTTTCGGCGCATTGCCGGAGCCGACATTTAGCTTTTTCAGAGTGGTTACCATGGCTGCCAAGACGCTAAAGTCCTGGCAGCCATGGTAAAGTGTAGCGGGGAGCGGGGGAGCAGCATACTTACCGTCCGTGCGGCTCCCCGGGCGCTCCAGAGTGACGTCAGGGCGCCCCAAGCGCATGGATCATGTGATCACATGGATCACGTCATCCATGCGCATGGGGCGCTCTGACGTCACTCTGGAGCGCCCCGGGAGCCGCACGGACTGTAAGTATACTGCTCCCCCGCTCCCCGCTCCTACTATGGCAACCAGGACTTTAATAGCGTCCTGGGTGCCATAGTAACACTGAACGTATTTGGAAGACGGTTCCGTCTTCAAATGCTTTCAGTACACTTGCGTTTTTCCGGATCCGGCGTGTAATTCCGGCAAGTGGAGTACACGCCGGATCCGGACAACGCAAGTGTGAAAGAGGCCTTACTCTTATCACCTGGTGGATCCACTTTTTGTTTTGGCAAAAAATCCTGCAGGCAGATCTGCTTCTAAACCTCATCCAAAAAAAAAACTCTGTGTGGCTGTACCCTTAGATATAAGGCTAGACGTTTAGCATTAGGATGATTTGCGCATCAACTTCCATGTTTCTTTATCAAATCTTTTGAAGTGGGCCCAAGTCATGCACAACTTTATAGCTCCTGTGAGGAAACTCATGGGGTGACCAAGTCTGACTCCTAGCCTAAAGTCTCTGAGCCAGGGGAAAAGTCTTTGGTGGATATTTATTAAAACTTACATTTCCTATGCCTCTCTTGATCTCCTGTGAGCTGGAGTGAGAGGAACCTAATTTATTAATGGGGTTATGCCATGATTGATGTTGCTGGCTCTCAGAAACTGAAATATACACCAGCTAGGGGATGGCACAGACATGACATATCTTTTTTAGTACCCTGGGTATCAGAGGAAAGGGAGGAAAAGCATATGCCAGATGAAAGTCCCATTTTTGGGACAGGGCATCCACCCCTATGTTCCCGCCGAAGGGGTTTAGGGAAAATATTTTTTTGAGTTTTATGTTCACTGCGGAGGCAAACACATCCACCTGCGGGATTCCCCATAAGGAGGTTATCTGTAGGAAAACCTGTTCCTCTAGACTCCACTCTGTCGACTTCAGTGATACTCTGCTTAAAAAGTCTGCTTTTGTGTTTAAAGACCCTTTTAAATGTATCGCTGACAGGGATTTTAGATGAACCTCTGCCCAGGAGAATATTTTTTCCGCTATTTTGCTTAGCCCCACACTTCTTGTTCCTCCTTGATAGTTTAGATAGGCTACTACCGTCGTGTTGTCCGATCTTATTTGTATGTCCTTCCCCACTATATATTGGGATAGTACTTTTAGAGCTTTCCAAACCGCAGAGAATTCCCTCTGATCCCTGGACATCTGGTCTTGACAGGAGTGATGAGAGCAATAAGCTCCCCATCCCCATAGACTTGCATCGGTTGAAACAATCTGTAGATGACTGGGAGACCAGGCAACTCCTTCCCTCAGGTGATCTGGATCTATCCACCACTGTAGGGAATGGTTTACCCAAGAGGGAATTTGAACTATCTGATATATAGATTCCTGATTTCTGTCCCAACATCCCAATAACCACTGCTGGAGGATCCGAGTGTGGAATTGGGCCCATTTGACTGCGGGAATACATGATGTTAGTGTGCCCAACAGTCTCATAGCTTCTCTGATCATACAAACTGACTGATTTTGGAAGTTTGAGACCTTTCCTATTACTCCTGTCACCTTTTCGGTTAGAAGAAAGTTTTTTTTGATGGGTGGAATCCAGACGAACCCCTAGGAAAATTAAACTCTGTTAAGGGCAGCGGTTTGATTTCTCCCAGTTTATCACCCCACCTGTTTGATACAGAGTCTGGCAAGTCTGAAATAGATTCTTCTCTAGACATTCTCTCGAATCTCCCACAATTAGAAGATTAGGGGATTATTAAGACGTTTCGTCTCCTCAAGTGAGCCACTACATCTATCATTACCTTTGTGAACACCCTCGGAGCTGAGGTGATCCCAAAGGGGAGGACTTGGAACTGAAAATTATGTAACTTTGTTACCAGAAAGACTGCAATACGAAGACATTTTTGAGCTCTTTCACATACCAGAATATGGTAATACGCATCTTTCAAGTCTATTGATGTTAAAAAGTCCCCTTCTTTTAACAGGTTTATGGTGGTGTGTATGGATTCCATCTTGATCTTTTCGTATTTTATAAATCTGTTCAGACTCTAGGTTTATTATCAACCGAAAAGTTCCATTTGTTTTTTTTTACCAAAAACATGGTTGAATAGTAACCCGACTTTTGTTGATGAGGAGGGACTGGGATAATAGCCTTCTGAGCCAGAAGATTTAAGATACCTTTCTCCTGATTTTCCTGGAGAAGAGACGATATTTGTATGGGTGTCACTTTGAACACATTTACAGGAGGGGGAAGACTAAAGGAAATATCGAGTCCTTTTGATATGATATTTAGAACCCAAGGGTTCATGGTGATATTTTCCCATTCTTTTACAAAGAATCTTAGCCTTCCCCCCAGCTGAAACCTGGCGTCATTGTTTGGACATTTCAGAATTTTTGGGGGTTGAATAAGAACCCTCTGCCTATTCCAGTTTTCTGACTTTTCCCTCTGGACCACTGTCCCTCTCTGTCTGATCTTTTGGACTGAAAAACTTCCTTTTTTAGTATTACGAAAGGGAAACCTCCTTTTGTCCGACTCACGTGGGAAGGATTTTTTGGAATCTGCCGCCTTTTCTAAAATAGTCTCCAAGTCCTGTCCAAACATTAGGTTACCATGAAAGGGCAGATTACATAGTTTAATTTTGGAACTAATGTCCCCCGTCCAGGATTTCAACCATAGAGCCCTTCTGGCCACTAGTGTTAACCCAGTAGTTCTTGCCGCCATCCTAACTGGCTATGCTGTAGAATCAGACAAGAAATCTACCGCCTTTAGTAAGAGAGGAAAAGAGTCTTTCAACGTATCATAAGACGTCCCTTCTCTAAGAAGAGATTCTAATTGTTGTAACCACTTTTTAAGGGACTGAGACACAATGGTGGCGGCTAGATTGGGTTTGAAAATACCCGTGGCAGCTTCCCAAGTCTTCTTTAGGCATGAATCTACCTTTTTATCCATGGGGTCTTTTAAGTACTCCATGTCCTCAAAGGGAAGGGCATTAGAACCTTTAACCAACTTGGAAAGTGACATCTATTTCAGGGCATGAAGTTAAAGGGTTTCTATCATCACAAAATTCGTTATGTAGCTGGCTGACATTAGCGATGTGCTAATGTCAGCAGTACATAACTGTGTAACTTTTATCTGCCTACATGCCGCCGTTCGCCCAGAAAACTAACTTAAAAAAAATGCAAATGAGCCTCTAGGTGCTCTGCTCTTTGAAAGTAAAATCCCACGCCTGCGCCGTCCCGTTTAGTATTCGGCACAGTGAGTGAAGGACGCTCGCCTGCTGCCGGCTTCCTCACTGCGCCTGTGTCGAATACGTCACAGAGCTCCCCGGAATTCAAGACAGCCGGCAGCAGGTGAGCATCCTTCACTCACTGCGCCTGCGCCGACTACTAAATGAGACTGCGCAGGATTTTACTTTCAAAGCGCAGAGCAGAGATGTCCATCAAAGCAAAATGGGCGTGCAGAACGGTGAGGAGACAGAGTCTCTAGGTGCTGCAGCAACGCCCCAATAGCACCTAGAGGCTCATTTGCATATTTTTTAAGTTAGTTTTCTGGGCGAACGGCGGCATGTAGGCAGATAAAAGTTACACAGTTATGTACTGCTGACATTAGCACATCGCTAGCTACATAACGAATTTTGTGTTGATGGAAACCCTTTAACAAGGCTTCATCTTCCTCACTAAAGGGAAATCTACGCCGTATTGTTTGGGAATAAATAATTTCTTATCTGGCATCTTCCATTCCCTTTTTATCATATTATGCATATTTTTATGGACTGGGAAGACTCGTTTTTTCTTATTTTCGAGTCCACTAAACATTTCGTCCTGGACGGACCTATGGACTTTCTCGTCTGAGAGGACCATGGTCGCCCTAATGGCTTTAATCAATTCTCTCAATTAAAATCTGTATCAGATCCAGAGGAATCAACAGAGTCAAAACTTCCTTGGTCTGCATCCTGCTCTGAAACTGAGGAGCTAGAATACATAATTTTTTGTTCCCTACGTTTAGAGGTAGATGGACATAGGCTGTTTGGATAAAGCTGAGCGCATCTCCTCTCTAATTACGTCCCTTAATTCCTCCCTGATAGATGGAACCAAATCTTTGGCCATATTTGTAGTACATTTTTTGCACATTTTTAGTACATGTTTCTGGTAATTTTACCGAACACACTACACATTTCCTAATTTTAGGGGTGTATTTTGTTTTCTGCACACCATCCTTATCACTCTGCACGCATACAGGAGAGGGTTGACAGAAACACAAGAGGTTACCATAAGTACAAGATATCGGGCATCCCAAGTGAAAGTAACCCACAGCAGCAGGCCTCTGCCATGTCTGTCCCCCTTTTTATTTCTCCTTACCTGCAGACCTCAGATCAGAGGGCGACTTCCGCCTTGATCTCCGCGCCAAATTAAGTTCCGCCCCCTACGTTAGTCACACAACCAGAAGTACCGCTGGAACGCATGCGACTTCCTGTGACGTCATAGTCATGCACTGAAGATTCGGGATGCCATGAGGAGCGCTGAAAAGACAGGAGGAACTAAGTGTCCGGTCGGCACATGGACCTCCACCCCGGCACGCAGAGCAGGAGGTAAGGAGCAGGGTCCCTTACCTACAGACTTCCAGCACCCCAATGCCCAACTAGGGAACGGGTGCTGCCTGCATCCCTCATGTGCCTAGGCATAATGACAGTAAAATCTCCACCTCTGCCTGCCGACACAGAAGTGGACCCACAGCAAGTGCCGTGAGGAATAACCCGTCTACCACCTGGAGGGAAAGGAAGACACTGAGGAGGATCCGGAGGAGGGTCAAATTCTTCCTGTCCCTACCTGGTTGGAGGCAGGTCATCTCTCATGGTATGCCATCATGAAGGATGAAAGGGAAAAATAGAACATGTCCTATTCTTGTCCGCAATTGCGGACAAGATTAGTCATTTTCTATTATAGTGTCGGCGATGTACGGTCCGCAGATTGCGGAACGCACATTGCTGTGTCCTGTGGATCCGTAAAACACTTACGAACATGTGAATGGACCTTAGCCGACTCACACTGAAGTGACTATTTTCCATAGCCCAAAAGGACCTTTATTATAGAGTATGGAGGATTCATACTGCTGAGGTCCTTTTCAGGGATAGGATTTAGCGACCCTGCCTGGCATACTGTGCAGGAGCGACAGTGTAAATGTCTCCTGTGTCTCAGTATTGATTTTGGTGGAATTTGGTTATTGATTTGTGTCTGCTGTTTCCATGTGTTTTTGTCTGTCCTGGCTCGTTTGGTTCCGCTTTGTTTTTACTTGATTTTGGCTGATCTGTCACTAGTCAGTTATTTTGACCCCACTGTACCTTCCCCGTATAGGGGAATTAAGGAGTGACTGTGGACTAGGAAAGATCGTGCAAACAGTTAGGAACATTGTAAGAGTAGGTGAGCATCAGAATTGTCCTTTCTGTGACACATGATTGAAGCATTGTACAATGCAGGGAGTCTCCCTTCTAGCAGTAGATGCTGCTCCCTAGTAGCAAAGGTCACCAAGGCTGTTTAATGTGTGTGTCTGTTACATCATACATAGGCCCTGATTTAACAGAACTTCACTCCAGAATTCTGCCATCAAAAAGTGCAAAATATGGCTTTTGCTACTTTTTTTTGCCATTAATTGCACCAAATTTTGCATTTTTACACAACTCATGCCAGTTTTGTAATATGGATGGAAAAGTGGGTGTGGTTAGCTATGTTAATGATTATTACTCCAGATTTATCATTGAGACTTTTTTTTAAAAGTCGCAATCTCACTCCAGGAGGGAAAAATAGGAAAGCTGGAGGAGCTTCTCTAGAAGTGTTGGGTGTAAGAACAAGCCACATTTATCAGACAACCTGTGACATGTGATGAATGTGGAATAAAGTTCTCCAACACAAACTCAAGCAAAACTGACTTCAAATATTCTCTTTATGATAAATTCCCCCAGAGTGTGCCATCGGAGACACATGCACGGCTACAGTTTCCCAAAGTATATAGTTAATTAAAAAAATTAAAATAAATAACACTGGATAATTTACACACAAAAAAAAAGACGACAATTATTTGAAATGTTTACATATTTTATTCATCTAAAACATAACATTTATTTAACCACAAATTATGGTTATCCCTATTAAAAAAATGCAGGATTAAAAATGGTAAACGAAACAGCATTGTAGGGCACGTCACACTCTTTCAAACAGGACCTTTTTTTATCTGGTGAGATGCTCCCATATTGAGACATATGTGCCACCCGTTCCATGCACTGGGGACCGCAGTAACCAATGTAATCTTGCCCATGTCAGCGATTTGTAATCTTCTACAGAGGAGTGGCAATATTCTAACACTTCTGGTCCCCCATGTACCCCCAGACTACTCCCACACTGTTACCAGCACCCCACTGGTCCCCCATGTACCCCCAGACTACACCCACACTGTTGCCAGCACCCCACTGGTCCCCCATGTACCCCCAGACTACACCCACACTGTTGCCAGCACCCCACTGGTCCCCCATGTACCCCCAGACTACACCCACACTGTTACCAGCACCCCACTGGTCCCCCATGTACTCCCCAGACTACACCGACACTGTTACCAGCACCCCACTGGTCCCCCATGTACCCCCAGACTACACCGACACTGTTACCAGCACCCCACTGGTCCCCCATGTACCTCCAGACTACACCCACACTGTTACCAGCACCCCACTGGTCCCCCATGTACCCCCAGACTACACCGACACTGTTACCAGCACCCCACTGGTCCCCCATGTACCCCCAGACTACACCCACACTGTTACCAGCACCCCACTGGTCCCCCATGTACCCCCAGACTACACCCACACTGTTACCAGCACCCCACTGGTCCCCCATGTACCCCCAGACTACACCGACACTGTTACCAGCACCCCACTGGTCCCCCATGTACCCCCAGACTACACCCACACTGTTGCCAGCACCCCACTGGTCCCCCATGTACCCCCAGACTACACCCACACTGTTACCAGCACCCCACTGGTCCCCCATGTACTCCCCAGACTACACCGACACTGTTACCAGCACCCCACTGGTCCCCCATGTACCCCCAGACTACACCGACACTGTTACCAGCACCCCACTGGTCCCCCATGTACCTCCAGACTACACCCACACTGTTACCAGCACCCCACTGGTCCCCCATGTACCCCCAGACTACACCTACACTGTTACCAGCACCCCACTGGTCCCCCATGTACCCCCAGACTACACCCACACTGTTACCAGCACCCCACTGGTCCACCATGTACCCCCAGACTACACCCACACTGTTACCAGCACCACACTGGTCCCCCATGTTCCCCCAGACTACACCGACACTGTTACCAGCACCCCACTGGTCCCCCATGTACCCCCAGACTACACCCACACTGTTACCAGCACCCCACTGGTCCACCATGTACCCCCAGACTACACCCACACTTTTACCAGCACCACACTGGTCCCCCATGTACCCCCAGACTACACCCACACTGTTACCAGCACCCCACTGGTCCCCCATGTACCCCGAGACTACACCCACACTGTTACAAGCACCCCACAAGCTTTACATATAACTTTTCATAAGGGACAAAAAAAAAAAAACATCTCAAGCATGCCACCATCCTCTATGTCCCTCCAGCACACCGTTCCAGTGCTAAACCATGTTACCCCAGTGCACCCCCAGAATCCTAACCAGTAGTACACCATTATAAACGTGCCTAAACTGTACTCCCCAAATCCTGACCTAGCCCACCTCTAACCCAGTTAAAGGGGTCCTCTCACTTCAGCACATAGCATTCATCATGTAGATCAGGCATGCTCAACCTGAGGCCATTCAGCTGTTGTAAAACTGCAACTACCATCATTCCCGGACATCCTACAGCTTTCAGCCTACAGAAGGGCATGGTGGGAGTTGTGGTTTTACAACAGCTGAAGGGCCGCAGGTTGAGCATCCCTGATGTAGATAAAGTTAATACAAGCCACCTTCTAATGTATTGTGATTCTCCACATTGCCTCCATTGCTGGCTAGATTCATTTTTCCATCACAGACAAAAAAAAGCCATGTATGCAGCACTTTATTGTCTGGTATAAAGTCAGATCCTAAACAGAAACTAAACGGACTCCATCATAGTCGGCGGGGTCTGTTCAGCTTCTTCCTTGTCTGTTAGGCCCGGCTCATATCACATTTTTGTCATACATTTAATGTACGCCAAAAAATGTATGTATGTTACCAGGTGCCTCAGACAGATGCCATACTGTGGCATCACCTTAGAGTACCATAGTGTAAAAAAATATATACGTTAGCCTATACCATTTTTTTTCCAGGATGGAAGACTGCAGCAGTGGTACACTACACTTTCCCATCCTGCAGAGTCCTACAACATGGGTGGCAGAGGACACATTTCATGAAATCATATAACCTTAATAATTAAATAATAAAAAGACACAAGACACTTGTTAGTGGAATAAATAGGCCGTGTTGCTTTATTTGGGGTTTGACCAAGTTATCATACCAATTTAGCAAAATATTAAATTAATAAATATCAATAAATAATCCAACCATATAAATAACTGAATAAATACTTAAAATTATTAACTTTAAGGACCATAAAGTCCACCCAGCACAAGCTGGGTGACCGATCACCCCCAAACAGGCAACACAACAATAAAATAGGGAGGGAGGGCGGGGCGTTGCTCCTTGACCGGTGCTCCACTGGAACTGACAGCTGGTAACCGGGTGCTGTCACTTTTAAACACACAGGCTTCCCGCCGAAACTGACAGCTGCCAATCAGCTGTCCAGCAACTTTCCCGCTTCAGAACAGCTGTCCAATCCAACAGCTGTTCCAAGCGTCACGTATCCAGGCAGATCACTAAGGGAACCGGCCAAAACCAGATTCCTGACAGGTATCCCTAAATTGAAGGGAAGAAGTGGGGGGGGGGGGGGGGCAAGAGAAAACATACAAAAAAGCACCATTAAACAAATAATAGACCCGTGCCCCTGCCACCATGTGTCCCCCAAGCTATACGCTCTGGGGGGCCCCTTCAACCTTTTGCCTTACTTTTTTTTACAATGGAACTCTATGATGACGGATGCCACAGTATGGCGTCAGTGAGGCGTCCGATATATGTTTTTTGTGTATGTTGACAAAAAGCCACCCTTACATACCCCATCCAGAACTTCCTTCATTTCTGTTCTGCTCATCTAACAGAGCAGAACAGAAATAAATAGCGGTGGTGTGAACGGGGCCTAAGAGGTGAACATGCAGGAAACTGTTACTGGTCTAAATAACATGAGGTAATTATAGTGAAGTGATAAAGTCCGGTCCAATATGGCGGATCCTCCCTGTACTTTACCACTTGGCTTTAATAGCCTGCATTCGCTACATGCATCTCACACACACATCAGTGCGTGGGGTGCAGCGTGTGTGAGGTGCGTGTGGTATTAGAAGCGTGTGGGGCAGTGTGAGGTGCGTGCGGTATTAGAAGCGTGTGGGGCAGTGTGAGGGGCGTGTGGTATTAGAAGTGTGTGGGGCAGTTTGAGTTGCATGTGGTATTAGAAGCGCGTGGGACAGTATGAGGTGCGTGTGGTATTAGAAGCGTGTGGGGCAGTGTGAGGTGCGTGTGGTATTAGAAGCGTGTGGGGCAGTGTGAGGTGCATGTGGTATTAGAAGCGCGTGGGGCAGTGTGAGGTGCATGTGGTATTAGAAGCGTGTGGGGCAGTGTGAGGTGCATGTGGTATTAGAAGAGTGTGGGGCAGTGTGAGGTGCATGTGGTATTAGAAGCGTGTGGGGCAGTGTGAGGTGCGTGTGGTATTAGAAGCGTGTGGGCAGTATGAGGTGCGTGTGGTATTAGAAGCGTGTGGGGCAGTATGAGGTGCGTGTGGTATTAGAAGCGTGTGGGGCAGTGTGAGGTGCATGTGGTATTAGAAGCGTGTGGGGAAGTATGAGGTGCGTGTGGTATTAGAAGCGTGTGGGGCAGCGTGAGGTGCGTGTGGTATTAGAAGCGTGTGGGGCAGTATGAGGTGCGTGTGGTATTAGAAGCGTGAGGGGCAGTATGAGGTGCGTGTGGTATTAGAAGCGTGTGGGGCAGTATGAGGTGCGTGTGGTATTAGAAGCGTGTGGGGCAGTGTGAGGTGCATGTGGTATTAGAAGCGTGTGGGGAAGTATGAGGTGCGTGTGGTATTAGAAGCGTGTGGGGCAGCGTGAGGTGCGTGTGGTATTAGAAGCGTGTGGGGCAGTATGAGGTGCGTGTGGTATTAGAAGCGTGTGGGGCAGTATGAGGTGCGTGTGGTATTAGAAGCGTGTGGGGCAGTATGAGGTGCGTGTGGTATTAGAAGCGTGTGGGGCAGTGTGAGGTGCATGTGGTATTAGAAGCGTGTGGGGAAGTATGAGGTGCGTGTGGTATTAGAAGCGTGTGGGGCAGTGTGAGAGGTGTGTGGTATTAGAAGCGTGTGGGGCAGTATGAGGTGCGTGTGGTATTAGAAGCGTGTGGGGAAATATGAGGTGCGTGTGGTATTGGAAGCGTGTGGGGCAGTGTGAGGTGCGTGTGGTATTAGAAGCGTGTGGGGCAGTATGAGGTGCGTGTGGTATTAGAAGCGTGTGGGGCAGTGTGAGGTGCGTGTGGTATTAGAAGCGTGTGGGGCAGTGTGAGGTGGTATTAGAAGCGTGTGGGGCAGTATGAGGTGCGTGTGTTATTGAAGCGTGTGGGGCAGTGTGAGGTGGTATTAGAAGCGTGTGGGGCAGTGTGAGAGGTGTGTGGTGTTAAAAGCGTGTGGGGCAGTATGAGGTGCGTGTATTATTAGAAGCGTGTGGGGCAGTATGAGGTGCGTGTGGTATTAGAAGCGTGTGGGGCAATATGAGGTGCGTGTGGTATTAGAAGCGTGTGGGGCAGTGTGAGAGGTGTGTGGTATTAGAAGCGTGTGGGGCAGTATGAGGTGCGTGTGGTATTAGAAGCGTGTGGGGAAATATGAGGTGCGTGTGGTATTGGAAGCGTGTGGGGCAGTGTGAGGTGCGTGTGGTATTAGAAGCGTGTGGGGCAGTATGAGGTGCGTGTGGTATTAGAAGCGTGTGGGGCAGTGTGAGGTGCGTGTGGTATTAGAAGCGTGTGGGGCAGTGTGAGGTGGTATTAGAAGCGTGTGGGGCAGTATGAGGTGCGTGTGTTATTGAAGCGTGTGGGGCAGTGTGAGGTGGTATTAGAAGCGTGTGGGGCAGTGTGAGAGGTGTGTGGTGTTAAAAGCGTGTGGGGCAGTATGAGGTGCGTGTGTTATTAGAAGCGTGTGGGGCAGTATGAGGTGCGTGTGGTATTAGAAGCGTGTGGGGCAATATGAGGTGCGTGTGGTATTAGAAGCGTGTGAGGTGCGTGTGGTATTAGAAGCGTGTGGGGCAGTGTGAGGTGCGTGTGGTATTAGAAGCGTGTGGGGCAGTGTGAGGTGCGTGTGGTATTAGAAGCGTGTGGGGCAGTGTGAGGTGCGTGTGTTATTAGAAGCGTGTGGGGCAGTATGAGGTGCGTGTGGTATTAAAAGCGTGTGGGGCAATATGAGGTGCGTGTGGTATTAGAAGCGTGTGGGACAGTGTAAGGTGCGTGTGGTATTAGAAGCGTGTGGGACAGTGTGAGGTGCGTGTGGTATTAGAAGCGTGTGGGGCAGTATGAGGTGCGTGTGGTATTAGAAGCGTGTGGGGCAGTGTGAGGTGCGTGTGGTATTAGAAGCGTGTGGGGCAGTGTGAGGTGCGTGTGGTATTAGAAGCGTGTGGGGCAGTATGAGGTGCGTGTGGTATTAGAAGCGTGTGGGGCAGTGTGAGGTGCGTGTGGTATTAGAAGCGTGTGGGGCAGTGTGAGGTGGTATTAGAAGCGTGTGAGGTGCGTGTGGTATTAAAAGCGTGTGGGACAGTATGAGGTGCGTGTGTTATTGAAGCGTGTGGGGCAGTGTGAGGTGGTATTAGAAGCGTGTGGGGCAGTGTGAGAGGTGTGTGGTGTTAGAAGCGTGTGGGGCAGTATGAGGTGCGTGTGTTATTAGAAGCGTGTGGGGCAGTATGAGGTGCGTGTGGTATTAGAAGCGTGTGGGGCAATATGAGGTGCGTGTGTTATTAGAAGCGCGTGGGACAGTGTGAGGTGCGTGTGGTATTAGAAGCGTGTGGGGCAGTGTGAGCAGTGCGTGGTATTAGAAGCGTGTGGGGCAGTATGAGGTGCGTGTGGTATTAGAAGCGTGTGGGGCAGTGTGAGGAGCGTGTGGTATTAGAAGCGTGTGGGGCAGTGTGAGGAGCGTGTGGTATTAGAAGCGTGTGGGGCAGTGTGAGGTGCGTGTGGTATTAGAAGCGTGTGGGGAAGTGTGAGGTGGTATTAGAAGCGTGTGAGGCAGTGTGAGGTGCGTGTGGTATTAGAAGCGTGTGGGGCAGTATGAGGTGCGTGTGTTATTGAAGCGTGTGGGGCAGTGTGAGGTGGTATTAGAAGCATGTGGGCCAGTGTGAGGAGCGTGTGGTATTAGAAGCGTGTGAGGTGCGTGTGGTATTAGAATCGTGTGGGGCAGTGTGAGGTGCGTGTGGTATTAGAAGCGTGTGGGGCAGTATGAGGTGCGTGTGTTATTAGAAGCGTGTGAGGTGGTATTAGAAGCGTGTGGGGCAGTATGAGGTGCGTGTGTTATTAGAAGCGTGTGGGGCAGTATGAGGTGCGTGTGGTATTAGAAGCGTGTGGGACAGTGTGAGGTGCGTGTGGTATTAGAAGCGTGTGGGGCAGTATGAGGTGCGTGTGGTATTAGAAGCGTGTGGGGCAGTATGAGGTGCGTGTGGTATTAGAAGCGTGTGGGGCAATATGAGGTGCGTGTGGTATTAGAAGCGTGTGGGACAGTGTGAGGTGCGTGTGGTATTAGAAGCGTGTTGGACAGTGTGAGGTGCGTGTGGTATTAGAAGCGTGTGGGGTGGTATTAGAAGCGTGTGGGGCAGTGTGAGAAGCGTGTGGTATTAGAAGCGTGTGGGGCAGTATGAGGTGCGTGTGGTATTAGAAGCGTGTGGGGCAGTGTGAGGTGCGTGTGGTATTAGAAGCGTGTGGGGCAGTGTGAGGTGCGTGTGGTATTAGAAGCGTGTGGGGCAGTGTGAGGAGCGTGTGGTATTAGAAGCGTGTGGGGCAGTATGAGGTGCGTGTGGTATTAGAAGCGTGTGGGGCAGTGTGAGGTGCGTGTGGTATTAGAAGCGTGTGGGGCAGTGTGAGGTGCGTGTGGTATTAGAAGCGTGTGGGGCAGTGTGAGGAGCGTGTGGTATTAGAAGCATGTGGGGCAGTGTGAGGTGCGTGTGGTATTAGAAGCGTGTGGGGCAGTGTGAGGAGCGTGTGGTATTAGAAGCGTGTGGGGCAGTGTGAGGTGCGTGTGGTATTAGAAGCGTGTGGGGCAGTGTGAGGTGCGTGTGGTATTAGAAGCGTGTGGGACAGTGTGAGGTGCGTGTGGTATTAGAAGCGTGTGGGGCAGTGTGAGGTGCGTGTGGTATTAGAAGCGTGTGGGGCAGTGTGAGGTGCGTGTGGTATTAGAAGCGTGTGGGGCAGTGTGAGGAGCGTGTGGTATTAGAAGCGTGTGGGGCAGTGTGAGGTGCGTGTGGTATTAGAAGCGTGTGGGGCAGTGTGAGGTGCGTGTGGTATTAGAAGCGTGTGGGGCAGTGTGAGGTGCGTGTGGTATTAGAAGCGTGTGGGGCAGTGTGAGGAGCGTGTGGTATTAGAAGCGTGTGGGGCAGTGTGAGGAGCGTGTGGTATTAGAAGCGTGTGGGGCAGTGTGAGGTGCGTGTGGTATTAGAAGCGTGTGGGGCAGTGTGAGGTGCGTGTGGTATTAGAAGCGTGTGGGGCAGTGTGAGGTGCGTGTGGTATTAGAAGCGTGTGGGGCAGTGTGAGGTGCGTGTGGTATTAGAAGCGTGTGGGGCAGTGTGAGGAGCGTGTGGTATTAGAAGCGTGTGGGGCAGTGTGAGGTGCGTGTGGTATTAGACGCGTGTGGGGCAGTGTGAGGTGCGTGTGGTATTAGAAGCGTGTGGGGCAGTGTGAGGTGCGTGTGGTATTAGAAGCGTGTGGGGCAGTGTGAGGTGCGTGTGGTATTAGAAGCGTGTGGGGCAGTGTGAGGTGCGTGTAGTATTAGAAGCGTGTGGGGCAGTGTGAGGTGCGTGTAGTATTAGAAGCGTGTGGGACAGTGTGAGGTGCGTGTGGTATTAGAAGCGTGTGGGGCAGTGTGAGGTGCGTGTGGTATTAGAAGCGTGTGGGGCAGTGTGAGGTGCGTGTGGTATTAGAAGCGTGTGGGGCAGTGTGAGGTGCGTGTGGTATTAGAAGCGTGTGGGGCAGTATGAGGTGCGTGTGGTATTAGAAGCGTGTGGGGCAGTGTGAGGTGCGTGTGGTATTAGAAGCGTGTGGGGCAGTGTGAGGTGCGTGTGGTATTAGAAGCGTGTGGGGCAGTATGAGGTGCGTGTGGTATTAGAAGCGTGTGGGGCAGTGTGAGGTGCGTGTGGTATTAGAAGCGTGTGGGGCAGTGTGAGGTGCGTGTGGTATTAGAAGCGTGTGGGGCAGTGTGAGGTGCGTGTGGTATTAGAAGCGTGTGGGGCAGTATGAGGTGCGTGTGGTATTAGAAGCGTGTGGGGCAGTGTGAGGTGCTTTGGGGCAGTGTGAGGTGCGTGTGGTATTAGAAGCGTGTGGGGCAGTGTGAGGTGCGTGTGGTATTAGAAGCGTGTGGGGTGGTATTAGAAGCGTGTGGGGCAGTGTGAGGTGCGTGTGGTATTAGAAGCGTGTGGGGCAGTGTGAGGTGCGTGTGGTATTAGAAGCGTGTGGGGCAGTATGAGGTGCGTGTGGTATTAGAAGCGTGTGGGGCAGTGTGAGGTGCGTGTGGTATTAGAAGCGTGTGGGGCAGTGTGAGGTGCGTGTGGTGTGAGGTGCGTGTGGTATTAGAAGCGTGTGGGGCAGTATGAGGTGCGTGTGGTATTAGAAGCGTGTGGGGCAGTGTGAGGTGCGTGTGGTATTAGAAGCGTGTGGGGCAGTATGAGGTGCGTGTGGTATTAGAAGCGTGTGGGGCAGTATGAGGTGCGTGTGGTATTAGAAGCGTGTGGGGCAGTGTGAGGTGCGTGTGGTATTAGAAGCGTGTGGGGCAGTGTGAGGTGCGTGTGGTATTAGAAGCGTGTGGGGCAGTGTGAAGTGCGTGTGGTATTAGAAGCGTGTGGGGCAGTATGAGGTGCGTGTGGTATTAGAAGCGTGTGGGGCAGTGTGAGGTGCGTGTGGTATTAGAAGCGTGTGGGGTGGTATTAGAAGCGTGTGGGGCAGTGTGAGGTGCGTGTGGTATTAGAAGCGTGTGGGGCAGTGTGAGGTCCGTGTGGTATTAGAAACGTGTGGGGCAGTGTGAGAAGCGTGTGGTATTAGAAGCGTGTGGGGCAGTGTGAGGAGCGTGTGGTATTAGAAGCGTGTGGGGCAGTGTGAGGAGCGTGTGGTATTAGAAGCGTGTGGGGCAGTGTGAGGTGCGTGTGGTATTAGAAGCGTGTGGGGCAGTGTGAGGTGCGTGTGGTATTAGAAGCGTGTGGGGCAGTGTGAGGTGCGTGTGGTATTAGAAGCGTGTGGGGCAGTGTGAGGTGCGTGTGGTATTAGAAGCGTGTGGGGCAGTATGAGGTGCGTGTGGTATTAGAAGCGTGTGGGGCAGTGTGAGGTGCGTGTGGTATTAGAAGCGTGTGGGGCAGTATGAGGTGCGTGTGGTATTAGAAGCGTGTGGGGCAGTGTGAGGTGCGTGTGGTATTAGAAGCGTGTGGGGCAGTGTGAGGTGCGTGTGGTATTAGAAGCGTGTGGGGCAGTGTGAGGTGCGTGTGGTATTAGAAGCGTGTGGGGCAGTGTGAGGTGCGTGTGGTATTAGAAGCGTGTGGGGCAGTATGAGGTGCGTGTGGTATTAGAAGCGTGTGGGGCAGTGTGAGGTGCGTGTGGTATTAGAAGCGTGTGGGGCAGTGTGAGGTGCGTGTGGTATTAGAAGCGTGTGGGGCAGTATGAGGTGCGTGTGGTATTAGAAGCGTGTGGGGCAGTATGAGGTGCGTGTGGTATTAGAAGCGTGTGGGGCAGTGTGAGGTGCGTGTGGTATTAGAAGCGTGTGGGGCGCATCTGATGATCACACACTGCACCACATACATTGATAGATTACACACTGCTGTCACCTTGTTCTGCGCGTCCATCTTGATGTCTGGGATGTAGTCTTCAGCTCCACCGCCATATTTGCCGGGGTCCTTGGGGAGCGTGCCTGGCTCTCCCTAATATAGCAACCCCGGAAGCTCCTCCTTACAGCTCCCGCCAGCTTTCTCTGCTGCAGGTCACTGTACCGCCCAAATTAACCAATAACAAAGCTCCTTATTGCAGACACAGGCAGCACTGATGCACTTCCATGCCGTTCAGAGCGCCTGCGCTGATGAATGGCATGGAAAAGTCTACGGTGTATTGCTACACCTTAAACTTTTTTCAGAGAGAAGAACAGCCTGAACAGGTATCTCTGGCGCTTGTACAGGCGTTATTGCGACCTCTGGTCTGAAGTCATCCCAACATTCCCATATCATCAGTACAGTGTAATACCGCCGGTAATTACCCGATGAGCAAGCAAACGGCAGATCGTTCTAATTACAGTCTGCCGCTGGCAAATAACTGTACAGCATGGAGACAAGCGATGGTATAACGATCGCTGCATGTAATAGCAGCGGTCTCCTCAGCAAGCAAGCAGGCAATTCCTTCCTTATCGCCTTGAAAATCTGCCTATGTAATACAGCCTTTACACACACTACCAACAACATACAATCCCACACACAAGACACCCCCCTCAGCATCCACACAGCTGTCCCCCATCACACAGCCCCCTTCACATACAACCAGATACCCCCTCCCTCACACATAACCACC
The DNA here is from genome assembly GCF_905171765.1 of Bufo bufo. NCBI lineage: Eukaryota > Metazoa > Chordata > Amphibia > Anura > Bufonidae > Bufo > Bufo bufo. The sequence continues at coordinate 168,234,423 of NC_053391.1, read as the reverse complement.
CCACCATCTCAGTGTGCTGCACCACACAGTCCCCCTCACATACAAACCAGACACCACCCTACTACACAGCCTCCCATTTCAGCATCCAAACATAGCCCTCCCCATACAACCAGATACCCCCACCCTCAGCAGCCACACAGCTGCCCCCCCATACAACCAGATACCCCCTCCCTCAGCCTACACGCAGCTGCCCCCCCATACAAGATACCCCCTCCCTCAGCATCCCCCCATACAAGATACCCCCACCCTCAGCAGCCACGTAGCGCCCCCCCCATACAACTAGATGCCCCCTCCCTCAGCATACACGCAGCTGCCCCCCCATACAACAAGATACCCCCTCCCTCGGCATCCACGCAGCTGCCCCCCCCATACAACAAGATACCCCCTCCCTCAGCATCCACGCAGCTGCCCCCACCATACAAGATATCCCCTCCCTCAGCATCCACGCAGCTGCCCCCATACAAGATACCCCCTCCCTCAGCATCCACGCAGCTGTCCCCCCCCCCATACAAGATACCCCCTCCCTTAGCATCCACGCAGCTGCCCCCCATACAAGATACCCCCTCCCTCAGCATCCACGCAGCTGCCCCCCCATACAAGATACCCCCTCCCTCAGCATCCACGCAGCTGCCCCCCCATACAAGATACCCCCTCCCTCAGCATCCATGCAGCTGTCCCCCCCTATAAAAGATACCCCCTCCCTCAGCATCCATGCAGCTGTCCCCCCCTATACAAGATACCCCCTCCCTCAGCATCCACGCAGCTGCCCCCTCATACAAGATACCCCCTTCCGCAGCATCCACGCAGCTGCCCCCCCATACAAGATACCCCCTCCCTCAGCATCCACACAGCTGTTCCCCCATACAAGATACCCCCTCCCTCAGCATCTACGCAGCTGCCCCCCATACAAGATACCCCCTCCCTCAGCATCCATGCAGCTGTCCCCCCATACAAGATACCCCCTCCCTCAGCATCCACGCAGCTGCCCCCCATACAAGATACCCCCTCCCTCAGCATCCATGCAGCTGTCCCCCCATACAAGATTCCCCCTCCCTCAGCATCCACGCAGATGCCTTCCCATACAAGATGCCCCCTCCCTCAGCATCCTCCCATACAAGATGCCCCCTCCCTCAGCATCCCCCCATACAAGATGCCCCCTCCCTCAGCATCCCCCCATACAAGATACCCCCTCCCTCAGCATCCACGCAGCTGCCCCCCATACAAGATACCCCCTCCCTCAGCATCCACGCAGCTTCCCCCATACAAGATACCCCCTCCCTCAGCATCCACGCAGCTGCCCCCCATACAAGATACCCCCTCCCTCAGCATCCATGCAGCTACCCCCTCAAGCATCCACGTAGCTGCCCCCCCATACAAGATGCCCCCTCCCTTAGCATCCCCCCATACAACAAGATACCCCCTCCCTCAGAATCCCCCCCCATACAAGATACCCCCTCCCTCAGCATCCACGCAGCTGCTCCCCCTCCCCCCGGTGTACAATCCCTCCCAGCACATCCCCAACAGTTTCAGTACAAAATAAGTTACTAAATCAGTAGGTTCTGCGTACTTCTACAACACTGCAGGAGTTTTCTAGTTCACTCCCTGCGCTGATGACCCTAGCGAGCTCCATGATAGTATGATACATGTGAAAAAGAGCGCGGCTCTCCTGTTTCCGTTCCACGTGATGTTATGACGTCAGCATGTCCTTCCCGAATATAGTATTTAGCCATTACCCTTGTTCGCGCAGCCGGCATCTCTTCTGTCTTTATCTGTGAGCAATAGGACCTTTCATGAAGTCACTACGTTCATCACATGATCCATCACCATGTCATCACATGATCCATCACCATGGTGATGGATCATGTGATGGACCATGTGATGAACACAGTGACTTCGTCAAAGGTCCTATTGCTCACAGATGAAGACAGAAGAGATGTGGGCTGCGCAAACAAGTGGATTAAGGTGAGTTAAATTATTATTTATATTTTTTTAACCCCTCCAGCGCTATTGTACTATGCATTCTGTATTAAGAATGCTATTATTTTCCCTTATAACCATGTTATAAGGGAAAATAATGCAATCTACAGAACACCTAACCCAAACCTGAACTTGTGTGAAGAAGTTCGGGTCTGGGTACCACAGTCGTTCCTACTCGCGCAGGTTTGCCGCAATGCACCAGGACGCATCCGGACCTAATCCGGACACGCCCGTGTGAAAGAGGCCTAACATTTAGGCTGGGTTCACACCAGAGCGTTCTGAAAGGAGCGCTCTGTATGCGCGATTGTACGGGCGTTTACAAGCGCGCATACAGAGACAAGCGAACACACATTGTCGCGTGTTCCCGAAAGTCTATGTACGGGAACGCGCGACAAACGCCCAAAAAAACGCTCAAGTACTTGTTTGAGCGTCGGGCGTTTTACAGCGCGATCGTACGCGCTGTAAAACGCCCAGGTGAGAACCATTCCCATAGGGAAGCATTGGTTTCTCCTTGTTGTGCGTTTTACTGCGCGTAGGAACGCGCTGTAAAACGCTCAGGTGTGAACTCAGTGTTAGATAGTATAAACAGAATACACAGCCTCTGTTATACGGCTGAAGTTCTCGGCTTGTGCCAAGTTAAGTTATTCCCCCTTTCCACAGGTGTTTTGATTCATATTATTTAAAATTATTTTATTTTGTCCTTTTTATTTTACTTAAAGAGTAACAAAACTTTTAATTAAGTTTTTGGTAAAATTTACTACAGGGTACCCATGTGCTATGCCAGGATTTAGTAAACCTCTGGGGGAGGGGGCACAGGCAGGAGCAGCAATGTGCGCTTCTGTCTGTACTCCATTGGTTGTGGCCCCGGTCAGCGGTGTACAGAAAAGTGGATTTTAAGTGCACAGAGAAAAGTGCGTTTGGGGGGAGGGGGATATCTCTAATAAAAATTGTAGATGCATTAATATGTATATTACAAAAAATATTATTAGGGCATTTAGGAAATTTTTTCCTAAAAGTTAATTAAAGTTTAGTTACTAGTAAAATAAAAAGAACAAAATGAAAAAATTTAAAGATTATCAATACATGTCATAAATATCTATGGGCTGTTTTCTTTATCCAGCCTGAATGCGGCAGCTAGCGGCCAGTTTGACAGGGTCATGGGACCTCATTCTAGTTAAGAGTCCTACCTCGGTGGATACATGTGTAATGTGTAAGTACCTCTATATACATATGCATTTTCCCCAGGGAATACACATGTACACTGTGAACAAACAGCCTGTTATAGACAGTTTTTGTGGCGGTGGTTTTTGACCTTATTTGCTGCGGAAAATCTTAGGGTGCCTAAGGATCCTATTAAGCTGAAACCCCACATGCAGTTTTTGATGCAGTTAAAGGCAGAACTTATATACAGTATACACCCACATGTCCTTCTATGGGAACTTACTGTAGACGTGCACTTTTAGTAAACCTGAGTATGAGTACTTGAGAATGTACTAGCGGCCACTTTGAGTCAGGGGACCCCATTCTTGTTGTGGATCCCACCTTGGTGGATAAATGTCTGATACGTAAATACCTCTATAAACCGGAGGCGGATTGGCCATAGACTCTATAGGAAAATTTCCCCTTGAGCCGATGCCCAGGGGGCCACCTGAGCTCTCCTCATGGGCACCAGCCAGGTAAGTAATTATCTGTCGCCTCCAGAGTTAAAGGGGTTATCCCATCTTAGACAATGGGGGCATATCTCTAGGATATGCCCCCATTGTCTGATAGGTGCGGGTCCCACCACTGGGACCCGCACCTGTATCGAGAACAGAGCAGGGAGCGCTATGGCTGGAGGACCCCAGATTTCCCGGGGTCCGTCCACCACCAGCGCTAATCCCCGCTTCTCCCATAGAAGTGAGAGGGAGCGTGCCGCGCATGCGCGGTCCATGGTCCCATTAATTTCTATGGAGCAGATGGCAATAGCCCTCGGCTATTTTCGGCGGCCCCATAGAAATGAATGGAGGGCGACTTTGCATGTGCAGTGCGCTCTCCTTCACTTTTGCGGCTCCGTTCTCGATATAGGTGCGGGACCCGCACCTATAAGACAATGGGGGCATATCCTAGCGATATGCCCCCATTGACTGAGATGAGAAAACCCCTTTAAAGGGAGTCTGTCATCTGAAATCCCAGACATACCTGTGTGCACTTTGTGTCTGTACTCCATGTCCAGGAAAAGCACTTTTAGGGTCCATTCACACGTCCGTAAGTGTTTTGCGGATCCGCAAAACACTGACACCTGCAATGTGCGATCCGCAATTTGCGGAGATCCGCACATCACAGACACTATAATAGAAAATGCCTTTTCTGGTCCGCAATTGCGGACAAGAATAGGACATTTTCTATTTTTTCCAGGAACTAAATTGCGGATCCCGAAAAAACGGATCCCGAAAAAACGGATGCGGATCCCGAAAATGCAGATGCGGATCCAGGAAATGTGGAATTGCATCCGTTCCAGCCCCATTGAAAGTGAATGGGTCCGCAAATTGCGGAATGAATGCGGACCTAAATTACGGACGTGTGAATGGACCCTTATTCTGCTGGAAAACAGCTCCCAAGTGCCCAAAGCAAACCAGACTGAAGAGGGGAGGGCTGCTTTAGTTGCTCATATCCTGGGATTGGTAACCACTAGAAATATTCCAACCTTTCAAACGATACCAGAATCATAGCATTATATCCACTATATCAGAAGATGTCGCCGTTAGAAATCGAATCCGGAGTGAAAGCTGTTTTTCCTTTCACTTTCAGCCGGGCACTTGGGAGCTGTTTTCCAGCAGAATAAAAGTGCTTTTCCTGGACATGGAGTAATGCAATCTTCTGTGGGGCAGTGCTCTTAGTTATATTGGTGAAAATTAGGTGACAGACTCCCTTTAATTAACGCTGGGGGCGTCAAGTGTTCCTGGCTTGCGACCACAGGTGCTCTACTGACTCTATTGCCATCCTGAGGCACCTGGAGTAGGAGGACATTCTGTGGCAGCCGGTGCTGGCCACCACCGAGGGGAAGCATCTGAGGAGGTACATTGTGCTGCACTGTGGTTTTTAGTTCTGATGAGGCAGTATTTGCCTCTGCTGGGGCGGTATTTTGTGCCACAATATGATATTGCTGGCCCGCCTACTTGTGTTGGCCCTGCTTTCTGTCAGTTTGGACCCTCCTACAACATGGGGCCATTTATAGTTTTTTTTTCCCAGAGCCACTTTAAGTTCCCAATCCGCCCCTGTCTATAAATGTATACTTGTTTTTGCCGTTTGTTCTTCCTTGTTTTTGCCGTTTGTTCCGTTTATACTCCCCTCACCCCCCCCCCCCCACTACCCTTAGTCTGTCTTTCTTTTTATTTTTATTTTCAATCCCTAATGTTTATTTCTTGTCGAAATTTCTTGTTTTCAAATGGTGTTTTATACTTTGAAGTGAATTAACTCCAAACGTGCACTATATTTCTTTGTTTTATAACGAAATTTCCTTGATAATAAGATGAAGAGAAAGCACTTAATTGTTCTAAAAATTATAATAGCCTTTTGTTTGCTACTAAAAATAAAAAATTTACATATAAATGTATACATCTCCCAGGGAATGCACATACGTACACAATGAATGCAGTGTGAATAAACCCTAATATACAGTATACACCCCACCTATCTGTCTATGGGCACTTACTGTAGACATGCACTTTTAGTAAACCTGAGTATAAGTACTTGAGTATGTTTCTTGTATCTTTTTTTTTAGTTTTGGAGAAGTATGTCGACATCACACAACATAGAAAATCTATAGGGGGTGCAAATGTTTAGACAGAGCTATAAATAATAACTTCGATGAGATATAAAAAAAAAGCTGGTTTGTAGAAAAAGCCATGTTTTTCCATTAGTTGATGTTATGGAGAGGCTAGAAACCATTCCCTGCTATGATTTCTTCCGTTTGTATACCTGCATTAAGCAGCTCTCTGCAGGCAGCTGAAGGGAAAGATGAAGAGCCTGAAACATCCCACATTTTTGAAAATATTTTCAAGGACACAGTAAGAGATTCACTGAAGTTGATGTTTTGAAAAGTAACCAGTAGTTATCATTCAATGCAGAGTTCAAATTCGTTTCCAAATAGTGTTTTCTTTTAAGTATAATCGAGTCATTTGTCCCCTACTCACATTATTCACATTTCTTACACCAGATGTCACTGTAAAGTCATTATGAAGTATAAAACTCACTACATACAAAGAGTTTACAAATCTTCAAAATAGCACTTTAAAAAATGCCACAAAAACAGCAATAAAAAGCAGTATTGCGGTATAACCATATATGACAGAAATGCTTTAAATTCTCCACAACAGGATTTTGTTTGTACAATTTGCAGCATTTACAGTACCAGCAAAGTGGATGAGATTTCGGAAATTTCATCCACACACTGTGGAGAAAAGTCACAGCATACATCCATAGCATGTCAGTTGTTGCTGCGGGTTTTACTCACATCTTTTATCCAATGCAAGAATTAACAGTGGCAGAAGACCCACTGTGATGCTAATAGTGATGCAGCAAGAACAAACAGCCTGTTATGGACAGTTTTTGTGGCGGTGGTTTTTGACCTTATTCGCTGCGGAAAATCTTAGGGTGCCTAAGGATCCTATTAAGCTAAAACCCCACATGCAGTTTTTGATGCAGTTACAGGCAGAACTTAATTTAGAGGGAATGGAAAATACATTTATTGACCCCCCCCCCCCCCCCCAAAAAAAAAAACCACCAAGAAGGATTAAAATTGAATGAAACTTTATATTGGAATACAATGATCTTTTTAGAGAGAAAGGATGTTTATTAGGGGAAAACTGTATCACTGAGAGGAGGCTCCAGTACCCTCTTGGGCTGCCTCTAGCCTTGTTACAAGATGAGATGTGGTTGGGCATGCAGGTTCTGTATGGTATCCTGGTGAACATTTGCCCACAGATGTTGCAGCTGGGCTTGTAGGTCCTGCATAGTCATAGATTACCAAAGCTGGTGTCCCAGCTCGTCCCACAAATGCTCGATTGGCAAATCAAGAAAGTGTTGGAGATATCTGGTGAAGATATTCCTTGCAAACCCTTGCTGTATGTGGGCGAGCATTATCCTGCTTAAAAATGCCATTTGAAAGCTCTGCCATGAGCTGCAACACGTGTGGCCGCAGGATGTCCTGCACATATCACTAGGCTGTTAGTGTCCCTCATATCACTACTAGAGGTAAACGACTATCATATGCGAGGGTTCCCCAGATCATCACACCAGCAGTTGGGACAGTGTGTCACTCCACAGCAAAGGCAGGATTGGGGTGCTCATCACCAGGCCTCCATATTTAAACTTGACCTTCGTTAGATCCCAAACAGAACTTGTTGCTAAAGATGATACTGTTCCAACCCATAGCAGTCTTGGCTTCTTGTTCATAGTGTCTAATCAGACCACACCTGTAATCATTTACTTATCTGCCTGAGGCATAACTGCATGCTGGGTTTTGAAGCAATCCAACATTTCTATCTCTGCTCCATTTTTTTTCTTTTTTTTTGTCAATAAGTATATAAGGGAAGCACATATACTTCTCCTTCCTGCTGGATCCACTTCTGGCTTTGGCTCAAGAAAATACAGTGAATCAAAATCTGCACTGGTATTTTTACAAAAACTGCTGTGTGTGAATCCAACCAAAAGATATCTAAACAAACAACATAGAAGGCAATATGCTTCAATGTACAGTACAGACCAAAAGTTTGGACACACCTTCTCATTCAAAGAGTTTTCTTTATTTTCATGACTATGAAAATTGTAGATTCACACTGAAGGCATCAAAACTATGAATTAACACATGTGGAATTATATACATAACAAACAAGTGTGAAACAACAGAAAATATGTCATATTCTAGGTTTTTTAAAGTAGCCACCTTTTGCTTTGATTACTGCTTTGCACACTCTTGGCATTCTCTTGATGAGCTTCAAGAGGTAGTCCCCTGAAATGGTTTTCACTTCACAGGTGTGCCCTGTCATGTTTAATAAGGGGGATTTCTTGCCTTATAAATGGGGTTGGGACCATCAGTGGCGTTGAGGAGAAGTCAGGTGGATACACAGCTGATAGTCCTACTGAATAGACTGTTAGAATTTGTATTATGACAAGGAAAAAGCAGCTAAGTAAAGAAAAACGAGTGGCCATCATTACTTTAAGAAATGAAGGTCAGTCAGTCAGCTAAAAAATTGGGAAAACTTTGAAAGTAAGGGCTATTTGACCATGAAGGAGAGTGATGGGGTGCTGCGCCAGATGACCTGGCCTCCACAGTCACCGGACCTGAACCCAATCGAGATGGTTTGGGGTGAGCTGGACCGCAGAGTGAAGGCAAAAGGGCCAACAAGTGCTAAGCATCTCTGGGAACTCCTTCAAGACTGTTGGAAGACCATTTCAGGAGACTACCTCTTGAAGCTCATCAAGAGAATGCCAAGAGTGTGCAAAGCAGTAATCAAAGCAAAAGGTGGCTACTTTGAAGAACCTAGAATATGACATATTTTCAGTTGTTTCACACTTGTTTGTTATGTATATAATCCCACATGTATTAATTCATAGTTTTGATGCCTTCATAGTCATGAAAATAAAGAAAACTCTTTGAATGAGAAGGTGTGTCCAAACTTTTGGTCTGTACTGTATAAGGTATTGATCTGGATCTGTTCTAAACTCAAATAGATGTACTTTGCTATGTCTTATTTTTGCAAGTAACATATCCCTTTCTACAATAACCCAAGGCTTTCTTTATGGGCTTCTCTTTTGACTATTGAAAAAAAGGCTTCACCAGTATCTTCTACTAGGAATCAGCACAGGTTGTTTCCACTTGATGGTCATAGTTAGTATTGAGCGAATCGGGTTCGGACTGCTCTATCTGAACCCGATTTGTTTCAAACTTAATTTGTAATATACACTCTGTACCAAAGTAAAATGTTTAGGCTATGCTAAGGCCTTCTTCTAGCCACAAGTAACACAAGACTTGTTTAGTCTCACACCTGTGACATTACAGTTCGGTTCTGCACATACATTACTGTTTCAAAATCTGAAGCTAAACTTGGCCTCGTTAATTTGGCACAAACCCAAGTTTGGCTTAAGATTTTGAAACCGTAATGTATTCGCAGAACCGAACTGTAATGTCACAGGCATGAGACCAAGCAAATCTATAGTTACATGTGGCTAGAAGAAGGCCTCAGAGTAACCCATACATTTTACTGCAGTATAGTATAAACAAAATTTTTAAACGAAGATAGAGCAGTCTGAACCCGAGTCGCTCAACACTAGTCATTGTCTTGATTTGGCTCTACTGGAGATTCTAAACCTATTTGCATAAGCCCGGACACAATACATAAGACAGGACTGTACTCAGTCAGAACTGCAGAGCGAAATGAACCAATAGCGGGATCAGACAACAAAAGGTAATTACGTCTAAGGCTGGCCTACGATGCCTTCTATTGACTACCCTGATGATAGTGTGTCAAACAGAGCCCTAATGATGCAGTGATACAGTGCCCAAATAACAATGCCATAAGTATTCATATAACACTGTTTAGTCAGTAAAATAAGGAATGTTTCTGCATTCTGTATGGCTGCCTTTCCATAAGTTGAGGCACAAAGTGCTAGATCAGGGGGCAACTGCACAGGATGCACACCCCTAAGGTTGACCCTGCATTAATCAAATGAAATTAGGAATCTATTAGTCCAGGGACTAAGACTCTGGGAGTAAAATAGAAATTATGGGGGTCATATTAGGCGTATTTATGGAGCAGATTGTGGCGCAACGCCAAGTCTAAAAAAGTGGGCGTGGAAGGGGATTGGTCGGCAGGCCTCAGGTCTCTTTCATCATTTTCTACACCCGTTTTAGGCATAGAAAATGATCTAAATGAAAGACAGCTAGCTTACCTTTATACTGGCGCTGGATGCGCTAAAGTTATGTAGAGGCCTGCTCCTCTTCATAACTTTGACAGATACACCGCCAGGTATAGGGGGTTATTAAAAATGCTGGTCTTAATAAATGACCCCTAAAAGTCTAATCAAGACACAATAACCATAATTTGAAATTCAGTTCAATAGATTGTAAGACCTGTGTTTCCATGTACCAGACCTCGCTTGACACTGCAATATATGTGGGTCGAATCATTAAAAATGTAAAAAGAAATTTAAAAATGGAAAAATAATAATGCAAAAAGCTCAACCCTATATATAAATGAAAGCAGCAAGTAAGTTATACAGAACTCAGAGTTAGTGTGGAGCGAGCATGCTCGGCCAAACACTAGTTCGGCTCCAGCATCGCTATGCTCGGCGCATCACGGAGTTCGGCCAAACACCGTGTGTGCTCGAGTGCGATGCTCAAGTCAGTGTATTTAAATCTAATTTAGCCCCTATTTCTATGCAGAAGATCGCTGTACAGTGAGGGAATCCCTCAGTGTGAGTCCACGGCTTAGGAGTCCCTGCTCTCACTCCATATATAGCTATATCCATATATGGAGTCAGTGCTTAGGGATACCCCAGTGTTTTTAAATCTAATTTAGCCTGTATTTCAGAAAAGTTTCTGCCGGGATTTGAACTCATGACCTTCTGCATTAGAGACAAGGCACTTAAAGAGGACCTTTCATCTGTCCAAACATTGTAAGATCATTATCCCTGGGCGCTGCTCTTTTCGCCGGCGTTGTCCTCCGGCATCTCCACTGAATTGGTTCTACTAGGCGGAGTCTGCCCTGTTTCACCCTGGACGTTCCTTTTCCTAGGCTGTAGCGCTGTCCAATCGCAGCGCAGAGCTCACAGCCTGGAAGAAAAAAACCTCCCAGGCTGTGAGATTTGCGCTGCGATTGGACAGCGCTACATCCTGGGAGAAGGAACGCACAGGGTGAAACAGGGCAGACTCCGCCTAGTAGAACCAATTCAGTGAAGATACCGGAGGACACAGCGGGCGAACGGAGCGACGCCCAGGGACAATAGTAAGTGCAGTGAGATCCCTGGGCGCCGCTCTATGTAGCCTGATAATTATCTTACAATGTTTGGACCGATGAAAGATCCTCTTTAACCACTCAGCTATAATATCTGCATACAGGCTAAATTAGATTTAAATACACTGGGGTGTCCCCAAGCACTGACTCCATATATGGACATAGCTATATATGGAGTCAGAGCAGGGACTCCTAAGCCGAACTAGAGTCCCGACACCTTCCCCTCTTCAGAGCAAGGGGTGCTTGGGGGAATTACATTGTGCTCGGGTGCTCAGTAGAACACCCAAGCATTGCGAAGTGTTGTACTCGAACACACAAGCACTTTGGTGCTCGATAAACACTACTTAGGGCTCTTTCACACTTGCGTTGTCCGGATCCGTCGTGTACTCCATTTGCCGGAAGTGCCCGCCGGATCCGTAACACCGCAAGTGAACTGAAAGCATTTGAAGACTGATCCGTCTTCAAAATGCCTTCAGTGTTACTATGGCAGCCAGGATGCTATTAAAGTCCTGGTTGCCATAGTAGTAGTGGGGAGCGGGGGAGCAGTATACTTGCCGTCCGTGCGGCTCCCGGGGCGCTCCAGAATGACGTCAGAGCGCCCCATGCGCATGGATGACGTGATCCATGCGATCACGTCATCCATGCGCGTGGGGCGCCCTGACGTCACTCTGAAGCGCCCCGGGAGCCGCACGGACGGTAAGTATACTGCTCCCCCACTCCCCACTACACTTTACCATGGCAAACAGGACTTTAGCGTCCTGGCAGCCATGGTAACCATTCAGAAAAAGCTAAACGTCGGATCCGGTAATGTGACGAAACAACGTTTAGCTTAAGGCCGGATCCTGATTAATGCCTTTCAATGGGCATTAATTCCGGATCCGGACTTGCGGCAAGTGTTCAGGATTTTTGGCTGGAGCAAAAAGCGCAGCATGCTGCGGTATTTTCTCCGGCCAAAAAAC